>NW_006408634.1:10167448-10192075 GCF_000296735.1 Chrysochloris asiatica | reverse complement strand
CTCATCTTTCTCCCGCGGAGCTGCTGGTAGTTTCGAACTGCTGACCTTGCGGTTCGCAGCCCGATTTGTAACCACGACACTACCAGAGCACCTTGTTGTTAGTCTCCATCATATTGGTTCCAATTCATGGTGATCCTATGTGTGCCAAATAGAACTTCTCCATAGGACCTTCAAGGCATAAGGCGGCAAGTCACCACGCTTGTTTCTTGAGAGACTAGAGAGTGGATCCTATGTGTGCCGAATAGAACTTCTTCAAGGCATAAGGCGGCAAGTCACCAGGCTTGTTTCTTGAGAGACTAGAGAGTGGATTCAAACTAACAACTTTTGAGTATAGTAGTTGAGCATGTAACCCATTTGCCCTACCTGGGGATTCCACCAGCTGCTGGAGGGATCTTTTAAAAAAGAACTTGGCTCTGTCTTAATTAAGGGGTCCTGGTGGTGGTATGGGTTAAGCATTGGACCACTAACCTCAAGGTTGGCAGTTCAAACCCACCAATCCCTTTGTGGGAGAAAGATGAGATTGCCTGCTCCCGTAAAGATATGGGGTCTTGGAAACTCTGTACAATCAAGACCCTATGAGTTGGAAATGACTTGGCAGTGGACTGGGTTTAGTTTTTGTTTTTAAAAACAAAAGTTATTTTGTTCATTTTGTTGTTGTTGTTAGTGGTCACTGACTTGGTACCAACTCATAGTGACCTTATGCACAACAGAATGAAACACTGCCCAGTCCTGGGCCAACCTCACAATCATCGCTATACTTGAGCCCATTGATGCTGCTACTTTACCATTCCATCTCACTGTTGAATCTTTTTTTCTCTGACTCTCCACCTTACCAAACATGATATCCTTCACCAGTGACTGGGCCCTCCTAATAATGTGTCCAAAGTATGAGAGACGAAGTCTGGCCATCCTGGCCTCCAAGGAGCACGCTGGCTATACTTCTTCTAACACAGATCTGTTTGTTCTGATGATGAATGCAATGCCATTTTCTCTTCAATTTGTCATTCCTGGCATAGTAAACCATGTGACTGTCAGATTCAAAATGGCCAATACCAGTCCACTTCAGCTCACTAATGCCTAGGATATTGATGTTTATACGTTCCATTTCATTTTTGATAATTTCCCATTTTCCTAGATTCATACTTTGTACATGTTCCGATTATTAATGGATGTTCACTTACAGCTGTTTCTCTTCATTTTGAGTTGTTCCCCATCAACAAATGGAGGTCCTGAGGGCTTTACTCCATTGGTGTTATCAACGGTCAACTCTACTTTGAGGAGGCAGCTCTTCCCCAGTCTCATGAGGGGCTCGTTTTCCGGCACTGTATCTGACAGTGTTTCTCTGCTTATTCATAAGGTTTTCAGTGACTAAATATCCGGAAGTAGTTCGTCTCTCCTTCTTCCTATTCTGTCTTATGCTGGAAGCACATCTGAAATCTGTCCACTGTGGGTGACCCTGCTTGTATTTAAAATACCCATGGCATAGTTTCCAGCATCACAGCAACACAACAGCCACCACAGTATGACAAACGGACAGAAGAGAGGTGCTTCATTTTAGGTTGATTTTTTTTTTTTGTCTGCCTACCCCCAACCCCACCCCCACACACTAGAATGCAAACTCACTTGTTCTTGACTGCATATTACCACAATTAAGGTGACGTAGACCTGCTATCATTGAATTGATCCCTGGAAACCCCACGTGTGTCAGAGTAGAACTGTACTCCATAGGGTTTTCCGTGACTGATTTCTCAGAAACAGATTGCCAGACTTTTCTTCCGAGGTGTTTCTGGGTGGAGCCCAACCTCCCAACATTTCAGTAACATCCAAGAGCTTAATTGTTTGCACCACTCAAGGACTCCAGATATGTGCTTGTTGTTAAGAGCTGTAGATTCATTTCAGGCGCATAGGGACCCTATATAGGGTTTCTGAGGAGTGGCTGGTAGGTTTGAGCCACCGACCTTGCGGTTAGCAATCCAGTGCTTATCATACAGCGCCACACCAGGATTCCCGGATATGAATGTAGTGTTGTTATTATGTCTCAATGTAGTGTTGTTGTTATGTGCTGTGGAGTTGGTTTGGACTCATAGTAGGGTTTCCGAGGCTGTAAATCTTTACGTGAGCAGAAAGCCTCATCTTTCTCCCGCAGAACAGCTGAGGTTAGCAACCTGATTCGTAACCACTACGCTAACACAGCTCCTTTATGAATGTCGGTGTTGTTATTGTTGTAAAGTGCTGTCGAGTCGGTCCCTACCCATAGCGACCCTGTATAGGGTTTCCGAGGAATGACTGGTGAGCTTGAACTGCCAACCTTGCAATTCAAACGGCTTTGCAGTCTGGCACATTAACCCACAGCACCACACCGAACTCCAAATGAATGTAGTTGTTGTTAAGTGCCATCGAGTCGGTTCCGACTCATAGCGACCCTGTACAGGGTTTCCGAAGCTGTAAATCTTTACGAGAGCAGAAAGCCTCATCTTTCTCCCGCGGAACAGATGGTAGTTTCGAACTGCTGACCTTAAGGTTCGCAGCCCGATTTGTAACCACTACGCTATCAGAGCTCCGTATGAATGTAGTAGGTGCTCAAAAAAAAAAAAAAAAAAGGCTGGATAAGAGAAGGCAGGAAGAAAGAAAAGGAAGGGGAAGGTAGGAAATGAGGAAGGGAGTCAGGAAAGAAATAACTGGAGAGAAAGTGAAGGGAAAGGAGAGAAACTTGGAGTGCGTGGGAGTTAAGGTCTCCTCGTGGCCTTTGCACAATCATTGGCTCCTTTGGGTTGTTTTTGCTTTTGCATAGCTGGCTGTCGCAGGTCGTAAAGGTTCACTGGATTTTCTTCTCCCTCGCCGGCACAGTACAGTTGGGCGCTCAACCCCCTGGCCAGAACGCTAAGGCCTCTGGATTCTGCTGCGGTCTCCCTGGCAACAAGGGGACGCGCCTCTCCGCCTAGGCTTCCTCTGAGTGGGCGGGTCCGAGGGAAAAGGGGGTTGTACTTCGCAGAGGTTGGGGCAGGGCAGCGCCTCTTCGCCTATCCCAAAACAGTTCCTTGAAAAACCACCTTGTGCAAAGGAGACGTTTGGATTTTGTAATAGATAAGAAGTTAAAAAATTTTTCGTGTGTAGAATTATCATAGAAATGAAAACTCCAAATGTTCTACTTTCTTATAAAAATAGCCAGTCCCCAAGTAGTTCTGTTGTTAAGTGCCCTCGAATTGGTTCCGACTCATAAGGACCCTGTAAAGGGTTTCCGAGGCTGTAAATCTTTGAGGAAGCAGAGAGCCTCATCTTTCTCCTATGGAGCAAGTTTTGGGCTCGAACTGCCGACCCTGTGGTGCGAAGTCCAGTACTTATCCTGACAAAACCGTTTTCAGCCTCCTCAGAAACAGCGATAATTATAGCTCCCGCTTTTTATATTTAACAGAAAATAAAAATCAGGCTAAAAATATATCACCCGTAAGTACTCTGCACCTTTAAAAAAAAATCACCTGTCAACAATTCTTTGAAAATAAAGGTAAGAATGTAAGGGGGCAGGAACACTAGATGAATGGAAACAGAACAACCAGAAAGGAAAAAAAAAAGAGAGAGAGAATGTTCATGTATTGTGCAGAATGGAACTAAATTCACTGAAAAACTTACGAAGAAATTGTTGAATAAGAATCTAAACTACTGTGTAAATCGTCACCAATAAAATATTACTGAAAAGAAAATAAATCAGAAAAAAATGGAAGAAAGCAAAATATATTCCTTTACCCAGCTACACTTGTTTGTCATTAAAAATAAATTTTATTATAAAAGTGACACATGCAAAAAGTGTAAAATGACAGACAACCCTCCTCCACCCCCATCTCCCAGCATCCATCTCTCTTCTAAAGTAACCAGTTTAGAAATTTCCGTACAGTTCCCCAGGAGAGAAAGAGGTTTACTTCACTATGTTTGCACTTTATAGAGTTTACCCCACAGGAAGTTTTTAGATCACTGTAACTATTTTCATCACAGCATTTATGGTGTTCTGAGATATTATTTATCGCATTCTATTGGGGCAGTGGTACATTTTTTAGGGTCGTTATGAGTCGGAACCTATTCCATGACACACAACAAATTAGAATACTGACCATCATAACTGTAGGGATATTTGTCTGTGTTCACTGCTAATCCTCAGCATCTGGTGGTGGTTTTGTGCCATGGAATCAGGTTCTGACTCATAGCAACCCTGTACAGAGTTTCCAAGGCTGTAAATCTTTATGGTAGCAGAAAGCCTCATCTTTCTCCTGCAGAACTGCTGGTAGTTTCCAACTTCTGACCTTAAGGTTAGCCTCCTGATTAGTAAGCACTCTGCTACCAAATCTCCTTAATCCTCATCATCTAGAACAGTGTTAAATGATTGAATAACAAAGAGATTACACTAGAACTACTATTATTATGAATCCTGGGGTGGTGTTGAGGGTTAATGCGCGGGACTGCAAAGTCGGTTTGAACCACAACGTCAGCAATTCAAGCTCGCTAGCCACTCCTAGGAAACCTTATGCAGGGTTTGGGTTGATACCGACTCTACAGCTAATAACAACAGCTATTATTATGTGGTATTTTCAATAACCTCATATGCATGCGAAAGCTGGTCAGTGAATAAGAAAGACTGTAGAAGAATTGATGCCTTTGTGTTATGGTGTCAGAGGAGAATACTAAAAGTGCCATGGGCTGCCAAAAGAACCAATAGATCTGTTTTGGAAGAAGTGCAGCCAGAGTGCTCCTTAGAGGCCAAGATGGCCAAACTTCATCTCTCATACTTTGGACATATTGTCAGGAGGGAGCAGTCGCTGGAGAAGGATATCATGTTTAAGATGGAGGGTCAGAGAAAAAGAGGAAGACCCCCAACGAGATGGATTGGCCAGGTGGCAGCATCGATGGACTCAAGTGTGGCAAACAGTAGTGAGGTTGGCCCAGGATCAGACATGGTTTTGTTCTGCTGTGCATAAGGTCGCTATGAGTCAGTGCCAACTCGATGGCACCTAACAACAACAATTATTATATGGGGTCTGGTGTGGTGCTCTAGGATAAGCACTGGACTGTTAACCACAAGGTTGGTGATTCAAATTCACCAGCCACTCCTCAGAAACCTATACAGGGTTGCTATGAGTCAGAACCAACCTGATGGTAACTTGATGGTTAGCAGTCTAGTGCTTATTCTATTTTGGCACACCAGGACTCCATACTCTTCTTGTTGTTAAGTGCCATTGAGTCAGTTCTGACTCATAGTGACCCTGTTTAGGGTTTCCAGGGAGCGGCTGGTGAGCTTGAACTGTTGATCTTGCGGTTCAAACCAAACTTTCAGTCCAGCGCATTAACCCGCAGCACTACACCAGCTGTGATGCCACCGGTATTTCAAAGACCAACAGGGTCATCCATGGTGAACAAATTTCAGCAGAACTTCTCGACTAAGACTATGAAGAAAGGTCTGGCATTCTGCTCTCAAAAATGAGCTAATGAAAACCATGAATCACAACAGAATTTTATCGAATATACTGCAAGACGATGAACCCATCAATCCGGCAGAGTTTAGTTCTGTTATACATAGGGTCACCATGAGGTGGGGCCAACTTGATGACAACTCCTTACAGAAGGGAAGGTGCTACCACCTGAGGGGCCAGGTGAGGGAGCAGTGACTGTGTGACCTTGGGTGAGTTCCTTCACCTCTCTGAGTCTTAGTTTCTTCATCTGCAAAATGGTTGTTTTTGTTAAGTGCCTTCTAGTCAGTTCTGACTCATATTTGTGAGAAACATTGTAGATATCCGGATATTGCCTTGGTTCCTCTTGGCAACTTGGTAACTCCTGACTAGGACTTTACCCCGATGGTATCCCTGGGGTGGACCGCCTTATCCTGTATGAGGTCACCGATGAATGATCACAAGTGCTTACCAACAAATGCTCAAGAAATTCAATCTGTACTCATTTTAGTGACAGTGAGGCTTTACTATTATTCAATCTTGCAAAATTGGACACCAAGCCCAGAAAACAAGACCAGCAGACAAGCCAGGGTCTGATTTACAAGCATCTTTATCTCCTAACTCGAAAGCCCCTCTCCTGTTTCCTAACTGAGTAATACCTGGTGAACAATCTTCCTGGACATCCCTATTTCCCCTTGATGGTTGTATTGTTATTTTCAAGTTTCTACTTCTCGAACTGGTTCCTCTCTCCGCTCCCCTAATTTATCCTGTTTGCACATACCCCAGGTGCATGGGCTTCTGCCTATATCAGTCCACAATCTCAATTAACAACTTCCTGGACCCCCTTATTCCTGAAGATGGGCCATCTTGAAAATGATTGCTAACACAGTGATCCTGTAAAGGATTTTCTAGGAGTGGCTGGTGGGTTTGAACCGCTGGTCTTGCAGTTAGCAGTCCAGTGCTTATCCTATAGCACTATATAGTCAGAGTAATATTTATCTCATGGGAGACTGAGCAGTTGATGAAATCGTATCAATGAGGCACTGGCATAGGACCTTGTTGTTGTTGTTAAGTGCCATCGAGTCGGGTCCGACCCATAGCGACCCTGTACAGGGTTTCCGAGGGTGTAAATCTTTACGGGAGTAGAAAGCCTCATCTTTCTCCCGCGGAGCGGCTGGTAGTTTCGAACCGCTGACCTTAAGGTTCGCAGCCTGATTCGTAACCACTACGCTACCAGGCATAGGACCTGGGACATCATAATACTCCTCGGTGGTTAAACATGGAGACCCTGGGGGGCCTGGTTTAAATCTTGGAGCCCTCAAGAGCTAGGGCTGTGGAAGAGGAGATATTTGATGGGAGTTGCAGTTATAGAAGGACTTACCAATTGCCAAAAATTAGAAGGAGCCTGGAAGGGAGGGGGCAGGGAAGAAACGTCCTGACTTCTCTTCCTCCTGCCTGCTGATCTCCTGATATAGCCTCTGATTGGCTGATCCCAACAGGAAATCAGGGAGTAAAAGAACTTGGGTAATGTAGTTCACCCGGATCAGTCTCCTAGGACACACAGCTGAATGAAGAAGAGCAGAGAGTCAATCTCGAGGAGTCACCAGCACAAACTACATAAACCAGTTGGGATTGAGTCCGTTCTGAGTCATGGTGATCCCAGATGTGTCGGCGGTAAACTGTGCTCCGTAGGGTTTTTTTGTTTGTTTGTTTTTGTGTTTAACTTTTTATTGCAAATTGAGTGACGGTTAACAGACAAGATCAATACCTTTACATTCAACAAATTATACATCTAGTTTCATCTCAATGATTACAATCTCCTCCCTCCATAGGGTTTTCATTGGCTGATTATTTCGATGTAGATTGTCATTGGTTTCTTTTGAGGTGCCTCAGGGTGGACTCCGAGTTCAGAAACGTGCAGTCTTTCTGTCAGCAATCGACTACGTTCAGCATTTGCACTACCCAGGGGCTCCTCCAGCCACGTAGTGGCTACTTAGGTTTTGGTCACTCAAATTCAGAGCAATCTTCAAAATAACCCAGGACTACTGGGAAAAGACCAACCGTGTTTACTGGATTCTTCCAGACTCCATTCCTCCTTGTCCTGTGCCAGCTTCTCTTCTGGGGTCCACTCCCCCACCTCTGCACAGGACCTGGGACATCGTGAATACTAGTTAAACATGAAGCTTGTTTTAAATCTTGGTTCTATTTACAAATTGTGTGGTTTCATGTCTCCGTTTCCTAGTCTGGAGAATAGAATTATTTGGTTTCACCTCATAATTGTTCTTTATTCATGTGAAATACTTAGAATACTGCCTGGTACACAATGTTGATGCTGTTAAGTGTCAACAAGTTGGTTCCAACTCATAGCAACCCAGTATAGGGTTTTTGAGGAGCCACTATTGAGTTTGAACCGCCAACCTGATGTAAGCATTATTATTATGATGCAGAGCCTACCCATGATCCTCTGCATCATAATAATAATGCTTACATCAATAATAATGCTTACATTCCTGATGTAAGCATTATTATTATGATGCAGAGCCTACCCATGATCCTCTGCTCCGGAGCCAGAGCTAACACTGCAGGTTCCATCTGGTCCTCAGAGAGTAGCCGGTCACTGTTTTGTGTTTCTCACAGAATCCTGAAGAATTTCTGCTGAGTCACTTGCCAGAAAACCACACTCCATAACTCTGACGTTAGTTAGCGGGGGGCCTCCCTGGGTCCAGAGACACCCAGCCCTGAGTCAGGGGCCCAGACTCTGGTTAAACAAACTTGCATTTCAATATCTGTTTAACTGTTTGCTGTGTGGCTTTAGACTAGTGTTTGAAGTTCGCTGAGCTTTGCTCATCCAAAAAATGAGATGGGGATCATGATAAGAGTGCAGATTCATAATTCCATCATGTTTACCTGAAACTGGAAACCTTGGCACCAAAAAAGTACACACAAAAACCCCCCAAAGATCACAAAACAGGCATTTGGAGGCAAGACCTAGAAAGACAGGCATGAGTCAATTTATAGTTATTCTTTATTTCATTTGGTGTAAATGCCCTAGTCTGTGAATTTTGTTACAGAAACATTAATAATCTGATTATGATATCCCGGGAGAAGGGTAGATTATACAGTAAATGGTGTAGCCGATATCTGTTTTCTCAAATACAAAAATCTGTGTTCTGAACCACAGGTAGTCCAAGTTTTTGGATAAGGGGTTGTATTATGAAGTGATTTGTTTTCTCCATCTCCCCCCACCAAAAAAATATGTACTCCTGGCCCCAACCCCTCCCTGTAAATATAATCCTGTTTAGAAACAAATGTTTTCTTTGTTGTATTAATTACATCAGACCTGAGGGTGGGTTCTAAACCTAACCACTTCTGAGTTGTAAAAAAGGTGGAGAGACACAAGGAGGCAGGGAGAGGAAAAAGACAATGAAGACAACTGGATGCATCAACAAGAATTGTTGGCAGCTACTCTGGTAGCATAGTGGTTATGAATCGGACTGTGAACTGCAAGGTCAGCAGTTCGAAACTACCAGCTGTTCTGTGGGAGGAAGATGAGGCTTTCTGCTCCCATAAAGATTTACAGCCTCAGAAACCCTATACAGGGTCGCTATGAGTTGGAACCGACTCCATGGCACATGACCATCACCACCACCATTAGAAGATGAAGGAGCCCTGGGTAGGCATTGCAGAGATGACAGTTTAAGCCCACCGGGCACTCAGAGAGAAAGATGAGGTTGTCTTCTCCCATAAACAGTCTTGGAAACTCTACACAGGGCAGTGGGTTTTTGTTAATTCTGGAATAGAAGCTGAAATACAAGAATAAATCAGAAGGTATTGCTACAAAATCATAGAAACATTTAGCAAACACAAATCAGTATGAAGCTCTTGTTTCTCAACGTATCTTTCATCTAGGTCTATACGCTTCTAAAGGTGATGTTTCCGTCTCTCTAACCCTTCCCCAAATAACTGCACTCTGATTTATACCACATCAGAATGGCAGTTTGGTCTTCTCGAGGAACTCAAATCACGTTCCTTTTCAATGTTCTTTGTGTTTGGGGAACAAAAAGAAATCCAAAGGGGTAAGGTGGGTGGGGTAAGGTTTCCCAATGAAAGTCTCCAAGGACAGCCCTTGCAACCCTTGGAAAATGACCAGGTATACTGTCTTGATGGGAAAAAATTCTTCCGCAAAACTTCCCTGGCCTTTTACCTCAACAATGAAGTTTTCAATTTTCTTAAAAATTCTTCATAATAAGCTTCATACAGAGTTTGGTAATTCTGTAGGATAAGCACTGGATTGTGAACCACAAAGTTGGTGATAGGAACCCACCAGCTGCTCCGTGTGTGGGAGAAAGATGAGGCTTTTCTGCTCCTGCAAAAATTTACAGCCTCAGGGTTGGAAATGTAAAGGTAGACATTTTGTAGCAAGGAGGGGAGTGATTAACTTTTCAGTCTATGAGCGGAGGTCCCTAGGACCATCAAGGGAGAAGAGCAGAGAGCGGGACCCTACCCAGAAAAGCAGTGATGCCTGAAATGGAGCCAGAGATGATGACGTGGAGCGATGGAGCAGCTGGAGACTTTAGATCCAGAGAGGGAGAGCGACTGTGTGCTGAAGACCTGGGGGGTATGGGGGAAGGATTGCATGGAGGGGATTGTAACCATGGCAATGAGACGATATACAATAGAATGAATGTAAAACTAATGTTCTCCCATGTAAACTATCACATAATTCACAATAAAACATTAAAAAAAAAAACAATTTACAGCCTCGGAATGCTTATACAGGGTAGCTATGAGTTGGAACTGACACGATGGCACAACAATGAGACTAGTGTATTAATGAGACAACTTGTCTGCAATCATCCACTGATCGCATCGCAGAGACACGTTTTAACACATTTGGTTTGGAATAAACCAGTGCATGTAAGAACCGGATGGAATTCTAGTAGCAATACTTACTGACTCACCCTCATTAAAAAAGGAAAGGACCTCCTACTAGAGTCAAGCCCTGAATTTGTACTGTTAGCTTCCTAAACTGTAAGTGAATAAATTTCTGTTCTTTAAAGCTCCCCCCTTATGGTATGTCAGTATGGCAACAGTAAGAAACTAAGGCTGGTTGTGAGCCTGTAATGCCTAGGATATGTGATGAAGATGTATGTTTTTGTTGTTGGGTGCCGACTCATAACAAGTTCAAAACAGAGAGTAGAACTGCCTCATAGGGTTTTCTTGTCTGTAATCTTTATGGGCAGGAGAAAGATGAGGCTTTCTGCTTCCTCGAAAATGTAAAGCCTCAGAACCCTCTACAGGTTCCCTATGAGTTGGAGCTGACTTGACAGCACTTAACAACAATCTTTATGAAAGCAGATGGCCAGGTCTTTATCTGGTAGAGCCACTGGGTGGGACCGAACCACCAACTTTAACAGCCATGTACTCAACTGGTGCAACACCGGGGCTCATTATAACAAGCGTATAAGCAGCTAATGAGCTTGCAGGATTTTTCACAGTGCCTGGAACACAGAATAGCTGTTACTGTTTTTATTCCAGATAAGTTCTTTATCTTTTCCTTCCTTGGAAAATAGTCGGAGACCCTGGGAAGTCCACTGGATAGAAAAAAACCCAGCCTGCTAACCACAAGGTCAGCAATTCAATTCTACCAGCCGCTCTGCAGGAAAAAGATGAGGCTTTCTGCTCCCATAAAGATTTACAACCTCCAAGGAGCTCTGGTAGCGTGGTAGTTACGAATCGGGCTGCGAACCTCTAGGTCAGCAGTTCGAAACTACCAGCCGTTCCACGGGAGAAAGATGAGGCGTTCTGCTCCCGTAGAGATTTACAGCCTCGGAAACCCTGTACAGGGTCGCTATGAATCGGAACCGACTCCATGGCACATAACAACAACAATACCCTATATAGGCTCGCTATGAGCCGGAACTGGAGTTCTGGTGTGGCGCTGTGGGTTAATGCACCAGACTGCAAAGCCATTTGAACTGCAAGGTTGGCGGTTCAAGTTCACCAGTCACTCCTCGGAAACTCTATACAGGGTCACTATCGGTCGGAACTGGGTCAACGGCACTTAACAACAACAACAAATGAGTCGGAACTAACTCCAATGGCACATAACCACCAACCACCACCACTATCGATTGTTTGTGCTTTGGCAACTGAGAGCTACTTAAAATAAAACCAAAAAAACAAAGCAACCAATTGCAGTTGAGTTTATTCTGACTCATGGCAACCTAATGTGTGTCAGAGTAGAACTGCTCCAATGGGTTTTCGAGTCTGTAACCTTTCGGACCAGTCCCTAGAGAAGGAGATCATGTTTGGTAGAATGGAGGCTCGGAGAAAATGAGGAAGACCCCCAGTGAGATGGATTGACATAGTGGCAGCAGCGGTGGGCTCAGGCGTAGCAACGATTGTGAGTTTGGGCAGGACCAGGCATAGTTTGGTTCTGTCGTGTACAGGGTCGCCATGAGTCGTTACTGACTCAGTGACAGCTATCAACAACAACCTTTCAGAAGCAGATTGCCAGGCATTTCTTCCAAGATGCTTTTAGGTGTGTTTGAACTTCCAATCCTTCAGTTAGTAGCTGAGCAGTTAACCATCTGTGCCATCCAAGGACTCCAATATCCCTTAAAAAAAAATAACACAGCCCTTGGAACACATCAGGTAACCACGGAAGTGGTTTTCAAAACTTTTTTACCAGCCAGATCTTTTCTTCAAACTCTTTACTGGGGTCCCAACATATCAAAGAACAGACTATGATGTTGTAAGTATACATTTATTTGATAAGTTTACATTTATACAACATCGATATCGTATCAGCCACAAACAACAGGAAAGGGTTTTAACTGAACCCACTTTTGAAATCGGAAATTTGCAAGGGACTTTTTTTAATACAACAAAACATTTGACATTTCAACCAGAGGATGTCTTGATGCACATAGATAAGTAACTTCCAATGGGAACAGCTTTCTGTCATACTTTGTATTACAATCCCAGGAACCTCTTCAACTGGGCCAGAAAAACTCAAAAGAGGAATGGTAGGAAATTTTGGATTCATGGGCATTGGTGAACAGCTGCACACCGTGTAGATCACAAATATAGACATTGTATAGGCAATACCGGAAACCCACAATTAGTACAAATACAGTCCTAATACAGCAAAAGTACGATAAGAAATATCACATTGTTCCTTGTTACTATACAGTGATTATGCCTCAATCAGGATAGAGCATGCAACAAATAACTATGCTCCAAGCATGGGTAGAATTTATTCAAACTCACTCTTTATGGGCAGATGATGAATGTAGTCATTCAATACTCAGTGAGTGGTGTGCCCGAGTGGGAATTTACAAAGAATAACAAGATCTATATAGAGCTACAAACGTCTTGATCCCGAATAACTTCCAATACGTTCAAATATTTATGTGTGAAAATAACAGGGAAAGCTTTATTCTGTTACACAAAAGAAAAAGGCTGTGGAGACTGAAGTTAGCGAAGCCGTGTGAGAAACAGAAGTCTTCCTGGAGGTTTTAGGTAGATGACCAGCAATTCACCTGTCAACGCAAGTGAATTCTAAAAATACCTTGTTTTCTTGACACTTGCTGGGAACTCAAGGACTCAAGAGGAGCTTGTGGGTTGCCTACGGGTGGGTTCTTGACCTGCACTTTGGTCGCCAGGGTTGAGATGGAGAGGGAGAATCTCTACCTTTTGACTCTTAATTACAAAAAAAAAAAAATCCAAAATGGTTGCCATCAAATGGATTCCAACTCATGGGGGTCCCTATAGGACAGTATAACTGTTCCATGGGGTTTCCAAAGCTGTAAATCTTTATGTTAACAGACAGACAGCTCTTTCTCCTGAGGAGCAGCTGGTAGGTTTGAACTGCTGACCTTTTAGTTAGCAGACAAACCCTTAACCACTGTGCCATTCGGGCTCCTTTTTGGGGATGGGGGTGGAGGACAAAATGGGGATAAAACAAACATTGCTGTCATGTCAATTCTTACTCATGACGATTCTGACACATGAAAGTCCCATATACAGAGTAGAAGTACTGTATAGGGTTTTCTTGGATGGCATCTTTACAGAAGAGCCCTGGTGACATGGTGGGTTAAGCATTGGGCTTAAAACTCACCAGCAGCTCTCCAGGAGAAAGATTTAGCAGTTGGCTTCCTTAAATAATGTTGTTGTTGTTGTTATGTGCCGTGGAGTCGGTTCCGACTCATAGCGACCCTGTACAGGGTTTCCGAGGCTGTAAATCCTTACGGGAGCAGAAAGCGTCATCTTTCTCCTGCGGAGCAGCTGGTAGTTTCGAACTGCTGACCTTGCGGTTTGCAGCCCGATTCATAACCATTGTGCTACAACTGTGGCAATCCCATGGGGCAGTTCTACTGTCCTATAGGGTTACTATAAGTCAGAATCAATTTGACAGCAGTGATTTCGTTTTGTATGTTTGTTTGTTTAATCTTTACAGTAGCAGACAGACTTTTCTTTCATCATACCACTGGTGTGTTTCAACCATGAACCTTTATGTTAGTTATTGTTTTTAAGTGCCGTCGAGTCGGTCTGACTCATAGCGACCATGTATAAGGTTTCCAAGGCTTTAAATCTTCATAGGAGCAGAAAGCCTCATTTCTCTCCCATGGAGCCGCTGGCTGATTCAAAGTGCAGACTTGGTGGTTTGCAGGCCAGTGAGACAAACCATTCATTTGTACCACCCAGGAACCTTAAAGTGGGACTTGATGTTAAGTGCCATCAAGTCAGTTCTGGCTCATAGCAACCCTGTATAGGGTTTCCCATCTAGCTAGCAGTCCAGTGCTGAACCTACAGAGCCACACCAGAACTCCAAAGTGGAGTTAATCTCCCAGAAATAAAGAAGGAGGTTGGACACCTGGATGTCACAAATGTGACGACACCCACCACAGTAATGCATGGGGGTAGGGGTCTCCACCGTGAGAGTTTGATAAGCAAGAAATCTGAATCTGTCAGTGTGTATGCTCATGTATATGAGTTACTAAATTCAACTTGGATCTTTTCAGATCCGTGGACGAATGCAAGTTTGTAAATTCACAGGTCAGACCCTCACCTCCACCCCTACCCCCTACCAATATTTGAATTTTATTTGATTTCTTTTTCTCCCTTACCACTGAGAACTTCAGCTTATGGACCAAGGAATGCATGTTAGTTAATGTTGTACATCAATAACTCTTGAAGGTGAACTCTTAATAATTTACTCCTTTTGGGACTAGTCCCCTAAGTTTTGCCTTTGGCTCTTTCGGATAGAGCGTTCTCCCTTCCCTCCTCCCACCAGAACTGGATTTAATTGGGGGGTTGGGAGAGTCAGGGCCTCTCATCGTCTCCCTAGGAACCCAAGGTCAGAGTGGAATCAGGGCAGAGGGTTCCAAGTCCGACTCAGCAGGTGGTGAACAGCTCTGAGGGGTACACAGAGTTGTGTGTTCTGGGGACTCGCCAGTAGGCAGCCCTCAGTCAGCCCTGTTTCTGCTTGGTACTACAAACCAGGTTCACCCACTTCAGCCAGATTTGTGCCAGAGGGTCATCAACGTCCATCTATTCCCTCGAAAGACAGAAAACAGCGCGAGACTTTGCAATAACCAGGTTTAACCCAACAAGAGGGGGCTGGTCGCCAAATTTCGTTGTGGGTGACGCCCACCAGGGGGTTGCGACCTTTATCCTGAACAATAATATACCTAATCCGTCTTTCATTGGGTCTGCTTGGTTTTTCCTCAACTCTGGTAAGCGATCTTCTGCAAAACCTTGGAGTCCCAGACCTCGCTTCTCCTCCGTTTTCTGCAAACACCTGTTATGCACAACCCGAAGTCTCCATGGCAACAGTCAGACGCTCTTTTCTGCTCTGGCGCCCTTTGCAGGTTTTGTAGATCCTCCCTCACTCAGCTATGTGGACAATGAATAAGGAAGCCCGATGGAGAATTGATGCCTTTGAGTTATGGTGTTAATGAAGAATATTGAATATACCAGGATTGCCAGAAGAAGGAACAAATCTGTCTTGGAAGACGTACAGCCAGAATGCTCCTTTGAGGCGAGGATGGTGAGACTCATCTTCTGTACTTTGGGCACGTTATCAGGAGGGACTAGTTCCTGAAGAAGGATATCATACTTGGTAAAGCAGAGGGTCAATGAAAAACAGGAAGAGACCTTCAATGAGATGGATTGATATAAGGGCTCCAACAATGGGTTCCAAAATTGTGAGGAAGATGCAGGACAGGACAGTGTTTCCACCTGGCGGGGTCACTTGGTAAAGTCAGAGTCAGAACCAACTCAACGACAAGAACTCACTCAGAGATTACACGCAGTCACCCCGGTAATACCCCCACACACATTCAGGTGTTACCTCACACTTTCCAAGGTTACCCACAACCATTCAAATATTACCAACTGAAGTTCATATATTATTCTCATTCATACTCATGCTACTCATACAGTGAAATGGTCCACGTGCTCTTCGTAGTTATTCAAATTAACTCAAATGTTGCCCACACCTTCTCAAGTATTTCTACCACTCCTCTGTCAGTTTGTCATACTGTGGTGGCTTTTGTGTTGCCATGAAGCTGTACCACTAGTATTTGAAATACCTGCAGGTATGTCACCCATGGTGGACAGGCTTCAGCTGAGCTTCCAGATTCAGACAGACTAGGAAGAAGGAGTGGTGGATGACTTCTGAAGGTTTAGCCACTGAAAACCTTATGAATAGCAGTGGACTCCTGTCAGCACCAGAATATTGAATATTATGAACCGCACCAGAGTATTGTTAGACAGCGTACTGGACGATGACCCTTCAGGTGGACTTACCCACAAAGGTCAATTTAATTTCCCTTGTATCCCCCAATGGCAAAAACGTTGCTCAGAGGTGCTATTTGTTCAATGAATCCATGAATTATTCACACTCAGCAAGACATGACTCGTCTGTTCCCTACATTTACTCCCCAGTATCTCTCAGATACATTTAAGTAGCTCAAAGATCACCCACTTCCTATGAATACCATAAAGGCAGAAATTTTTGTTGGGTGTGTTCTCTTCCATATCCCCCACTCCTATAACAGTGCCTGAAACAATGTGTGTGATAAATAAATACCTGTGAAATAAACGAATGAATGACCCACACTCACCCAGATGATAGCCACACCCATGCACTGGTTAAGGACACCCTCACTCCCAAACTTAAGGCCGAAATTACCCATTTACTCCCGGATTACTCATTCTCACTCAGATACCCCATACTCGCATGCCCCAAACTTGCTCAAATGGTACCCACCCTCACACAGGCGTCACCCAAACCCACTCACGTGCCCCCACGTTCACGCTACGTCACCTCAAAGCTTCTTGTCAGATGCATGGTGCCGCCGACGGTGTTTCTTGTGTTTCCTCTTGCCTTTCTTGCCATCACTGCTTCTGCTCTCCTTCTCTGTGGAGTCCAGAGGAGGTGAACCATCCACCCCAGCGGCAGCCTCAGCCCCAGGCTCCTCCCCCGGCCCGGGCACACAAAAGTTTCTTGCAGGCAGCCCACTGGGGCCCACCGAACCCAGGCACAGTTCCTGTCTGAGGACTCGAGCCACGTCCTCCACGGTCCTGCCCTCGCTTTGGAGGAAGAGGTTCAGCTTGGTGAGGAATTCAACGTCCTGCTTCCGGGGCATGTAGACCACTCTCCATATCCCGCCCTTGCCCTTGATCTCCCTGGGGATCACGGCGTAATTAATGTCCTCTGCCAGCTTGATGATGGCCGCCTTGGTCTTATCTTCTTCCAGAAAGGCCTTCCCGGCCACTTCAAACTTGCCCAGAGGTTTCAGGGGGACCCGTATGATTTCCTCGAATTCCTCGTGGCTGCAGTCTTCCGGGATGCCCAGGATCATCAGGGACTTGTAACTATCCACCTCCAGAGCTTTGCACCCATGTTCCAACAACGCAATGTCCTTGACGCCGAACAGCATCTTGCCCAGCTCCCGGAGGCAGCAGTACGCCCGCTGCTCACCGGAGCTGCCTCGGGAATCCCAAAATGGATCCAGGATGCCACGATCTGGTTCCCAAGACGACGAGAGAATGAGGCCTCACCCAAGGCTGCAAAAAGGCTTCGTTTGTCCAACTCAGTCCCTGTCCTTAGGGCTACCTAACGTACCAGCCTTCTGAGGGGGCTCTTGGGAATTCCCAAGGACTTACATTCACAGGTGAAGCCAAAGTGGAGGTGTTTGGCCGCTGGCGCGTGGCTCCCGACCAGGGAGGGTCTGAAGATGCTGCTTTTGCGCTCTTGGCTGTGGACGTCTAAGATTGGGGCTGCTGATTTCTCGGCGTTGCTGCCACAAGGGTGTCGTGGCTGGGGGTCCTGTAGGCAGAGGCAGCTTGTCCCTCACCGCTGGCCCGGAGGCTGCCCTCAGTGTCCTGGGCCCTGGCTAAGAGTAAGATGTGGCCACTGCACTTGCTCCCGCAGTGACGTCACCGCCTCCTGTTCTGCGGCCGCGGTTTCTATGGTAACCACTGGAGCATCGCCTCTGCCATTGGCCGGGTCCAGCCGCACTGAAATCAGAGTCCAAGAGGATCACTGGGAGGTGAAAGGTCAGCTATCCTCCACGCCTTCACCCCCACCTCCAGCACCAGCAGAAGTATCCACCCTTGTGCATAGAGAAAATGGTTGATTCCAGGAGGGCAAAGAATATGCAAGATGAGCCTGGAACATTCTTTTGGGGTCAGAAAAGAAGGGAGAGCTCAAAGAATGATGAGAACAAGTCGAAAGATACAGGAACCTGCTTTGAAGAGCTTCCACTGGTAAAATCTGGAACAATTTAAGCATCGACGTAAAAAAAAAAAAAAGGAAAAAAATTTCTGAGCCCGAGTAAATGTAAATACATGAATAGAAAATGTGGTGAGGAGCGTGTGTTGTTAAATTACCTCATCAAAGTACCTGCCCACATAACACTAATCAAATGGCACAGAGGTGTGTTTAGAGAGGAATGTTCTTGTTTCAAGGACACACACTGTATCATTCAGGAAGATTGGGACAACAAACGGTATTTATTCTCAAATGCTTCAGGGAGGGAAAGAGTTATTTGTATTGTACTTGTTACTTTTCTGTACATTGAGATTATTTCAGAATAATTTTTAAAAAGAAATGTCCTGATTGTATTTTGCCTTCACAATGTCTATCCTTCCCTTCCTACTCCATTAATATTTATTGCGAGTGGAGTGGATTTGAACTCATAGTGACCCCATGCGACAGGGTAGAACTGCCCCTATAGGGTTTTCTAGGCTGAAATATATATGCGTGTGTGTGTGTATATACATATTTTTTTAGTAGTCTTTTATTGTGCTTTTTAGACTCCTGGTGTGGCATTGGACTGTGAACCTGAAGGTCAGCAGTTCAAACCAACCAGCTGCTCCTCGGAAACCCTATAGAGGGTCGCTATGAGTTGGAAACAACTGAACAGCACTTAAAAACAGCAATTGTGCATTCAGTGAAAGTTTGCATGTCTAGTTAGGTTCTCACTTGACAGTTTCCAGAGAAATTGTTTGAGCTATTAATTACTTTTTTCACAATTTATCAACATTCTTCTTCATTGTGTTCTGGTTGTAGTACCGTAACTATCCTGCCACCTTGTCAGCTCATCTTTAGAGTGAATGTTGACATTTGATTTCATACAGATGATTTTTTAATAAAGAATCATTCAGATGAGTAATATCCTTTCTTTTGTCTGCCACTCTATTATTTTGCTAAAAGGTGATCTCAGGGGCAAGTTTAGGCTCAAGTTTATGAATATCTCAGGACTCTTATCTCACTCAGAAAGTTCTCTAGGCTCAACTGGTCCCGTTTGTATGAACTTTTTAAAAATAATTTGAATTTTTTGTTTTGCATTTGCCATCTTTCTATCTGGGACCACTGACTGTGACCCTAGTTAGAATGGTCAGTGGGGGTAGCTGGCCTCCATCTAGTTCTTTTGGTCTCAGGGTAGATGAGGTCATGGCTCCTGTAAGTTGTCAGTCTTGTAGATTTGCCACTTCTCTGAGATTTTAGACACCTTCATACTCTTTTGCTCCTGATGAGTAGAGACCAATAGCTGTATCTTAGATGGCTGCTGGCAAGCTTTCAAGACCCCAGACGTTACTGACTTCACTAGGATGTTGTTGTTGTTGTTATGTGCCGTGGAGTCGGTTCTGACTCATAGCGACCCTGTACAGGGTTTCCGAGGCTGTAAATCTTTACGGGAGCAGAACACCTCATCTTTCTCCCCCGGAACACCTGGTAGTTTCGAACTGCTGACCTTGCGGTTTGCAGCCCGATTTGTAACCACTACGCTTCCAGAGCTCCTTCCTATACAGGATACAGGACATGAATTTTGTGAACTCTATTATGACAATTAGAAGTCCTGGTGTGGCACTGTGGGTTAAGGTGCTGGATTGCATAGTCGATTTGAACCTCAAGGTTGGTGGTTCAGGCTCACCAGCCACTCCTCAGAAACCCTATACAGGGTCATATGGGTCAGAACCAACGCGACGGCACTTAACAACAACAACAATTAGGACAATTGTCTGAGTTGTCCCATGAGACTATGGTCCTAAATTTTCAAACCTAGAAAATCAATCTCAAAAGGTGTTTAGTCTGAGGAGTTTCTGTAATTAGTCTGCAAGAATTTATGTAAATACACATATATCTGTATTTACACATACAAAGATACTTCTGGGAGCGTGGTGGCGCTATACAATAAGCACTGGACTGTGAACCACAAGATCTGTGGTTTGAGCCTGTCAACTGCCACACGGGAGGAAGATGAGGATTTCTGCTCCCGTGAAGATTTTAAAAAGCCTCAGAAACTCTATACAGGGTTGTTATGAGTTGGAACCAAGTCACCAGCACTTAACTATAGCACAGATATGTCTATCAATGCTCACAATATGTATATATACCTGTAGCTATCCAGATATTTGGAGTCCTGGTGTGACACTGTAGGATAAGCTCTGGACTGCTAACCATAAGGTCGGTGATTCAAACCTACCAGTCATTCCTCAGAAACCCTATACAGGGTCCCCATGAGTAGGTATTAACAACTCGACAGCACTGAACAGCGACAACAACATCCATACATCTATATGCCTGTATCCATCTTTATGTATTCTTGTCGTTTGGCGCCATCAAGTGAATCTAGACTCATAACAAGACACTGCCCATTCCTGCACCATCCTTACAACCGTTGCTATGTTCGAGCCCGCTACTGCCAGCCACTGTGTCAATCCATCTCTTAAGGGTCTTCCTCGTTTTCACTGATCCTCTACTTTACCAAGTATGGTGTCTTTCCCCAGGTCCCTCCTCATGTCCAAAGTACATGCAACAAAGTCCCTCCATCCTTGTTTTCAAGGAGTGTCCCGACTGTACTTTTTCCAACATAGATTTGTTCCTTCTTCTGGCCTCCCACGGTAATTAAATATTTGTTACCAACACCATAATTCAAATACATCAATCTTTCTCCAATCTTCCTTATTCATTGTCCAGCTTTCCCATGTATATGAGGTGATTGAATATACCATGGCTGGGTCAGGTATACCTCAAAATGATATCTTTGTGCTTTAATGCTTTGAAGAGGTCGTTTGTTTGTAGCAGATTCACCCAGTGCAATACATCATTTGATTCCTTGACTGATCATTTAATGAGTATTGAATGTGGATCCAAGTAAAATTAAATCCTTGACAGCTTCAGTATATTTGTTGTTTATCAATATGTAGTTTATCGGTCCAGTTGTGAGGATTTTTACTTTCTTTATGTTAAGGTGTAATCATGTTAAGGCTATCTTTGATCTTCATCAGTAAGTGCTTCAAGTCCTCTTCACTTCCAGCAAGCAAAGGTGTGTCATCTCCATAGGACATATTGTGGATAAGTCTTCCTCTAGTCCTGATGACATGTTCTTCTATATATAGTCCAGATTTTCTGATTACTTGCTCAGCAGACAGATTGAATAAGTATGGTGAAAAGATACAACCCTGGAACACATCTTTCCTGATATTAAATAATCAATATCCCCTTGTTCTTTTCAAATAACTGCTTCTTGGCCTATACACAAGTTGCAAATGAATGGAATAAAACACAGATAAATAGCTTTCTGATATTCGCTGATTTCAGTCAAGTGTTGTCTAATGTGGTCCATGATCGTCCACATTCTCTTCTGAATCCGCCTTGAATTTTTGTCAGTTCCCTGTCAATGTGCTGTTATAACTGTTTTGTAACTATCCTCTGCATAATTTTACTTGCATGTGATAGTAATGATATTGTCTGATCATTTCCAAATTCTATTAGATCATCTTTCCTTGTAATAGGCAGTTGGTCATGCCTCCCCAAATTCTTGGCATAGACAAGTGAGCACTTTCAGCATTGCATCCACAGAATGCGCTCAAGGAACCCTGATGGCACTGTGGCTAAGTACTTGGCTGCTAACCAAAAAGCTGGCACTTTGAACCCACCAGCCGTTCCACATGTGACAATCTGCTTCCACAAAGATTATAGGTTTGGAAACCCTATGGGAAGTTCTACCCTGTGCTATTGGGTTACTGTGAGTCAGTATCCACCACAGCAATTCCACTCATAGGTATTTACCCAAAAGAAATGAAAGCAGGTATGCAAGCAATTACTTGTACGTAAATGATCACAGCATCACTATGAACAATAACCCAAAGGTAGAAACAACCTGATTGTCCATTAACAGATGAATGCGTAAATAAAATGCGATGTATCCAGACAATGGACTACTGTTGTTGCCCATAAAAAGGAATGAAGTCCTAATACATGCTGTGATGTGGGTGACCCTCAAAAATATTGTGCTGAGCAAAAGGAGCCAGACACAATAGGTCACGTATTATCCAGTTCTGTTTTTCTGAAATATCCTGAATAGGCAACACCAGAGACACAGAAAGTCGATTGGGGTGGTTGCCAGGGGTTGGGTGGGAAGGAAAAATGGAGAGTAACTTCAAATGGGTATTGAGTTCTCCTTTGTTATTGTTAAGTGCCAATGAGTGGATTCCGACCCATAGCGACCCTTTATAGGGTTTCCAAGGAGCATCTGGTGAGCTTGAACCACCAACCTTGCAGTTCAAGAGACTTTGCAGTCTGACAATTAGCCCACAGTGCCACCCCAGGACTCCGAGTTCTCCTTTGGTTATGGTGCTTATGTGCTGTGGAGTTGGTTCCGACTCATAGTGTGACCCTGTACAGGGTTTCCGAGGCTGTAAATCTTTACGGGAGCAGAACGCCTCATCTTTCTTGCTGGGAACAGCTGGTAGTTTCGAACTGCTGACCTTGTGGTTCACAGCCCGATTCGTAACCACTACAGTGATGAAAATGTCTTGGAACTACAAAGAGAAAAGTAGTGATTATGCACCACTGTGAATGTACTAAATACCACTGAATTGTACACTTTAAAATGGTTAATATTATATATTCTACTGCGCCACACCATGACCCCTAATGAAACTATGATAAGAATATTATGAACTTGTCTGCTGCTGACACCCACTGATCACAGAGACATGTTTAAACATGTTTGGTTTGGAGTAAACCTGGGCATAGTAAGTCCGTTTTTACTTACCTTCATATGGAACAAATCATTTGCCATTTCAACGTTCGTCACACGTACAATTTGGTGACATTAGTTATGTTAAGGGAACTTTGTAGCATACTGGTTAAGTGCTTGGCTGCTAACCAAAAGGTTGAAGGTTCAAACCCACTAAACAACTCCGCAGGAGAATGAGCTATCAATTTGCTTCCGTGAAAAATGCAGCCCTCCAAAAAACCCTGTGGAACATTTCTACAGAACTGACCACGTGGCACCCAACAACATCAGTGATATTTATTCTGTTGTTCAACCATTACCAATACATACCTCTCCAAAAGTCCTCATCACCCTTAACAGAAACTCCGTGTACCCTAACACGCTAAGGTTTTTGTCTTGAATACTGGAATGGTATGTAGCAAGTTCATCCACAGTGATGGAGAAGTTAGAGAGAAATGTTCTGTGGATGCAGAAATTCCATTTTGTAAGCCTTAAATATGCTATGCCTAGCAGACAGCCAAAGGGAGTTAGAGAGACCTGGAGTTCTAGGGAGAGATGGGGCGGGATGTAAATTTAGAAGTCATTGGCAGATGGGAGGTATTTTAAGCTGAGGGTCTGGATGAGATCATTTAGGAGGGGATGTGGAGAGAGGAGAGAGAATGGCCCAGGACTAAGTCCCAGGGCCTCACAGAGTTTCAAGGTCACGTGGAAGAAGAGTTCAAGGAAAGACCCATACATAGCAAAGGGGATGAGGGGGAAAGTTTTGTAAAGCAGAGAAGAGTCTAAATTTAGACAGTAACTTCATAGTGGAGAAGCTGGGTCCAGGGCATTTTAATCAAGTAATCAATCTCATTACTCTTTCCAGTGATAGGACAAATTGAAACCCAAGGATACAACACCAGACAAATGAAATTAGTCATTTGCAAAGGGACAAATATTGTATAAGACCACTACTGTAAAACGTCAAGAAAAGGTTTTCATACTATGTTGTTGTTGTTGTTATGTGCTGTGGAGTCGGTTCCGACTCATAGCGACCCTGTACAGGATTTCCGAGGCTGTAAATCTTTACGGGAGCAGAAAGCCTCATCTTTCTTTCTCCCACAGAACAGCTCGTAGTTTTGAACTACTGACCTTGTGGTTCACAGCCTGATTTGTAACCACTACACTACCAGAATACTATAATAAACATTTTATGATGGTTACCGGGCATGGATGATATAGGACCAGCACTGGACTAGGCTGACAATTCAAACCCACCAGCTGCTCCTCGGAAATCCTATACAGGGTGGCCAGGAGTCAGAACCACCTCGAAAGCACTTAACAACAACTACCAGGGGTGGAAGAGAAGGGAGAATTATTCCCTGACCAGAGTATGGGATCTTGGTGTTAATGCTCTGGACTGCAGGGTCAGTTTCAACTGCAAGGTTGGCTGTTCAAGCTCACCAGCCGCTCCTTGGAAACCCTATTACAGGGTCTCTATGAGTCGGAATTGACTTAACGGCACTTAACAACAAAATGTGGACACATGCTAACTTGGGTGACAGAGAAAGGGGAAAAGAAGAAGGAAAAAGAAATTGCTTTCTTTCTTTTTTGGTCTTATCTTCGTTTTCTGTACTTGAAGGGAAACAACGTATATTTATTTTCTCATT
>NW_006408634.1:10153100-10166838 GCF_000296735.1 Chrysochloris asiatica | reverse complement strand
ACTCATAGCAACCCTGAATAGGATTTCCAAGGAGTGGCTGGTGGGTTTGGAACCTATGACTGTGTGGTTAACAGGTCAGTGCTTATCCTACAGCGCCACCACACCAGGATTCCTCAAAGAGTCTAAAATCAGAGGGGCTGGTGTGTGTATAAATAGAGCCGCCTGAAAGCAGAGTCTTGTATCCATTTTAGAATCTTGATGTGAGTCTGGAATTCATGTTGAATTTTAAAATCTGCCTTTGTTTCTCTAACTAGTTACTGATCTAACCATAGACCTTAAATGAAGCATTCTTTGTCTCTGAAGTCTGGCAGGTACAGGATACCACAATCTATTTGCAGAAGGTTTCTCCATGATGGTCACAGATGAAGATGTGATAGCTTACACCTAAAAGGGCTTGCTACACAGCATTATCAATAAATCTGTATAACGGACACCCAGAATAGACATGATTGAGAAAGCCATTTTTATAGGTGGTTATCCGAACACATGTCCTACCGTTGTCCTGTGGCCATCCTTACAATTATATATCCTAAGTCAATCATCTGAATCGGGCTGCGAACCTTAAGGTCAGTGGTTTGAAACTACCAGCGGCTCCGCAGGAGAAAGATGAGGCTTTCTACTCCTGTAAAGATTTACACCCTCGGAAACCCTGTACAGGGTCACTATGGGTCGGAACCGACTCCATGGCATTTAACAACAACAACAACAAAGTCAATCATATGGAGTCCTGGTGTGGTGCTGTAGGATAAGCACTGGAATGCAAGGTCATTTTTGAATCTCAAGGTCGGAGACTCAAATTTACCAGCCGCTCCTTGGAAACCCTACACAGGGCCACTATGAGTCGGAACCAACTTGATAGCACTTAACAAAACAACAACAACAACAACCTGATGTGGCAATGAAATGAAATTTATAATCCTTAACTAAATCCGGGAGTGAAAAACAAAAGCAAAATAGACTTGCTGTATAGGAGATTATTGGGATAGTTGGTAATATTAAATGTGGACTTGAATTAGGTAACAGTGTGGTGAAGTTAAGGAACTTGACTGCTTAACCAAAGGTTGGTTGACCTTAACGAAGGTTCCAGAGGCACCTTGGAAGAAAGGTTTGGCAATCTACTTCTGAAAATTCAGGAACTGAAAACCCTGTGGAGCAAAGTTCTGTTCTGACACACATGGAGTGGTTGACGCATACAGACCTCCAAAGTATTCAAGAGCAAAGATGTCAGTTTGAGGACTAAGGTGCACCTGACCCAAGCGATGGTATTTTCAATAACCTCATACGCATGTGAAAGTTGGACAATGAATAAAGAAGACCATAGAAGAATTGATGCATTTGAGTTATGGTGTTGGAGAAGAACATTAAAAATACCATGAACTTCCAGAAAAACAAACCAATCTGTGTTGGAAGAAGTACAGCCAGAATGCTCCTTAGAAGCCAGGATGGCCAGACTTTGTCTCTTCTACTTGGACATATTATCAGGAGGGGTCAGTCACTGGAGAAGGACATCATACTGGTTAAAGTGGAGGGTCAGAGAAAAAGAGGAAGCCAGCCCCTCAACGAGATGGATTGGCACAGTGGCGGCAGCAGTGAGTTCAAGCGTAGCAATGATTGTAAGATTGACGCAGGATCGGGCAGTGTTTCTCACTGTTGTGCGTAAGGTTGCTATGACCAATGGTGACTCAACAGCACCTAACAACAACATATTAAACAATACTGAGAGGAGGGGGTGGGCATAGCCCTGAGATTCGCCTTTGGACTTACAAAATCACAGCACCAGTACTTGGACAAGGTCTGCCTCTCTTGAGAGGTTTGGACAGAAATCTGACCACAGTGGATTAAAAGAAGAGTAAGAGGAAGGTCCAAAACCAAATTCACGCCCTTGACTGTGGAATGAGCGCAGATTCATACAGATAATGACTTTGTAGGACAAACAACGTCCCCATAAGGTTTTCAAAGTAGCAAACTGCCACAGGCACTACCCTCTATGGGGCTAGTAGTTTCGAACCATTAATCTTTTGGGTTGTAGCAGAGGGCTTGATTGCTACATTGCCAGGGCCCCTTGAGGGAAAAGTAAGGAGGTAGAAACTTAACTGTGGCAGGTCTTTGAAGAAGTGTTTTGCTATAAAGACAAGCAGAGATCTGGCGTGGTCAGTGGTCAAGGAGGGATTTTTATAAGACAAAGAGATGATACCAGAAAGAGCCTGCAATGGACAAGGCAGATGAGAGATGGACTCCTCCTTTGGGGAGGAAGGTGAGGCCTGAGTGCAGAGAAGGGACTGGCTTTGGATGGAAACACAGGCAGGGAGTAAGGGGAGAGAAGGTCAGTGTGCGCTCACAGTGTCGATTTGATGGTAGAAAGTTGAGGAAGTGAATTTTATTTTCTTTTATTTTAATAATTATTTGAGCTATTATTTGCTCTATTTTAATTTAATCTAAACTTTGTATTTTATTTTACATTTATTTTCATTTTGATTTTATTCAATGTATTTTGTTTTATTTGTATTTTAATGCCTGTCAGTTTGTCATACTGGTAGGCCTGCGTGTTGCTGTGATGTAAGCTATGCCACCAATGGGATCACCCGTAATGGACAGGTTTCAGCAGAACTTCTAGACTAAGACAAAGTAGGAACAAGGATTTGGCAGCTTACTTCAGAAAAAAAAAGTGAATTTTATTCTAATTTAATTTTTGTTTTGTTTTGATTAGAATTGAATTTGAATTTGCTTTATTTAAAATTTGTTTTGTTTTAATTTTTTGGTCTTGCTTTGTGTTGTTTTATCTTATCATTGTTTCATTTAAATTTTATCCTATTTTAAAAATAAAAACATACATCACTTAGTAAGGAGTCCTGGTTAGCTGGCTGCCAATCAAAAGGTGATGGCTGGAACCCACCAGCTGCATCTTGGTAGAAATATGTGGCAGACTGTTGTTGTTAAATGCAGTCATGTCAGTTCCAACCCATAGTGATCCTATCTATATAGGGTTTCCAAGGAGCGTCTGGTGAGCTTGAACTGCCGACCTTGTGGTTCAAATCGACTTTGTAATCCAGCACATTAACCCACAGCACCACAAAGATTACAGGTTTGGAAACACTATAGAGCAAGGCAGTTCTACTGTGACCTATGGGTCCAAATTGACTCCATGGTAACAGGTTTTTATATCACTTATGAGTGGGATGGCACTCAACAACAACAACATTACATGTCAGGAGCCCTGGTGTGGCACTGTAGGATAAGCACCAGACTGCTAACTGAAAGGTTGACGGTTCAAATGCACCAGTCGAACCAATTGTTGCTGGCACTAACAACAATGACATGCCAGGCCTTGCTCTAAGCACTGTGTTCTTCAGTCAACTTTGACACATACTCTGGTAGTGTAGTGGTTACGAATCGGGCTGCGAGCCGCAAGGTCAGCAGTTCGAAACTACCAGCAGATCCATGGGAGAAAGATGAGGCGGTCTGCTCCCGTAAAGATTTACAGCCTCGGAAACCCTGTTTAGGGTCACTATGAGTCGGAACCGACTCCACGGCACATAACAACAACCTCATGTGTGCAGAAAACTGCTCCATAGGGTTTTTCAAGGCTGCAATCTTTCAGAAGTAGATCTCCAGGACTTTCTTCTGAGTAGCCACGATGCCTCTGAGGGAGTTCGAACCTTTTGGCTCTTAGTTGACCATTTACCTGTTTGCATTATCTGTTGTTGTTGTTAAGTGCCATCCAGTCAGCTTTGACTCATAACTATCCTGTACAGGTCTCTCAGGCTGTAAATCTTTGTGGGAGCAGAAAGCCTCATCTTTCTCACACAAAACAGCTGGTGAGCTCGAATTGCCAGCCTTGTGGTTTGAAGTCCAGTGCTTATCGTACCGAGCTACCATGCACCCATAGCATCATTTAGGGATCCCTATTAACTTGTTTCGGAGTCCTGGTGTGGCGCTGTGGGTTAATGCGCCAGACTGCAAACCTATTTGAACTACAAGGTCGGTGGTTCAAGCTCACCTGTCACTCCTTGGAAACCCTATACAGGGTTGCTATGGGTCAGAACTGACTCAATAGCACTTAACAACAACAATGAACTTGTTTCAATGGCATCCTGGTGTGGCACTGTAGGATAAGCACTGGACTGTTAAACCCAAGGTCGGTGGTTCAAATCCACCAGCTGTTTTGTGGGAGAAAGCTCCTTGGAAACCCTATACAGCATCACTGTGAGTTGGAACCAGCTGGATGGTATTTAACGACAACAAAGATGTAACAATCTTATGGGGCAGGTACTCTTATCATCAAAGAGCTCTGGTAGCATAGTGGTTACGAATCAGGCTGTGAACCGCAAGGTCAGCAGTTCGAAACTACCAACTGTTCCGCGGGAGAAAGATGAGGCGTTCTGCTCCCGTAAAGATTTACAGCCTCGGAAACCCTGTACTGGGTCGCTATGAGTCGGAACCAACTCCACGGCACACAGCCAACAACAACTCTTATCATCATCATCATCATGGATAGAGGGTCCTTCCTGGATAGCGCAAATGAGAGGAAACTGAGGCACAGAAAAAGGAAGTGATGGTAAGAGGCTGAGCTGCTTAGACTAGAATGCTGTTCCTACTCATAGCGACCCTCCATGGGATTTCTGAGGCCTTAAATCTTTCTGGGAGCACAATCTTTCTCTCAAGGAGCGACTGGTGAGCTAGAACTGCGGACCTTGTGGTTTGCAGTCTGTTTATTGAATGGAGCCACCGCCTTTCCAGACTGTAGATTCCAAAACTCAAATCTGTAACGCTCCTCTGTGCTCTTGTTCCCTGGTATCTCTGTTCTTAATAAAGGGAATTTGCAAGATCAGCTAAGGGATTGAAGCTGGAAGGGGGCCCCTGGTGGTTTGAGGAGGGTGGAGCATGAGAAGCAATGCTTGGAAAGGAGGACTTGATGGCAAAACAGAAAGGCTTTAAATGAAGCCAGGAAAGTAGTTTTTATTCTTTGTCTTCCTGCATGAAGGCTGAGAATGGCGTTTACACTGGAGGGGAGGGGGAGGGAGGAAGAAAAGTGTAGCCCCTTCCCCATTCCACAGTCCATCTGCAACCCCAGAAGTGCTCTTGCTCCTGGCCTCACTGAGCAGTGAACCCTTCTGCCCTTCCAACTGGCCACCTGGCACAGTGAGCTCAGAACTGGGAAGCGTCCCAGACTGGGGGAGGATGGAACTGGAAGGGTGTTTGCAGGCCAAGGTCCCAAGGAAACAAGTTAGTTCCAGGAACTGGAGCCCAGAGAGCAGGGATGAAGGCTGGGGAGCTGGAGAAATCAACTCCCGCCTGGAATTTCAGGGCCTCTGATGCTGGCTGGTGAGATAGCATTGGACCAAGGTGTGAAATGGGTAGATTAGAGCCCAGGGGTCATCCTGAGTGAGTCATTGGAGCAGTTCGACTGCTCACCAGAAAGTTGGTGGTTCAGTTCCACCGCAGGTGCCTCAGAAGAAAAGTCTGACAATCTGCTTGTAGGAAATCAGCTCTGAAAACCCCATGGAACACGATTCTGCTCTTACATACATGGGATCGCTGTAAGTCAGAATGGACTAGATGGTCACTGGTCTGGTTTGGGCTTGAAGTCAGCCAGACCTGAGTTTGAATCTCAACTCTGTGGTCTGTTTTTGCAGAGATGATTAAATTCAGGATCTTGAGATGAGCTGGCTATCTGAGATTATCTGGGTGGACCCAAGGCGACTTCGCTATGTGTCAGAGTAGAACACAGCGTGCTCCTTATGATTGTCAATGGCTGATTTTTTTCTGGAAGCAGATCACCAGGCTTTTCTTCTGAGGTGCCTCTATATAGATTTGAACCTCCAACCTTCTTGTTAGTATTTGAGCATGTTAATCACAAGAGTGCTTATGAGAGGGTCAGAGTCAGAGGAGGAAATGTGATGTCAGAAACCAGTGGCCTCTAAACCAAAACTAAACTCATTGCCATTCAAGTTGATTCTTGTCTCAGAATCACCCCTCTGTCATATCATCTGCGATATTGAATTCTATTGGATGTTATGATAACTCTCCACTCCCAACCCCTTGTTCATTATTCAGCTCCGCCTTAGAGGCTGGAAAACCAGTCACTCATTTTTTCTAGCATCTGTTATGCAAATAGTAACAGATATAGAACACTATTACAGCCAATGAAATGAAAGCACATAACAGCAAGGGAACTTTTAGTAAAACTTCTATGTTCCTGGTAACAAGAGCTGGAAGGAGCTTCTCCCTTCTTCCTGCTTCAAATGCTGATATGATAGAGTTGTGGTCACCATCTTGTGCTCACCAGGTTATACGCAAAACCACATATGTCAAAACACTAAGGATGGTGAGGCAGAGAGACAGAAAGACTCTGCCTTAATATTCAGAATGTTTTTTAAATAACTGAATTGTATCATCCAATAATCAGTTTTTCTAATTTCTGAAAGTGTACTTTTATGAATTTGATTGAAAACTCATGATTTTGGAGTTTAGAAAAACAATCAACACAATGAGAGTTTCAGTGAGCCTTGGGTACAAATAACAGTTGTGATAGCTTTTAAATCTCAGTATTCAACTAATTTGTACATCTTCTGTTGCTTGTCTAGTGTGGAGGCAAATTTATTTCTAAAATAAACAGTCAAAAGCTAATAGTTTTGAACACACTAACATTATTTTAATATGGTGGTATTTGTGTGCTGTGGAGTTGGTTCTGACTCATAGTGACTCTGTATAGGGTTTCCAAGGCTGCAACTCTTTACGGGAGCAAAAAGCCTCATGTTTCTCTCAAGCAGTGGCTGGTAGATTCAAACTGCTGGCCTCATGGTTAGCAGCCCAACTCATAATCCACTATACTTCCAGAGATCCTTTCATTTTAATATGTTGTTGTTATCATTAAGTGCTGTGAATTGGTTCCAACTCATAGCAACCCAACCTCCGAGAAGTGGCTGGCCAGTTTGAACCATCAAACTTACAGCTCAAACTAAGATATGGTCCAGAACTTATCCTACAACAAAAGTATAAATAAATTGTGATACAAAATACAATGGGATAATAATCAACCAGTAAGAAAAACAATGTCTTGAAACCTACTAGAGTAAGGATGGACCTTATAAACATACTTAGTGAAATAAGTCCAGCAAATATTATATGACCTCACTTATCTAAAAAGACAATAGAAAAATGTATAGAACCCCAAATTTGTTAGTGGTTTCCAGGGGTGGGAATACTCCATATTGCTTATGGAGTACTGAGTTTCATTTATGGAGATGAAAAATGTTCATTGATTAAGGATAGGGTTACACACCAATTACTATAATTACCATCAATAAATTGTATACCTGGTAAAAGTTGAATAGGTAAAAGTTGTGTGACAACAATGACAAAAACAAAAAGTAGTTGCCGAGGCTGCTTATTTATGTACTAAAATTAGATATTTCATGGAAGTTGATCCTAAGGTTTGAAGGTTTAGAGTCTTGGGACATCCCAGTTCATTGACTCCATAATACATTTAATGTTTCTCTTCTCCTTCCTAGAGTGTGCCCATAGTGCTTGGGGTTGTAAAAGCCTGCAAGCAGTTGTTCAAGGTACAACAATTGCCCTCCATTTATCTGGAGCAACGTAGAAGGAGAGTCAGGAATGAGGGGAGGATATGGAATGTTGACTAACTGCCTCCAGGAACAACTGCCGCCTTTATTGGGAAAAAGAAGACTACATGGCACCATTACTAAATGTTTTGATAAAAGAGTCTACAGACAAATCTTGATCAAAAGGGGGGATATGCAGAAGAAATCTTTAAATGGTCACAGAATCCAGACTACTGGAGCCATGGAGGCTGGACAAACTCCTGAAACTATTGCCCTGAGGTCATCTTTGTATCTCAAACCAAAAATACCCCACGAAATCTTAAAACCAAACAATGCTTTAGCTTAAGTAGTCAACAAAATCCGCCTTGAGCACTGTACTTTTAAGAGCTATAATGTACCTTACTGTAGGATAAACACAAACCCACCTGCTGATCTTCTGGAAAAAGATGAGGCTGGCTTGTTAAGTAAAGATTTACAGCCTCAGACACCCTGAACAGGGGCGCTATGAATTGAAATAGACTTGATAGCAGTAAGCTTGTTTTTATGGAAGATCTATCCATCTGGGACAACAACTTAAGATCAGTTCAACAGCACCCAACACCACCACCATGACGCTTTTTGGGGTGGTTTGTTATTCTATAATAAATAGTAACAGTCCTTTTCCTTTCCCTGTCGCCCAGTATTCCCACTATACAAATAAACACTACCCTTAATCTTGTATAGATCTTTCTTAGCTTTTTGAATACAGAACTAATACATATATGTGGTCATATAAGTCTATTGTGTGGATCTATTGCGTGAGAGAAGAATATACTTCTTTCTGTAAGCTGTGGTCTTGGGGTCTCTTCAGCTTAAATCATTTCTCTAATGTACAATGATGATGGGGAATATTTGCCATGGAACTTGTAATTAACAATGGAGATGGTAGACCAGTGCAGGAAACACCATGTAGACAGCCACACCAGCAGAGAGTGAGCCTCCCTTCCCCATTCATAAAGAGACACACTGATGGGGTGTGAACACTGGAGGAGCCCCAAGGAAACTCAGATCTCAGGACCTCTACTAGATCCTGGCCACAATCCACTCATCTATTTTAGTTACCTTGGTTTGAAGCACACAGATCTGCTACTGCTACCCAAGACTTTGAATTGCATCTTTTATAGTGTAATTTGACCACAATGTTTAGAAAATTAAAATAAAATTTAAAAAGTCTATTGTGCCATTTTCGGTTTTACACTCAGACATTTGTTATTGTTGTTAAGTGCCGTCGAGTCGGTTCCGACCCATAGCGACCCTGTACAGGGTTTCCGAGGGTGTAAATCTTTACGGGAGTAGAAAGCCTCATCTTTCTCCCGCGGAGCAGCTGGTAGTTTCGAACCGCTGACCTTAAGGTTCGCAGCCCGATTCGTAACTGACATTAGTGGTTCCCTAATAGAACTCTTGCCTTTCTTTCAGGTTAAATTCACAGCCAATTCACTAACAGACACACCTGTTGCTATGATACTGTGTAGGACTCCTGGTATAGCATGGTAGGATCAGCACTGGGCTGTGAAACACAAGGTCGGCAGTTCAAACCCACTAACTGCCTTTAAATGGCAGTTTAAACTCACTAGCCATTTCGTGGGAGAAAGGTGAAGCTGTCTGCTCCCATTAAAGCTTGTCAATCTCAGGACACCTAGATATGGTCACTGTGAGTCAGAATCAACTTGATGGCATTTTGATTTTGTTTTTGTTTTCTTCATATACACATATACACACATATACGTGTGCATGTACATACATTTGGGGTCTTGGTGCTGTAGGATAAAGTACTGGACTGAAAGGTGGGTTAAAACCACAAGGTCAGCAGTTTAAACTCACTAGCTGCTTCTTGGAAACCCTATACGGGGTTGGAACTGACTCGATGGCACTTAACAACAACAACAATGTACACCTTTATACACAAACATATATATACACATGTGTATGTTCATATAGAGATAAACCCATCCATTGAGGACAGGTCAGTTCTGATTCAGAGTAGATCCTGGCCACAGAGTTTCCAAAGCTGTATTCGTTATAGAAGCAGACACCCACATCTTCCTCCCACGGAACAGCTGGTAGACTGGAACGTCTATACTTTTGATTTGCAGCCAAGTGCTCAATCTCTATACCACCAGGGCTCCTGTGTAGAGAGATGTATGGTGGTATATACATAGACATGTATTCTCTTTTGGAAGAAAAAACAAAACCCTGTTCTAGTCCCTGGCTCTGGGGAAGAAGTTGTGTGAGGTGAAGCTTTCTATTTTCAATTCTGCAGCATTTGAATGTCTAACACGGCCCATATCATATTTTTAAATGTCTGCAGGGCTGTTTTGACAGAGGCATTATGAGTCATTTCTTATTTCTTTATGTGGCTCCTAATTTAAACAAAGAGAAAGAAAAAGACTGGACGGACCGTAACAACATAAAAATAAAGACCAAGACCACGTTACAGGCTGTTTGTTACCACAGTAATTCTTTTTTTTCTCTCTTTTCTCTTTCTGCCGGTCCTTCATACAGCTTTCCTTTAACCTGGCTACTCCTGTAAACCTCTCTCTGAATAAGACACTTGTCTCATCTGAGGACCCTGTCTGGGCATGTTCTCGCCTCTAGGCTGTCCAAGCTGGCGGCTATCACTGTTCACATATCTCTGGCTCCAAGAAATGACCACAGCACCTTCCAAAGACCGATTCCTCTTCAGGGACACAGAACTTCATCTTAACAATCCACTTTGTAACAAGTTTGAGCACAAGGGGTTCCTCATACTGACAATCAGGCTATTATTAGCCCTGTGAGTTTCTCTTTTGAAAGGTGAAAACCCTGCCTCTGGTTTAGCCCCTGAATACACACAGCCAAACACACCCATGGTCATCAAATTGAGTCTGATTCATGGCAATCCTGCAGAACAGAGTTGAACTGCACCGTCTTTACGGGAGCAGACAGCCACAACATTCTCCCTCAGAGCAGCTGCTGGCTTAGAACCACCAACCTTTTGGGTTGCAATGAGCACTTAACCATGATGCCACCAGAGCTCCTTAAACACACACATCTGGTTTTAGGGACAAAAGACTCATAAGCAATAAGTCAAAGCTGCTTATTAAGTTAAGGATAATTTAATAAGCCAACGGTTAACACACACACTCAGCTACTAACTGAAAGATTGGCGGTTCGAGTCCACATAGAGACACCCTGGAAAAACGGCCTGGGAATCTGCTTTTGAAAAAGCAGCCATTGGAAAGCCTATGGAGCACAGCTGTACTCTGACACACATGGGGTTGCTATGAGTGAGAATCAGCTCAGTGGAAACAAATGTTTTTCTCATTTGTGATAAGGAATGAGAAGAGTTTTGCAATTCCACTTGAAAATATAAACTCACGGCCCCCACACCTACTCCCAGGGCACCATTTAAATCCTTCTGAATCTATGTAACTGAGTTGTGAGCATGCAATTTTTTAAAAGCTGTTGTTGTTGTTATTCGACCCCGACTCCTGGCAACTCCAAGTGTGTAGAGTAGAATTGTGCTCCAGCGGGTTTTCAAGGCTGTGACCTTCTCAGAAGCCAGGCCTGTCCTCTGATGTCCCTCCTCATTGGTTCAAGCCACCAACTTTTCAGTTATAGTCGAGTGCTTAACCATTTGGGCCACCCACAACTCCTAAAAGCTATCACCTAGTCCTATCAGTCAGGATAGTGTTGAGAATAAAGTGAGGTTAGTCCAAACAGTCATTAAAAGGTACATCCACTGCTGTGTAGTTGTTTCTAACTCATAGTAACCCTATAGGATAGGCTAGAACTGCGCCATAGGGTTCCTGAGACTTTAAATCGGAGCAGACGCAAAAGGCCTCATCTTTCTCCCACGGAGCAGCTGGTGGGTTCAAGCCGACAACCGTTCAGTTAGCAGCCCAACACAACCCACAGTGCCACCAGGACTCCTTTAAAAGTCCTATTTTGATAATAATGAGGGAAACAGACATCATCTGAATGGATTTAAATATGAGCATTCAGAGTTTTCTTCTTCTTTTTTTTTTTTTTCCAATGTTTTATTGTGAATTATGTGATAGTTTACATGGGAGAACATTAGTTTTACATTCATCCTATCGTATATTATTTCATTGCTATGGTTACAATCCCCTCCATGCATCATCACCCAACTAACGGGTATACCCTGCAAGCCTGCTCCCCCAGTTGTCAGCACACAGCCCCTCTCCCTCTCTGTTTCTAAAGTCCCAGGCTGCTCCATCTGTCCACGTCATCGTCTCTGCCTCCATCTCAAGCATCACTGCTTCTCTGGGTAGGGTCCAGCTCTCTGCTCTTCTCCCTTGATGGTCCCAGGGACCTCCTCTCCTAGACTGAAAAGTCAATCACTCCCCTTCTTTTGCTACCAAATGTCTACCTTTACATTTCCAACCCTCACAGTCAGTCCTGATAACAATTATTCACTGTTGTATCACAAGAGTCTTTTTTAAAAAAAAAACAACACTGTTTTTGTGGGAGTTTTTCTTTGTTTGTTTTAAAATCACATGCAAGCTTTAAAATGCCCTTCCATAAAACCAAAATCGGTGTCATAGAGTCTATTCCAATTCATAGCAATCCTATGTAGGGTTTCTCCTGTGGAGCAGCTGGTGGATTTGAACCACTAACCTTGTGGCTATCAGTCCAGTGCTTACTACAACACCACACCAGGACTCCAGGGTTCCCACTTAGAAGGAGATGGGGATATTTTTCTAAGTTGAAAACAACCTACTTAGAAAAATATCACTATCTTTTTCTAAGCTAAAAGACAAAATGAATCTAAGCCACAAATCAAAATGAAGAGAAACAGCTATAAACATCCATTGAAAATTGGAACATGAAGTATGAATCTGGGAAAATTGGAAGTTGTCAAAAATGAAATGGAACGCATCAACATTGATATCTTAGGCATTAGTGAGCTGAAATGGACTAGCATTGGCCATTTTGAATCTGACAACCACATGGTTTACTATGCAGGGAATGACAAATTGAAGAGGAATGGTGTTGCGTTCATTGTCAAAAAACCCAGACTCTTGCCTGAGTCAATTCCTACTTACAATGATCCTAAGTGTGTCAGAGGAGAACTGCTCCATGCATAGGGTTCCTTGGCTGTAATCTTTACGGAAATGGATCACCAGTCCTTTCTTCTGAGGTACTGCTGGGTGAGTTCAAACTGCTAACCTTTCAGTAAATAGGTGGTGCAGACTGTGCCCTTCCAGGGACCTTGTTGTTGTTAGGTGCCATCAAGTTGGTACTAACTTACAGCGACCCTATGCACAACAGAACGAAACACTGCCTGGTCAGGTGCCAACCTCACAATCATTGTTACATTTTAGCCCATCGCTGCTGCCACTGTGTCAATCCATCTATGTGGGGTCTTCTTCTTTTTCTCTGACCCTCCACTTTACCAAACATGATATCCTTCTCCAAGGACTGGTCCCTCCTGATAATATGTCTGAAGTATGAGACACTACCAGCTGTTCCTCATGAGAAAGATGAGGGTTTCTGCTCCTGTAAAGATTTATAGCCTCGGAAACACCATACAGGGTCTCTATGAGTCAGAACCAATTCCATAACACATAACCACCCCAACACCATAACTCAAATGCATCCATTCTTCTATGGTTTTCCTTATTCATTGTTTAACTTTCACAAGCATATGAGGGTATTGAAAATACCATGGCTTGGTTCAGGTGCACCTTTGTCCTCAAATTGCCATCTGTCTCTTGAGCAGCAGTCTTGTACAGCAGATTTGCCTCATGAAATACGTCATTTAGTTTCTTGACTGCTGCTTCCATGAGTGTTGATGGTTGATCCAGGCAAATTGAAGTCTTTGACAATTTCAGTCTTTTCTCCATTTATATGCATGTTGTTTGTTTGACATTGAGGTGCAACCTATAGGGAGGGCTGTGGTCTTTGATCTTCATCAGTAAGTATTTTAAGTCCTCTTAGCTTTCAGATTAGCTGTGATTCTGAGGGCTATGCCACCGGTATTTTAAATAACCAGCAGGGTCACCCATGGTGGACAGGTTTCAGATGAGCTTCCAAACAAAGACAGACTAGGAAGAAAGAGTGACAAACTACTTCTGAATCGCAGTCACTGAAAACTCTATGAATAGCAGAGAAACACTGTCAGATACAGGACT
>NW_006408634.1:10132699-10150295 GCF_000296735.1 Chrysochloris asiatica | reverse complement strand
GACTCGATGGCACCTGACAACAACAACAACAGCTTTCAGAAAGCCGGGACCTAAGAATATATATTAAGCCCTTCATGTTTTTTAGCATTAGATGATTTCATGGTTTGCATTTAAATATTTGATGCATCTGGAATTAATTTCAGTGAAAGAAACATAGGAATCTAGCTTTTACTCCCTCAGCCCCAAGGCAAACGTTTGACTATTTATTTGATCCTAGTTATTTCTGCTGATTTGCAACATTGCCTTCATCAAAGATAAATATTTCATATTGCGGGCACCAATCTATGAGGAATAATATGCATTCATAACGTATTTTGGAGTCCCTGATTGTTACAACAGTCAATGCACTCAGCTACCAACTAAAAGGTTGGGGGTTGGAGTCCAGCCAGAGGCTTCTTGGAAGAAAGTTCTGGTAATCAACTTCCAAAAATCATCCATTGAAAACTCAATGGAGCACAGTTCTGCTCAGGCACACAGGCGGTCGTCATTGGTGGAATCTACTCAATGACAACTGTTTTTCATTGGTTAATGTATTTTATCTCACCCCACACCCAGTTGCTTCTTTCCTGCCCTCCCCCCTACCCACCAGAGCATTATTATTTTCCTAAAGTAACAATTCTTCAAGGTCATTTCACACTTGGGTGCTAAATTCTAAAAGCCTAACAAAAGACTACCCATTGCCCTGGAGTCAGCTCTAATTCTCTGTGATCCTGTGTGTGTCAGACTAGAAATGTGCTCTGTAGGGTGAGTTTTGTAAGTAGATTGCCAGGTCTTTCTTCTGAGGTTCCTCTGGGTGGATTCAAACTTCAGAAGAAAGATCTGGCAATCAGTTAGCAGCTGAGTGTGTTAATCAGTCCTGGTGTGGCACTGTGAGCTAATGCATCAGACTGCAAAGTAGTTTGAACTGCAAAGTCAGTGGTTCAAGCTCACCAGCTGCTCCTTGGAAACTCTATACAGGGTCGCTATGGGTCAAAATTGACTTGATGGCACTTAACAACAACAACTCAAAACCAAAACCAACGTATTCCAGAGTAGAACTGTTCCCTAGGGTTTTCTTGGCTGTCATCATCACAGAGGTAGATCTTCCTTATGGGTGGACTCAAACTTCCAACCTTTTTGTTAGAAGCAGAGCACGTTAACTCTTTGTACTACCCAGGAGCTCCCACTAAAGCACGGTGGGAGTCTTCGTTATATAGTTCAATGACAACACTGTGAACAGCTGTTCACATTGCTTAGCCTGAGTGAATGTGAACATTCCCTAGGCTCCCATCCCCCACGCCCCATGTCTCATGCTCTCACTGTGTTTGACTGTTACACAGTTACTTGTTTTTATAGAACTGTTCCGTAGGGAATGGAGTCTTTCCTTGGCAATCGAGCCAGAGTTTTACTTGTCATTGAATTGAACGTGACAGGGCATGTGTTTTGGCAGAAATAGTTGGTAGATTCGTTCAAGTGAAGACACGCCGGTAACAAAAAATAAATAAAAACAGGCCAGCATAGGCAGGAATACAGCGTCCAAATCAAGGGCACTTTATAAGAAAAACAAATATTTGGTTCAGAACTGACAGGCTACACTTCCAAGAACTGCACAAAATTTAGTTAACGGGGCAATATCCGTGCTTGTGGTTTGCAAGCAATTTAACATTCTAAAAAGTATCAGTTTGGACTTTTTTTTTTTTAATGTAAAGAAGCAAAAAGAAAATGAAAAAATGTCTGCTACCTCACCACATCAACATTCTGGACAATAATAGAGAAAATTTCCCCCCACCCCCATTTAGGTCTTCACCTGAAAAACAACCATTTTTCAGTTTCTTGTTTTTCTTACCAGAAATAAACTTTTTTTTTTTCTCCTAAAGAAACTCTGGTAGCGTAGCAGTTACGTGTGGAGCTGCTAATCTCAAGTTCAGAAGTTCAAAACTACCAGCTGTTCCTCTGGAGAAAGATGACACTTTCTGTTCCCATAAAGATTTTGCAGCCTGGGAAACCTTATGCAGGGTCGTTCTGAGTTGGAAATGACTCCATAGCACACTAGTACCATGACAGATATACTACCATAGAGTAGTTATGGATCGGGCTGTGGACCTCAGGGTCAGCAGTTCGAAACTACCAGCTGTTCCGAGGAAGAAAGATGAGGCTTTCTGCTGCCATAAAGATTTACAGCCTCGGAAACCCTGTACAGGGTCACTATGAGTCGAAACCAACTCTACGGCACATAACAACAACAACAACAACAACAAAAGAATGCTGGCTTTATGAGTTAAGCATTGGACTGCTACCCGCAAGGTTGGTGGTTCAAACTCACGACACGCCCCCAAGGGAAAACGATGAGACAGTCTGCTTCTGTAAAAATTTAGTCTCAGAGATGCTACAGAGCAGTTCTGTTATGTCCTATGGTGTTTCTATGAGTCCGAATCGACTGGATGATGTGGGGGTGGGGGTGCGGGGGGGCTTGGTTTTGAGTTGGTGCTGTGGGATAAGCACTGGACTGCAAGGTCAGTTTGAACTGCAAGGTTGGTGGTTCAAATCCACCAGCTGCTCCTCGCAAACCTTATGAGTCTAAATGGCACTGAAAAACAACAACAGGTACTATCATGTATGATTATAACCATATTTACCACCTGCCTGTCATTTGTCAGATTATGGTAGTCTATGTATTGCCATAATTCTAGAAACTATGTCATCGATATTTCAAATGTTACCCACGGTGGACAGATTTCAGCAAAGTTTCCACACTAAGCCTAGGAAGAAAGGCCTGGCAAAAAGTCACAGCCTGAAAAGACCATGTGTGCCGTTTACACAACATAGATGGAGTTGTCAGGAGTTGGAATGAACTTAATGGCAGCAAGGGTTTTCTTTTTATCTAAATATGTACATATGGAGTCCTGGTGTGGCACCATAGGATAAGCACTCAACCTCAAGGTCTGTTTGAACCTCAAGATCAGCGGTTCAAATTCACCAGCCGCTCCTCGGAAACCCTATACAGGATTGCTATGAGTCGGAACTGACTCAAGGGCACTTAACAACAACAACAACATATGTATGTGTGTGTGTGTGTGTGTATGGTGGTGATGGTGATGTACCGTGGAGTTGGTTCTGACTCATAGTGACCCTGTACAGGGTTTCTGAGGCTGTAAATCTTTACGGGAGCAGGACACTTCATCTTTCTCCCGCGGAACAGCTGGTAGTTTCGAACTGCTGAACTTGCGGTTCACAGCCCGATTCGTAACCACTACACTACCAGATATATATATATCGTTATAGAGATAGATTCAATAAAAAGAAAAACTCTGCTGACATAAAGTTCATTCCAACTCCTGATGTGGTGCTGCGGGATAATGTGCTGGACCGTAAGGTCAGTTTGAGCCTCAAGGTCAGTGGTCTAAACCCATCAGCTGCTCCTCGGAAACCCTTACAGGGTTGCTATGAGTCAGACTGACCCAGCAGCCTGTAGCAATAACAACACCATATATATGTATATATGGAGTCCTGGTGTGGCGCTGTGGAATAAAGCACTGGACCTCAAGGTCGGTTAGAATCACACAGTCAGTAGTTCAAACTCACCAGCCACTTCTTGGAAACCCTATACAGGGTTGCTATGAGTTGAAACCGACTCAGTGGCACTTAACAACAAATAGCATACATATATATGTGTGTGCGTGTTGTTGTTGCAACAGGTTCCCAAAGGTCAGATCATTTTACCTGAAAAGAGACTGAGGTTTTCAAAGGTTGAGTAACTTGCAGAGAATGTGATTCTAACACAAATACCATGTTCTGAATCACAAAGCACTATTACCTCCAAAAACTCTAAGTGCTATAATTATTTTATTATTATCATTGTAAGAAAATTGAATTGTACACCATCACGATGGAATATTATTCAGCAAGCAATGAGCTGTCAAGGCCTGAAAAGACATGAAAGAACCTTAAATACATATTTCTAAGTGAAAGAAACCAGTCTGACAAAACTACATACCGTATTAATTCCAACTATATGGCAATTTTAGAAAAGGAAAAACCATAGAGACTGTCAAAGACTTCATTTTGCTTGGATCCACCATCAACACTCATGGAAGCAGCAGTCAAGAAACCAAACGATATATTGCATTAAGGCAAATCTGCTGCACAAGACCTCTTTAAAGTGTTCAGGAGCGAAGACGTCTGTTTGAGGACTAAGTTAGTGCGCCTGACCTAAACCAGGGTATTTTCAGTAACCTCATATGCATGTGAAAGTTAGACAATGAGTAAGGGAGATCATAGAAGAATTGATACGTTTGCGGTATGGTGTTGGAGAAGAATAAAGGTACCATGGACTACCAAAAGAACAAACAAATCTGTGTTGGTAAGAAGTACAACCAGAATGCTCTCTAGAAGCCGAGATAGCCAGACTTGGTCTCTCATACTTCAGACATATCAGGAGGCACCAGTGATTGGAGAAGGACATCATGCTTGGTAAAGTGGAGGGACAATGAAAAAGAGAGAGACCCCCAATGAGATGGCTTGGCACAGTGGCAGCAACAATGGGCTCAAGCGTAGCAACAGTTGTGAGGATGTTGCAGCGACATACAATTGTACATAGTTCAGCTGTACATAGGGTCGCTGTGGGCAGGCACCAACTCCACGGTCCCTAACAGTAATGTAGACAGTGAAAAAGGAATGGTTGTTAGGGGTTAAGTGACGAGGAAACAGATAAAATAGGAAGACTATAACTAACTAAGGAGCTCTGGTAGCGTAGTGGTTACGAATCGGGCTGCGAACCTTAAGGTCAGCGGTTCGAAACTACCAGCCGCTCCGCGGGAGAAAGATGAGGCTTTCTACTCCCGTAAAGATTTACACCCTTGGAAACCCTGTACAGGGTCGCTATGGGTCGGAACCGACTCGACGGCACTTAACAACAACAACAACATAACTAACTAACCCTAACACTGTTGTCAAGTCGATCCCAACTCCTGGCGGCCCTATTAGACAGAGTCGAACTCTTCCTTAGGGTGTCCAAGGCTGTAACTATTTACGGGAGCAGACAGCCTCATCTTTCTCCCAGGGAGTAGCTGGTGGGTTTGAACCGCCAACCTTGCAGTTAGCAGCCCAATGCCTAACCCACAGCGCCACCAAGGCTCCTTAACAGCAGCGTCCCAGTGACCAAAAAAGAGATTATTAAAATATTTTCATAGCCATTGCCAATTGCCCTCAAAACCAGTTTACACTCCAAACAAGCGTGCCTGAGATGAGTCTGTTACACCTAACCTTTGCCAGCCCTGGGTATCATGCAACTTTGAAAACTTGTGCCAATCAGATGCCTGGCAAACAGTATGCGGTTCTTCCATTGACCTAGCAAGCTGATTCATATCTCACGATTGCTTTGATGTGCTTCTCTTTAATTAAGTGTGAGGTAGAGTTTCTTTAATATGTGTATTGGCCCTTGGTATTTGTTTTGCTCTAAACTTCCATGGGTAATTGGTTTGGCGTGTTTCCAGGCTAATTATACTTTTCTAATCTTTAGTTTGTACTGAGCTGTTTTAATTACTTTAGGTTCAAAATGCATCTTAACACACATCAGAGACTACCCCCTTTATTATTTACCTTTCTCTCTTTTTTACATAGGCTTGTTGATCTTAGGTTTCCTCTCTCTATTCTTACACGTTGACAGTAAGGTCCAGCTTCCTGGACCTCCTAGAAAGCACTTCCTTTAAACACAGATCCGCTAACCAGCTGTCATGAGTCTGTTCTGACCCACGGAGACCAAGTAGGTGTCAGAATAGAACTGTACTCCTTAAAGTTTTCTTTCTTTCTAAACTTTTGATTGTGAATTGGGTGAAGGTTTACAGAGCACATCAGTTTTCCATTCAACAATTCATACATGTTGTGTTGCACCTCATTGATTGCAATCCCTACAGTGTGACATCACTCATTCCACTTCCTCCCTGTGGTTCTTACTTCCATTCCTCCTTCTTTCCTAACCCTTCTGAACTTCGTCTTCCAGTAAATACTGCCCTTGGAGACCTCGAATGGTTGATTATTCTAAGGTGTGCATATACCCCCCTAGTGTTGTTGCTCCCCATAGGAACCTGTCTATTGTGCTGTAGTATAAGCACTGGATGTTAACCGCAAGGTTGACAGTTCAAACCTACCAGGGACTCTGAGGGAGAAAGATGAGGCTGTCTGCTCCCATGAAGATTTACAGCCTCAGAAACCCTCTATAGAGTCTCTACGAGTCAGAATTGACACCATGGCAGTGTGTTTGTTTTTACTGTTGCTTCTTAGGATTTTAAAAGACTGATTTTTCAGAAGTAGATTGCCAGACCATTCTTCCAGGGTGCCTCAAGGTGGATTCAAACTTCTAACCTCTTAGTTACTGTCCATCTTATTTCAACTCAAAGCAACCGGTTTGTGCAGAGTACAACTGCATGCACTTCACAGGGTTTTCAAGGCCGTGACCTTTTGGAAGTAGAGAGCCAGACACAGTGGCCGAGGCATCGCTGGATGGATTTGAACCACCAACCTTTCAGTTAGTAGTTGGGCGCTTAACCATTTGCACCATGCAGGGACTCCTAAACATATGGAAAATCTTGGAAAGACAGCACAGAAGGACCTTTAAACTCCACAGCTTTGATCTTGACCGCTCCAGCTATAAACATCTCTTCTCTAAGTATGAAAGTTATCAAAGAAAACCCAGGACTTTCCTGGAGTATAAATGTGGTCCATTAACATTATTATTATTAATATTCATTAGGATTAACTGTTGTTCCGGAACTTTCTCACAGAGACCAGAGCCCCTTGGTTGAACTGGTCAGTGTGACCAGGTCTGTTCGTTTTTACAAGCGCTCTCGTTTTTCCAGCTTTGCAGGAATGGACTAGCTCAGGTTGGAATTTTTTAAATGGACTTTTGCTAAAATAAAACTCACCTAACCAAAAATGTGTGGATGAAGAAACTCAAATACACAGCTAACAATGACAAGGAGAGCTTTCTCCCCAGATCCGCAGTACAACTGGATTATCTGACAACAGAGGTAATGAGGGTTATAGGTAGAGCACACATCTTTGTCTTTGGGGCTTTTTTAAAGCAAAAAAATATATATAGAGAAAAGAAACAGCCAAAATCTCCTCCCTCCCCAGAAAAGGGTCCATAATATAATCCCAGCTGCCAGATTTTTATTTTTCACTACTTAAAAAATATTTTGTAGTGAAATTCACATAACATAAAGTGTGGTGCACTGGCTAGGCATCTGGCTACTAACCAAAAACACTGGACTGCTGACAACAAGGTCAGCGGTTCAAACCCACCCGTTGCTCCTCAGAAATCTTATACAGCGTTGCTATGAGTCGGAACCGACTAGATGGCACTTAACAACAATAGCTATCTTTATGGAGAATTCTGGTGTGATTCTGTAGCATAAACACCGGACTGATAACCACAAGGCCAGCAGTTCAAATTTACCAGTCATCTTGAAAACCCTATGTTGTTGTTAAGTGCCTTTGAGTCAATTCCAACTCACAGCAATCATGTATAGGGTTTCCAAGGAGCGGTTGGTGGATCTGAACTGCTGACCTTGTGGTTAGCAGTCCAGTGCTGATCCTACAGCACCACACCAGGAGTCCCGTGGAGGGTAGATAGGAGTCGGAGCTGAGTCAATGACAATAACAGTCATCTTTATGGATTGAGACAAGAGCTCTTGAACGTTCTAAAAATTTCTGAATGGTGAAAAATAATGATATGTTGCTTTTGATTTTTAAATGTTAAAATAGCATTGCGGTTGAATATCTTGACTGCTAACCACAAGGTCACAGTTCAAACCCACCAGCTGCTCAGTGGGAGAAACATGACACTTTCTGCTCTTGATTTCATTTTACTTGAATCCACTCAGCATGGAAGCAGCAGTCAGGAAATCAAATGATGTAGTGCCCTGCACTGAACTACAAACCACAAGGTTGGCAGTTCAAACCTACCAGCTGCACCTCGGAAACCCTATACAGGGTCACAGTGAGTCAGAACTAACTTGATGGCATTTAACAATAACACAACAATATTGCATTGGGTAAATCTGCTGCAAAAGACCTATTTAAAGTATTCCAAAGCAAAGATGTCAGTTTGAGGACTAAGGTGTGCCTGACCCAATTCATGGTATTTTCAGTTGTCTCAAATGCATGTGGACAATAGACAATGAATAAGGATGACTGAATAAAACTTAATTCGTTTGTGTTATGGTAATGGAGAGAATATTAACTATACCATGAATTGTTAGAAGAACAAATATTCTAAGCCAGAATGTTGCTTAGAAGAGAAGATGCCGACTTCGTCTCACATACTTTGGACATGTTATCTATCAGTAGGGACCAGTCCCTGTGTAAGGTTATCATACTTGGTAAAGCATAAGACCCTCAAGTCGATGGATCGGCACAGTGACTGCAACAATGAACTTAAATACAAGAAATAATTGTTACGAATAAAGAGCACAGAACCGGGCAGTGCTTCTAAGATTTTTCTTAACTTGCAACTTATCTTTTCAAATACGGTTCAGTGATTTAAAAGCACAGACTCTTAATGTTTGAGTGAGTTAAAATATACAAAATATGTTCATGTATATCTTTAAGTATCATGGACATTGTTTGGCTTATGTGGTAAGCAATTCCCACCTGGTAGAATTTTTTCCCAAAATTTCCATGTCTTCACGTCTAATAATAAGTTTGCAATAGCTTGCCTTGCAAACCCAGGATACGCTCCAATCTGATGGATCCAGAAAGCGAAGTCTCAGGACACTCGGTTTCATAATGGAGTCATTAGTGCTTCCTAACAACGGCTTACTCTCCTCATCAAATAGACGTAGAACTCACAGGAGAAATGCCAGACATTGCACCGAGCATGAAGTTGATTCTTAATCCCATGCTGACACCTGGTACATAGTCTCCTGGTGTTACACACCCATTAGTCCTGGGAAAGGGTCAGGATCCAGAGGTGTGAGAAAACCACCCTGACAGTTAACTGAACAGGACAGCTGTGCTGTCTAGACTGGGGATCCGAAGAGGAGTATAATTTTACAAGCCTGGGTATGTTCTAAAGGAACCATGGTGGCACTGTGAGTTAAGCATTGGGCTACTAACTGATGGGCCAAGAGTTCAAAGCTATCAGCTGCTCCTCTGGAGAAAGATGAAGCTATCTGCTGTGGTAAAGATTTACAGCTTCGGAAACGCTAGTGAACAATTCTATTCTGTCCTATTGGGTCATTTCAAGTCGGAATCTTCAGCAGTATGTGTGGGGGGCATGTTCTTGGGTGAATTTTACACAGATCAGTGCGGCTGTTTAATCTTAATCACGCACACAGCTACAAAAAAGCACAAATATATAAGCAGAGATACTGTTGTTGTCAGGTGTTGTGAAGTTGGTTTTTAACTTACAGCTACACATATGACAGAATAGAACTGGCCCATAGAGTTTTTTAGGCTGTAATCTTTAAGGAGCTCTGGTAGCATAGTGGTTACGAATCGGGCTGTGAACCTCAAGGTCAGTAGTTTGAAACTACCCGTGGTTCCGCGGGTGAAAGATGAGGAGGTCTGCTCCCGTAAAGATTTATAGCCTCGGAAACCCTGTACAGGGTCACCGTGGGTCGAAACCAACTCCATGGCACATAACAACAACAATCTTTAAGGAGTCTTGGTGTGGCGCTGTGGGTTAATGCGCCAGACTGTAAAGCCGTTTGAACTGCAAGGTCAGCAGTTCAAGCTCACCAGCTGCTCCTCGGAAACCCTATACAGGGTCGCTATGGGTCGGAACCGACTCGATGGCACTTAACAAGAACAATCTCTATGGAAGCAGATCAAAAGGCCTTTCTTCTGCAGAGCACCTGGGTGGGTTTGAACTGCCAGCCTTTCGGCACCACCAGAGCTAGCTATAAACAGAGACCCCATAACCACTACCGTCGAGTCAGTTCCGATTCATAGCGACCCTTTAGGATGGGGTAGAACTGCTCCATAGAGTTTCTAAGAATAAATCTTTACAGGAGCAGACAGCCTAATCACTGTCTCCCACATAACAGCTAGAGGATTTGAACCGCTGACCTCGCGATTACAGTGCAAATTCTTAACAATCTGTGCCACCAGGGCACCTTATAAGCAGAGATACCAAAAACAAAACAAAACAAAACACAAAACCCACTGCCATTGAGTAGTTTGTGGCTTAGAACAACCTTGTACCGGGTTTCCGAGGCTGTACGTCTTTATGGGAGAAAAATGCCTCATCTTTCTCCCAAGGAGCAGCTGGTGGGTTTGAACCGCTGATCTTGTAGTTAGCAATCAAGTGACTATCCTCCAGTGCCACCAGATAGGCAGCAAAAATGACTGCATTGTCTGTGGAGGAATGAGTTCAGCCAACCTCAGTGGCTAAGGTGTTGGGATTATGTAACACATTTGTGTGGGTGCTTTGGAATATCTGTGTGGCTGTTTTTTTTGTTTTTTTTTTAATGTGGAGAAATTAGTTGGTCCATCTGAGTTCACTGTTACAGCTTCTGTGTTAATCCATTTCATTGAGGGTCTCCTTCCTTTTCGTTGACCCTCCACTTTATCAAGCATGATGTCCCCACCCCACATTGACAATATTTTGTAGAAATGAAAACAATACACGTTTACTGGTGTTCACATAAGATATTCATTGTAGCTGCCAAATACCACTAAAAACTCCGGAAAACCCTCTCCCATTGCATCAATTCTGACTCGTTACAACCCTGCAGCTCAGGGTAGAACTGCTCCTTAGGATTCTGAGACTGTAAATCTTTACGGGAGCAGACAGCCTCATCTTTCTTCCAAGGAACAGCCGGTGGGTTTGAACCTCCAACCTTGAAGTTAGCAGCATAAGCGAAATTGCTCTTCGAAGCTGCCTTTTCCTAATACTTTTGCCAGCCGTGAGTACATAAATAAATACATTTGCCCATCCAATGAAAACATGGCTACCTTATTTTAATTAGCATGCATGACACTATAAATGCTATCTAATTTTTATTTTATCTGAATGCATGATAGTATGAGTGTGGTAAGGTTATCCTTCATATGATTTACTGGCCAGTGATATTTCCAGGAATTTCTCTGCTTACATGCTTTGGCCCATTTTTTCTATTTTAGGTTGTCTTTTGCTGATTAACCGGAATCAACTCATAACAAAGTTAGGAAATTAACTCCTTGCTATATAGGTCCCTGGAGTCCTGGTGTGGCACTATAGGATAAGCACTGGACTGCTAACTGCAAGGTTGGTGGCTGCTCCTTGGAAACCCTATACAGGGTCACTATGAGTTGGAATCAACTTGATGGCACTTAACAACATCAACAATACAGGTCCCTAGGTGGTGCAAAGCTTTTGCTAAAGAATTGTTGTCAGGTGTCATCGAGTTAGTACTGACCCATAGCGACCTTATGCACAGCAGAACGAAACACTGCCCGATCCTGGGCCAACCTCACTACTGTTGCCACACTTGAGTCCATCGATGCTGCCACTTGAGATGGATTCATCTCACTGGGGGTCTTCCTCTTTTTCTCTGACCCTCTACCTTACCAAACATGATATCCTTCTCCAGGGACTGGTCTCTCTTGACAATATGTCCAAAGTATGAGAGACGAAGTTTGATAAAGAATACTAACCTAAACAGGGAGCATGGTGGCTCTGCAGGATAAGCACTGGACTGTGAACCAGAAGGTCGGCGGTTCAAGTACACCACCAGTCGCCTACAAGAGAAAGATGAGGCTTTTGACGCCCATAAAGATTTATAACCTTTGGAATCAACTTGATGACACTTAACACCAACAATAACACCACTAACCTAAAGGTTGATAGTTCAAACCAACCATTGGTATAAGTGAAGAAAGGTCTGGAAGTATGCAACTGTGGAGCAGTAAACACAGGGGGTGACCATGAGTCACCAAGCGGTTTTTGTTTGTTTTATGATATATATTAGAGGTATTTTTCAAAGTGTCCCACAGGATTTATCGCAACATTTGCCAGGCATTTGTTTTCCCTTTTGATGTTGGCAAAAGAATTCCTATTCCTTGTTGAATAGTCACTAGGTTTCATATCCTGCTTAGAAAGGCCTTTCTCGCACCAGATGATGGATGAATGTGCATGTATTTTCTTCTACAATTTCTGTAACTTCATTTTTTACATCTTATTTTTTGACCTGATAGCGTAGTGGGTTACACATTGGGCTGCTAACCGTAATGTCAACAGTTCGAATGCACCAGCTATCCCGCAAGAGAAAGATGAGTCTTTCTTCTCCCATAAAGATTTAAAGCCTTGGAAATCCTATACAGGGTCGCTCTGAGTTAGAAATGACTCGACGGCATACCACCACCACCATTCTTTGACCTACATGCCTGGGTGCAAACAGTGAAGCCAAGACGACTAGGTTCCAATCCACCCAGCAGCACTGCGAAAGAAAGGCCTGCCAATCTCTTTTGTTAAAATGACAGCCAAGAAAAACCCTATGGAGCAGTTATAGTCTATAACACGTGGGGTCTCTGTGAGTTGGCACTGACTCCATTTCAACAGGTTTGGTTTGGGTATTATTAGATCTGGAATTTTTCTTTTATAAGGAACATTAGCACCTCTATCAACAGTAGCCCACAATACCATCTTAAATAATCTCTCTTTTCCCACTGATTTGCAAAAACCACCTGTATCCCAAACAATATTTCCCTGTCTATTCTCATTCTGGATTTGTTTTTCTGTTCTATGTGTTATTATGGATTCATAGTATATTTCTAGAACATATTGAGCATTACACAATCTTTCCTGCTAATCTTCTATCCCCTTTCTTTGTCTGTTAGAATTTTCCTGGCCATTCCAGAAGTAAGATTTTGAAATCTTTTACCCTGCATTACAGGAAATACTCCAATTCAACAGAACATAAGACTTTGAAAACAGAAGCCCTGGTGGCGCAGTAACTAAGCACTACGTCTGAACCTACCTGTCGCTCCATGGAGAAAGATGAGGCAGTCTTCTTCCATAAAGATTTACAACCTTGAAAACCTAGGGGAGCAGCTCTACTCTGCTCTATGCTGTTGTTGAATTGCAATTAGTCGGAATTGAATAGCCAGCAACAGGTGTGGGGTTTTTAAGGTTTTGTTTCAGTGTTTGGATTCTCGCTTTACATGTGGGAGGCCCAGGTTCTATTTCCAGCCAATGCGCTACTTGCACACAGCCACCAATCTGTCATTGGATGTTCTAAGTGTTGATTGAATGCCAGACAGGTTTCAGCAGGGCTTTCAGGTCAGATAGAGTAGGAAGAAAAGACTGGCAATCTGCATGAGAAAATCAGCCAGGCAAAACTGTGGATCACAAGGGTCAGATCCACCACCCATCGTGGGGATGGCAGAGGACTGGCCCAATGCTTCATTCGGTTGTTCATGGAAACGCCATGAGTCAGAGCCAAGTCAATGGTAGCTGAAAATAACAAGGTTTGAAAATGGGCAGGAGATTTTTGTTTCCACAATGAATTTTTAACACTAATAACTTCTCCCATTCTTTCCTGGAAAAAAAAAAAAAAAGAGAGAGAGAGAGAGGCATTAGAAGATTTACAATAAGTGCAAACATGATGTGTAAGACTAAATAAGTGGGGCAAAATTTGTTCCCGTCTTATTTCTAATTATCACAGGAGAACTGGAGTGGGTGGTGGCTGATGGGATTAAGGAGAGAACAAAGCTCAGAGATGTTTGTTGTTGTTGAGGTTTATATTGCAATCTGGATGAAAGTTTACAAAGCAAATTGGTTCCATTTTCATATACATACAATTTTCATATGCATTTGTTTCATGACATTAGTTGTAATTCCCTCGATGAGACACCTCTCTCCCCTCTTACTCTCCAGGTTCCCCATTTCCATTCACCCATCTTTCCTGCCCCTTCTTGCTTTCAGAACTTTGTTTTTGAGCAAATGCTGCCCTTTGGGTCTCCTCTGGGTGATTATTCTGAAAAGCATTTTCTTCTTTATTGTTATTGTTCATGTCACAGACCTATCTGTTTGGCTGAAAGTTGCTCTCCGGGAGTGGGTTCAATTCCAGGCTTGAGGGGTGTCTAATAGCCACAGTCTCGGGGATCCCACTAGTCTCTATCCGAACAGTAAATCTTGTCTTATGATTTTGAATTTTGTCCTACTCCCCCCACCCCCCGCCCGCCCACTCCCGTCCAAGGCTGTCTACTGTGATCCTGATTAGAGTGGTTGGTAATGGTAGTCGGGCACCATCTAGTTCTTCTGGTCTCAGGGTAATGGGAGGCTCATTAGTCTTTTGGACTAATTGTTTCCTTGAGTCTTTTGTTTTCTTCAATTTCATTGCTCCAGACAGGGAGAGACCAATAGTTGCTTAAGTGTCTGCTTGCAAGTTTGCCTTAAATTTTTGAATTTTTTCCTGAACCATCTCATCTTCCAACAATGGTTAAAGAACCCCCCCTCCCCTCCCCCGACCCTTTGTGTTCAGGAAGCACTGCTCCTTTTGTCTTCAAGCTTACTGCAAATAACCAACCCTGGTAGCACAGTGGTTAAGTGTTCCCCCAAAAGATATGTTGAAATCCTGACTCTTGCAGTTGTGAAGATGACCCTATTTGGAAAGAGAGGTTTTCTTTTGGTAGGAATCTTAAACCTAATCACTTCTGAATGCTGTTATTTTAAAAGGAACAGACGCAGAGAAATACACACACAAGAGACAGAGACCGTGTGAAGACCTGGCTACAAACAACTGAACATCAAGGAGTGTCCACAAGAAAGGACCTTCTCTTAGAGCCAAGACCCTGATTTGAACTTCTGGCCTCCAGAACAGTGATGAAATAAATGTCTCTTCTTTAAAGCCAAATAATACAAATGATGGTGATGGTGGTGGAGGTGGTTGTGTGCCGTGGAGTTGGTTCCACCTCATGGATGACAATGACAATGAAATCACACACTTTTTTGTAGTTACTTTTCAATTATGTTCCTTTTTAGATCTTTTGCCTATTTTCTACTGACTTTTCTTACTGATTTGTTTTTCTTCCTAGCTGTTCTCTTTGTGTGTGTACATGTTAATAAGCTTACTGGTATGTTTTGTTATTGCTACTGCCTTAGTTTTTTGTTTGGTTTTGTCACACAGAGCTTTAAATTCATTTAGTAAAATGGGTCATGGTTTTCCTTGGTGTTTTTATCCTGCTTAGACATATACTTTGACTGTGAAGATTACAAATAAGGAAACCCTATGGGACAGATCTATGCTGTCCCATAATGTTGCTGTGAGTCAAAATGGACTCAATGACACCCAACAACATAACTAACTTAATGCTTGAGAGAAAACATAAAACTGGATCCCTATCTCATTTGCCACAACCAAATAAATCCCAGATCGAATAATGATTCAGACTTCAGGAGAAATAAAAAGAAAGAAGAAAGTTTCCAAGAAAAACAAAAACCATAGGTGAATTTAGTTATCTCTTGAAAGCAGATGACACCAGAGAAAGAAGTTGAGCTGGGGTAGCCAGGGGGGTAGATTCCTGAGCCTTTACTGCGCTCAGCTGGATACAGATATACCTGAAGCCATTAACACTACTATTTCAGCAACAGGAGCCAATAAATCTCTCCTTTTAGCTTTAGTCAATTTTAGTGAAGTTTCTGACACTTTGCAATCATATGATGAATAAGGCGTATGCTCTTCAAGGCATATTGTTAAATGGAACAGCAAAGTTAAGAAAACTGTGTATCATAGTCTTCCTTTTGTGTACAAAGGGGGTGAAGAATATATTATGCACCTAAATATTGTAAGTATTTTACATACATAGAGTATCTCTGGGAGGGTACAAAAGAAACTGGTAAAAAGTTGTTGTCTTTGGGAATCAGAAATTAATCTGGGGTAAAACGGTGATTCCGTTTTCATTGTTTTCCCTTTTGCACTTTTATTAATCAAGATTATTTCAGGTGTAAAATAATCCAACTCCAATTGTCATAGCAAAGAAAAAAGGAAGAGAAAATAAGGCATTCATACAACCAAAACATCAGAATTTGGGCTTTCAGGCCCAGCAGGATCCAGGGTCTCATATAATAGAGACAATATTTGCTCACATCCAGATTTCTTTATTGCCTTTGAGCTCATTTCCTACTAATCCCCCTCCTGCTTACTCTGCTCCAACCACGCTAGCCTTCAACACCCCAGACATTGCTTCTTCGGGATCTTTGCACTTCCCATTCATGTGGGGGCAAAATTAGCCTTCACACAACATCGGACTTATATTCCGATATCAGAGAACACCAGGAGAAAGTGGACATTCTGTTCCAACAAAAATCCCTGGAGTTTCATTGGACCAATCACTGTGGCTTGGGGGCTAGAATATTCTGATTGTCTGGGCCTAAGTAGGACAACATTTCTGGAACATTACGCAAGTTGCTGGGGAAGTGGGGGTGGGGGTGGATAGTGTCAGGTAGGAGGACTGAGGGTGGAACTGTTCTCCAGAGGAAAGGCAGGGCCTCTGGCCAGAAGAGAAGGGGGGAAAAAATAAAGGCTAGAACAAGCTGACACTATTGTTAAGTGCCGTCGAGTCGGTTCCGACTCATAGCGACCCTGTATAGGGTTTCTGAGGAGCAGCTGGTGAGTTTGAACTGCCAACCTTGAGGTTCAAACCAACCTTGAGGTTGAGTGTTTATCCTTTGGCTCCACACCAGGACTCCAGTTTTTAAATTAAAATTTTCATTGCTGTTGGTAAGTGCCATGGAGTCAGTTCCTACTCACAGCAACCTTACACAGGGTTTCTGAGGAGCGGCTGGTGAGTTTGAACTCACATTGCAGTTCAAATAGACCTTGTGGGTCAGTGCTCCCCATTATCCCACAGCTCCACATTGAATTTTTAGCGAACTCAAAATATATTTGAGTATGTATAACACACATGAATCTCAAGAACATGTTAAACTCCTTATTACATGAGTCCATTTATATAAAGTTTGAAGACATGCAAAACTAAGTAATGGTGGAAGAAAGTATTAGAGTGGTTACCTCTGGGGGTAAGGGATGGGGTAGGATTAACTGGATAGGTGCATGAGGAAACTTCTTGAATGATTCCCTGAGTCACACAAGTACCTGTATGTAGCAAAACCTACCAACTTCTTCACTTAAAAGTTGTGGGTTTCATTGAATGTAAGATTTATTTTACCTAAAACTGAAAAAGTTTAGAAAATGAGTAAGTGGATAAATAGATCAATGCAAGCCCTTCTTTCTTCTTGCTTTAACCTAATTCGGCCCCTAAGTGAGTACTTCCTGGTCCAGCGCTCTCATCTCCTTACTTCCTGCCTAGACTACTCCAGTTCTCTTGTTATACGTTGAATTATGTCCCCACACAGGAATATGTTGAAGTCTTAACCCTCACTGCCTGTGAACATGACCTTGTTTGGACATAGGATCTTTGAAGATGTTTTTAGCTCCTATGAGGCCATATTGGAGTCAGACATAGCCAAATGCAGTATGAGTGGTGTCCTTATAAAAGAAGAGACAGACACAAAAGGAAGACAGCTACTTGGAGATGGAGGCAAAGATTGGGGTGATGCATCTATTAGCCAGGGATTGTCAGGGACCACCAGGAGCTACAAGAGGCCAGGAAGGATCTGCCCCCTCCCCCCCCC
>NW_006408634.1:10130950-10132554 GCF_000296735.1 Chrysochloris asiatica | reverse complement strand
GTTTCCAAGGCTTTAAATCTCCCCAGGATCAGAAAGCCTTATCTTTCTCCACAGAATGGCTGGTGGACTCGAACTGTGGACCTGGGCTTATCATCATATGGAGCCATCACAATTCTGAGACACTAAATTACTGTGGTTTTAAGTCAGCCCCTCTGTGACACTTTGTTGTAGCAGTCCTGAGAAATGAACATACCTCCTCTCTGGGTCCCTGGCTCCCACACTCACCCCACCCTACCACCCTACCCCAGTCTATTCGTGGCCAGCAGCCAGAGAGACCCTGTTAACACGTAAATCAGATTACAACCCTCCTGTCTCACCAAGATCAAAGCCCAAGGTCCACAAAACCCTGGACAATCAGTCCTAGAGACCTCTAAGCTTACCTCCCGACTTCTTCCTCTCTGGCCCCTGCTCCAGTCACAAGGGTGGTCTTGATTTCTCTCAGAGTAGACCAGGCATCTCCTTCTCCCTTAGCATTGGCTGTTCTCTCTTCCTTATCACCCTTCCTCACCTCCTTCAAGTAACAAGTGGGACTTCTCAGAGAGACCCACCCTGGCCACACTCTTACACAAACACACACTCTTATACACACATTCTCATACACACACATAAACAACATACTCTTTTGCACACACACACACACACACCACTCTCTCTCACACACACAAACTCCCTTTTCTTCCCCTGATAGATCCATTCTCACACACACTTTCATTTTTCCTCACAATATTCTCACACCATACATTGTCACTTTTTCTCACACATTCTTCTCACACACTGCCTTTTTCACACACCTCATAGAGCTCCTGATCCCAGTGCCATCGAGTGGGATTCCAACCCATGGTGACCGCCGAGTGTTACAGAGAACTGCTCCGTAGGGTTTTCTTGGCCGTGAAGCCCCTCGGTGGCACAAATGGTTTGCTCTCAGATGTAGTTTGAATCCCACCAGTGGTGCCTCAGAAGAAAAGCCCAGGGATCTACTTCTATAAAGATGTGATTGTTGTTATTAAGAGCTATCAAGTCGGTTCCGACTCATAGCCACCATATATAGGGTTTCCGAGGAGTGGCTGGTGAGTTTGAACTGTCAACAGTGAAGTTCAAATCGACCTTATGGTCCAGTGCTTATCCTACAGTGCCACCCCCAGGACCCCTCCTGTAAAGATACAGCCAAGAAAGGCCTATGACTGTCTTTTGAATCTTGAGGGGGAGAAAAAGGAATAGCCAGAAATATCACCATAGAAAGCTTGTAAGTCCATCTTCTGCCTATAACTGATTGGAATACCTAAAATGGGGCTACAGCTTGCCCAGAGAAGGAGGCTTCCTGCAGACGGAGCCTTTGCATTGCATAAGACCATAGGTGGACTCCTGAACCCCATTTTGAATCTTCTGAGGTGGGAAATCTCCACTTGAAAGAACACGCATACCAGTCTGGAGTGACTAGAAGGACAGAAGATACTTCTTGAAAGAAAGACCAACAGGAAAAATAAAAACAATAAAGGCAGTCCAACTGACTACTATAAGAACAAGCAAGTTGCTCGCCCAGGCCCCCTTCCAAGACTAAGATTCAAGGGAAATACACAAGCAGACATGCGCTCTGACTGGTGACC
>NW_006408634.1:10101022-10130450 GCF_000296735.1 Chrysochloris asiatica | reverse complement strand
GTGACTGGCTTACAAGCTTTCAAGAGGGAACCTAGATCCAAAGGGTGTGGAGGAAGGTAGAATCTCCACTGAGTAATATACAATCTGTCTGCGCATGGCTGATGCAAGGCAATATGGATAGCACTCATATGGTACAATAGTGAATAATTGCTATCAGGACTGACTGTGAGGGTTAGAAATGTAAAGGTGGACGTTTTGTAGCAAAAGGTGGGGAGTGGGTTGACTTTGAAGTCCAGGAGAGGAGGTCCCTGGGACCATCAAGGGAGACGAGCAGAGAGTGGGACCCTACCCAGAGAAACAGGGATGCCAGAGATAGAGGCAGAGACGGTGACGTGGAGACATGAAGCAGCTGGGGACTTTAGACCCAGAGAGGGAAAGGGGCTGTGTGCTGGTGACTGAGGGGTAGGCTTGCAGGGTATACCCTTTGGCTGGTTGATGATGCATGGAGGGGATGGTAATCATGGCAGTGAAACGATATGATAGGATGAATGTAAAACTAATGTTCTCCCATGTAAACTATCACATAATTCACAATTAAAAAAAAAAAAAAAGGCCAGTGGAGCAGTTCTGCCCTGTAACACATGGATCCATCACCTGAGTTGGAATTGACTCATGAGTAATCGGGCACCTCTACAGAAAAGCAGATTGGCAGGCCTTCTGTGGCACCACTGGGTGGGTTTGAATGGCCAACTTTTTGACTGAGTGCATATCTGCACCAGATGTACAATAATTCTTGGCTGAATGACAGAATGGATGAGCATGCTTCACCTTTAGGAAGGCCACAGCTCTCCTCAGCATCCTCCCATCTCCTTACTGGACCCCGCCATGAGTCTCCCTTTTCCCCCAGTTAGGCCATTTGACTGTTTCAGGCTTTCCCTGATGGACTGGGTGTAACTAGGACTATATTGTGTAGCAGGCTTGCAAGGATCTGGGCTAAATATGGCTTTTCCATTGGTGAGGGTGGATGCAGAAGAGGAGTAAGGCATGGGGGGTGAGGGGGGGGTGGGTAGTGGTAAGTGGAATGAGGGTTGGAGAACAGGGGTTGGGGGAAAGAGGTGGGGTGGGAGAAATGAAGACGGAATGGGCAGGGGAGGGGAAGAGAAGTAAGGGTGGAGGAAGAGGGATGAAAGTGGAAGAATGGGACAAAGAGAAGACTGAAGAACAGAAATGGTTGGGGAATTGGGGAAGGTACATTAAAACCTTTCTGTGAACGTACTCCATAGCTCCAATCCTCCAATCCTAGCTTCCATTTGGATCGCTTGTGACAATCTCCAACCATCGTTCTCAAAAGTCCTTCACCTTGACCCTTAAAACATCCTGCCCTTCTCCCCAACCACACACACCAAGTCTCAATTATCCCCACTAGAGTGCTCTAACCTAGGGATGAATTAGAATAATTGAGATGCAGATGTGACTTCCAAGAGACCCTGATTCAGTAGCTGAGGCTAGATGGCATTCTGAAAAGATCCCAGATGTAGGTGGCCCCCCTAATTCAGTAGTCTCTTAGATCTAAGGAAAGGCTCAAGGAGAAAAAACTGTTTTAACTAAGACCTGTTTCTGTCCAGGGAGAGGGGGAGGAAGTAGTTTTCCTCTACCAGTTGCTTTTTAAAAATAAATGAGCACTTTCAGGTAACTTTTATCACCAGTTACCTGGGAGAAGCCCTCAAGGCCTGTAGAAGAAACGTTTGCATTGGAGGAAGGTCACAGCAAAGAGGAGAGCCCTCTTCTCTTGTGGAAGGCTACCTATCTTTCCAGCTCACACCCAGGTCCAGCAACCACTCAAGGCTGGCTGGGCCAATAGGACAGTGCATACTGCTTAGTGAGGCTCTCTTCTTCACAAATTGAATTGTCTGTGCAGTCTCAATCTATCCAAGTTGCCCTGGCATCCATTCTAAACCCTGGCACCATGTGTGTTACTGTGCTCCACAGGGTTGGGAATGACTGAATTTTCTGTGGAAGACCACTAGGTCTTTCTTCCCAAGCACCTTTGTGTGGGCTCAAACTGCCAACATTTTAGTTAGCAGTCAAGTGCTTATTAACTATGTGTCCCCCCCCCCCCAGCATCTCCCAAAAAAGACTCAACAGGTATTGAAATATGCTTAACTTTATTCTATTTTATACATCTTATGATTCACATTTATTGACCCTGGTACAATCGATTAACACAACAAAGACCCAATTTTGTCGTCAGGAGCTGGATAGCTGCAGGCTTTCTTCATCCTGAGAGTCCAATTTGCTTCACGTTGTCCACGGAGAAAGTTGCCTCATGCTGAGCAGTTAAGTGCAGATGGAAACCGGTTTTTCTTCTTCAAATCTTCAGTCAAAACTCACTCGGGATCTTGAAAGGCATCTCAGCAGTTTCTGTTTGAAAGTTGAATAACTAACAATATCTAATAACTGTTCACATTCTTTATCACAAAAATTGAAATTAGAACACAGGCCCCCTGCATCAACAGCTTACAGAGGGCTAAAACAAGGAGTATCATTAACTTGTTAATACACAACGGAATCTCTCACAGCGTTAACAAGAGCATGTGAATTACACAGGTAAACTTGCTTTCACAGAGTTAAGTAGGACAATGCACCAGACTAAATTTCTTCCTCTTGGACCCTCCTCATCAAAGTCACACAATTGACATGAAATTCACTTATATGCAGAGATGGCAGAAACATTAACTCAATTTATACAAAAACCAATTAACCTAGAACACAAAATAGTCTGTTAGTAGTCTCCAGTGTGCTATAACTTGGTTTGTGACCCATGCTAGTGGTTATTTTGCACTGCTTTTGAAGAACATAAGAAAAAGAACTGAGTTACATCTTTGTGGAACCCTTGGGGAGTTCCCAGAAGTAAAGTGTGAAAACTAGTTACCCCCCCACCCCACCCACATATATATGTAACACGGAATAATTCTAGTCTGATTTTGTGTCTATACAGAACGTTGAAATTAACAGCCAATTTTTAAGGAATTTTTTTCCTCTTGCTATAGTTGTGAGAACCACTGAGTTTGGTGATATTGGACAGACATGGGGAAATGTAGGTAAGCCCAAATTCTTTCCTCCCAACTGACCTTTTCCCGGAGGCTTCCAAAGCTTCACCCCAAATGGGAACCAGGGTACTACTGCTATTAATCTTAAAACTCAATACCTTAAGGTCTAAGTAGACTTGTTTCTTCCAAAGTAACTCTTGGAATCTTCCCATTCTCTGGTTAATTAGAAGATGAAAGTTGAAACACAGGAGGTGTATGAAGTTGGATTTGCATATAAAATTCTGGCTTAACCTACAGCACAGACACGGTGGACACAAGAACATGGACCACCTAGTGTCTCAACGCACCAGGCCATTCACAGGTGTTTTGAAATTAGGAAGAAAGACCAAACAAGAGTGAATACAACAGAAGTAAATGTAAACATTCGGGAGTTTGCCTCATCTGTCTTAAAAACCCCTGACTTCGGAAAATAAGTTGAGGGCACAAAAGTCTGACAGAGAAAATGGCACAACGTAAGCATTCCACCCCCAGACCTCCTAACCTAAAATCTCAGACATCATTAACCCAAAAACCACACTTCTATACAGGGCCCTGAAAGAAATCCAAAATGCTGTCTTATTCAATGACATCCCCCTCTCCCCCCTCCCCCGAAAAAAAGAAAAAGAGAAAAAAAACTTCGTTCCTGCCTTGGAACATCTTCTTCCACCTGTTTTTCAATTCTGCAGGTGCGGGTGGGTCCTCCCAAATCAAAGCTTTCTGCAATCTGGAGAGAAATCGAGACAGCTCAGTAAGGAAACATGAAGCAATACCACTTGGGAATATTTCCTTCCTAAGGATCTACTAGATTTCTAGAACATTTCAATCCCCCAACCAAGCCTTTAGGAGAAAAAAACAAAACAAAACCCAAACCAGAAGCCATTGAATGAGTTCTGACTCACAGCGACCCCATTATTTCAGAGAACCATGCTCCACGGGGTTTTCAAGAATGTATTCTTTCCTAAGTACTGATCAGCAAGACTTTCTTCTGAGAAACCTAACACCCAAGGACCCCACCCCTCTTAAAACGCACAAACCCCCAACAAGTGATAGATCCCCAAAGCATTACATTCCTATCAAGGGAGATGAGTCAGACTTGAGTGGCTTGAGACCACCACAGTTGACACTAATCTACGAAAGACCACAGCCCTCCCACCCCAAGGAGTACCCAATGTCGGCCACAGGGGCTCCTAGGAGGAAGGGGAAGGGGGGTTCTCACCTTCCACAACCTCAATTGGGGAGTCAGAATCAGCCGCGTCGGGGTCAGCCGCGCCAGCGTCAGCATCACCATCAGCCACATCGGCCTGCTCCTCTTCCTCCGCTGCGCCGGGTTCATCTTTGTTTGCCAGCTGGCCCACTGCCTCCTCCTTGGGCATCTCTTCCTCCACATCCACCTCCCACTCCTGATTTTCCCACCTCATCCACTTGGCGACACATTCTAAGTGACTTCTGTAGCTACTCTTGCCATTGGAGGTTTGAGGCGAACATTCCAGCTTGGCCATGAGATCCTGGGATGTGGAGGCTGGTGTCTCAAGGGGCGGTGGGCTTCGAGGGCCCTTCCGAGGAGCGCCATCGTTTTTCCAGCTTGGGCCTTGCCCTGGACTCACTGGCATCGTCTTGGCATCATCCGAATCCACAAGGACGTAGGAGATAGGGCCCAAGCTCACCTTCTTTTTCTTCTTCAGAGGAGCAAGCCTCTTTGCCGAGCCCCAGCCCAGGGCCTTCTTCTTTGGCGGGAGTTCCTGGCCGCCATCTTGGTCGGACTCTGAAGCGGTTTCAGAGCTCTCCGCTTCCGAGGGGGCATCCTGCGGAGGATCTCGGCGGACCTTGCGGGTACATTTCATCCCCGGCTTCTTCACAGCCGCCTCCTCCGGCTTCTCGGGGGACTTTTGGGTGCTCTGGCTGCATCCCGAGATCTCCATCTTTTCAACGTCATCCATGTCAGAATCATCTAAGGCTGAGCTGTTGGCACCGTCATCTTTGGGTTTTTTCCAGAACATGAGATCCTGCTTGGGGGCTCTGTTCAGCTTCTTCCTCCTGGAAAAGCTCTTAGGCCGCGACTTGCGAACAAAGGCCCTGGGTGCCTCGTCTTCCGTGTCAAACCAGTTGTTCGGGTTCTCCATCTTGAGGGCGCTGTCCACCGCAGGGGCGGACCCTGACTCCTTCTTGACCTTCCTTCCAGCATCGGACGCCCAGGTGGCCGTTGCGTCGGGCTCGGCCAACTCCTGAACCCTGGCTTCCTCGCGGTCACGTATCTCCGCATCCATGTAGAAGACGATTTGCACCACCGCCCCCAGGAGCACCCCCAATGCTTCTGCCCAGCTCTCTTGGGGCAGATTCGGATTCTGGGTCAGACCGGAACTCTGGGGTACTGGGGCGCAGTTGAGATGGAGGAGGCGTACCACATCCTCCACGGTGCGCCCCTCGCTCTCCAGGAATTCATGCAGATTTTTTAAAAACTCCGCATCCTGGGTGGGGTCTCTACAGACCACTCTCCAGGGACCCCCTCTTCCGGGGAACTCGCGGGGTATGGTGCTCAAATTCACGCCCTCACCCATCTGGATCAGGACGGCTTTGGCATTCTCCTCCCTGACAAAAATCTTGTTGAGTATGGTGTACGGGCCCAACGGGGTGAAGAACCCGTGCAAGGTCTCCTCAATTTCTGCTTGGCCACAGTCTTGTGGGATGCCTGTGACCAGCAGGGCCCTGTGGATATCCACATCCATCCCCCGGCACCAATCTTCCAGAAGGTTCATCACCACCTCCGTATTCGCCGACATTTCGCTCTAATCGGCAGTGACGGGTACGAATCCTGTAAAGTTACAGGATAGTGAAGTAAGATTCCCGGGAAGACCGCCAAGCTTAGGGCTCTAGGCTCCCCAACTCCGTGGCTGGCCTGCAGGAGGCCGCGCCTTTTCCCAGGATCCTGCCCCCAAGCCAGCCCGGGATACCCCAGGGTGCTCACACGTGTCGGGGAAGCTTCGGGGAACCGGTCCTGGTCCTTCACCTGCCCGGTAGGGTCTGTGCAGCCAAGCTACAGAGAGGCCACTCGGAGGCAACCTTTCCGCAGGCGCTGGTCAAAGTCGCTCCGGAACTGCAGATCCAGGTGAAGAGAACTAGAGAAAGTGGCGTCTGCCGCACCTCGAGCCCGCAGATATACCGAGCCCAAGCCGGCGTCGCAGTATGCGCCTGCGCACTTGCGCTTACTCCCGCGCGCGCGCTGCACTTGTTCCCGTGATCTCCATAGCAACCGGCAGTTGATTGCTACAATCCGAACCGGCCAGGGCGTGGCTTCTGCAATTGGGCCTTGGGGGGGTCAGGTGGAAAGGCGACTGTTCAACCCCCATTGTTCTTCTCTCCACCCTTCTCCCCCCTGCTCTGGGCCTCCCGGCAAAATGGGATTAGACTGACTTTTATGGCTGCACCAGCTAGCTCTTCTATCCTCTACGATCTTAGGGGTTTCTGTCATCAGAACTCCTGAGAGACACCAAAGATGGGTGAGCGAAAGGAAAGAGGCTGGGGTATTAATCCTCCTCCGGTGTTTCGTACTGTTGTACGTAGGGTCGTTATGAGTCCGTACTGACTCTATGGCACCTAACAACAACAATTCCTCTATAAAGTGTCCTGGTGTGGCGCCGTGGGTTAATGCGCTGCACTGCAAAGTCGGTTTGAACCCCAAGGTCAGCGATTCAAGCTCACCAGCTGCGCCTCGTAAACCCTATACAGAGTCTCTATGGGTCAGAACGGACTCGATGGCACTTAACAAATTCCTCCTTACAAAACCACAGCTTCTATCAGTAGCCTTCTTTTCCAGCCACAGCTCCCAGGTTCCAGAAACTTCCAGATGCTTCTTGCTCCCTTCCTCCACCTCTTCAAGCCTAGGGATAGTGCCTCAGCTCTCTTTTAAAATCATTTATTTCTTTTTGCTGGCGATATGCACACCCAAACATACATCCCTTCACAACTTCTACACGAACAGAGAACGTTGATTATATAACTTAAATGGTGTCACCATTCTGTCTACCCATATGGTTTCACCACCATTGATGCAGGCTCTCTGCCTCTTAAGAGTTTTTCTGTGCTTTGGATGAACTGATGTTCGTGCTGATAATTCTCTGTAGGAGTACTATGCTTAAGGCAAAACTTTTTTTTTATCAGGCTAAACTGGTATTTCATTTAACAATGGCTTCATGGGATAGTTTTGGTTCTAGGTTAAAAGATAATTTCCAGGCATTATTTTCTAGGGTTCCCCCAGCCTCAATGAATCCATCCAGTAAGTCTATTTCATGTTTTACCCCACTACTGATTGTCATTTAAAACGGTCAGCAATGATAGCTGGGCACCATCTATATCTGCTGGTCTCCTGGTAATGGAGGCAGTAGTTTTTGGACAGTGCCAAACATTTCCTTGTTGGTGTCCCCTTGTTATCTACAAGCAACACCTTCACTAATAGTTAAGCACTCCCCAGTTGAGTTGCTGTTTTTGTTTCCTGCCTGGCCCTAATACACCCAGATATGCTGCTAGACTTCCTCACTGTGCAATCTTAAGACAATTTGATCTTTGGGCTCCTTGTCTTACACAATAGGAATAACAGTAATATATTCCTGATCTGTGAGATCACCTATAGAAGATGCACTGAAGCACAGTTTTGGCCTTGATGTGTATCCAAAATCTGATCGTTGGATTCATTTGGGGAACTGGACTTTACAAGGCCAAATACCCAAATGTCTATTTTCCTGTCATTTTTGACAACCCTGATTATTAAGAGTGATCAACATTCAATATTTGTGTGATCTAGTTTCTACCCTATTTCTTGTAGAAAGGCATGTTATGCAAATTGATAACATCTGAAATATTTGTGTTCCTCAGAAACCCTATAAGGGGTTGTTTTGAGTCCAAACCAGTCCGACAGCACTTAACAACAGATATAATCATTATGTTGTTGTTGTTGTTAAGTGCCATCAAGTCGGTTCCGACCCATAGCAACCCTGTGTAGGGTTTCCAAGGAGCAACCATAGGTGTAGCTAAAGTTTAGAAATAGCCTATGTGCTTTCTAGGTTAGAATTATTCATATAATTGTTGAATAAATATGAATCATTTTGTACCAGTTAGAAACAAAAGTTTCAACCAAATCCAACGCCTGGCAACCCCATGTGTATCAGAGTAGAACTGTAACCCCATCGGGTTTGCAATGACTGCTTTTCAGAAGTAGATCTCCAGGTCTTTCTACCAAGGCACCTCTGGGTGGATTTGAACCATCAACCTTTTAGTCAATAGCTGAGTGCACTAACTGTACCAGCCAGAGACTCAATTATTGCATGGTAATTTTCATTTTTTTAATTCTTTTAATGGGAAGTAACTGCTACTGGCTATGGGGTTTTTCTTGAGGGTGAAGAATTTGCTCTGAAATAGGTGGTGAATTCTGTAGCCTTATGAATATATTAAAAACTTTGGAATTGCATACTTGTTTGTTTAAAGTACTTTTTAAAAATTTATTGCAGCAATGTATACAATAAAACATGTACTATTTCAACCATTTTTCATGTACAACCTAGCCATACCAACCACACTCTCTGTGTTGTACAATCATCACCACGACCCATTTCCAAATCTTCCTTTCCCTCTCTCCCCTTTCCCCCTTTCTTCTTGTTATTGTTGTTGTTGTGTGCCGTGGAGTCGGTTCTGACCCATAGCGACCCTGTACACGGTTTCCGAGGCTGTAAATCTTTACGGGAGCAGAAAGCCTCATCTTTCTCCCACGGAATAGCTGGTAGTTTCAAACTGCTGACTGTTGAGATTAGCAGCTCGATTCATAAGACTTTTTTTATTTTCTGGAAAGTTCCCAATGATTTGTCCTAAAGAGAAAATAGATAATGTTTTCCTTCCAGAATATGGAAGGGGGGAAAAGGCAACTTCCTATTTCCCTTCCTTTTCAACTGCCTTCCCCATCACCCAAGTTAGCACACTCGACCCAGTGAGTAATTCTCCTTCCCTGCCCACCCCTGGTAATTATCAATCGTATGTTTATCATAGAATGAAAACCATTTCTTGACATTTTACAGTAGTGGTCTCATATGATATCTATCTGTCTTCTGTTCTTTTGCAACTGACTAGTTTCACTCAACATAATGTCCTCCAAATTCCTCCATGTTATGTGGTGTCTTGCAGATTCATTGTTAAATTCTTCGATGTTGCGTAATATTCCATTGTGTATATATTTACCAAAGTCTGTTCAATCATTCCTCTACTGACGATCATTTTGGTTGTTTTCTATCTCTTTGCTATTGTGAATAATGCTGCGAACATGTGTGTGAAGATATCTATTTGTGTGATAGCTCTTGTTTCTTGAGGAAATCTCTCTACCAAGTATACATTGTTGGGTCATAATATAATATTTCTATTTCCAGCCTTCTGAGAAAGTGCCATGCCATTTTCCACAGTGGTTACACTATTTTACAGTCCCACCAGCAATGTAGGAGGGTCCTATACACTCCACACCCTCCCCAGCATTTGTAGTTTTGTGGGGTTTTGTTGAGAACCACAAGGTCAGCAGTTTGAAACTACCAGTGGCTCTGTGGGAGAAAGATGAGGCTTTCTGCTCCCGTAAAGATTTATAGCCTCGGAAACCCTGTACAGGGTCGCTATGGGTCAGAATCGATTCGAGGACACTTAACAACAACAACATACATTTTAGACAGTTGCCCCTTGTCTGATACATCATTGCCAAAAAATTTTCCTAGTCTGTGGGATCTCTTTTTATGCCTTTGATGAATTATTTTGATGATTTTGTAAGTTGTCTACTTTTTAGAGGTCCCAATCATCCAATTTGTCTCCTACTGTTTGTTTAGTGACATTTTATGTTTGTTAGTATATTTATGACATGTATCAGAGCTCCTAAGCTTGTCCCTGCTTCTTCATTGATGGTCTTTCTACTTCCAGGCTTTAATTTTTAAATCTTTAATCCAAGTTGAATTTCATTTTTATGTATGGTGTTAGATACGTCTTTTATCCCTTTGCAAATGGATTTCAGTTTTGCCAGCACCATTTCTTAAAGAGACTATCTCTTCCCCCATTTAATGTGCTGTGGTCCTTTGTCCAAGATCAGCTAAGCATAGATAGATGGATTTACTTTAGGTTCTCAATTCTGTTCCATCAATCTATCTTTCATTCATTGTACCTGTACCAGGCTGTTTCAATTCCTGTGGCTGTGTAGAAAGTTTTGAAACTGTAAAGTGAGAGCCTTTGTTCTTTTTTAGTAATGCTCTATTTGTGATCTCTTTCCTTTTCATATAAAATTGGTGATTAGTTTTTCTCTCTTTAAAGAATGATGTTGGAACTTGGGTTGTGATTACATTATACCTATAGATTGCTTTGGATACTGTTGACATTTTCACAATGTTAAATCTTCCTATCCACAAGCTTGGCATATTCTTCCATTTTTGTAGGTCTCTTGGTTTCTTGTAGTGTTTTATCATTTTCCTTACATAAGTCTTTTGTTTCTCTGATTAGATTTTTCCTAAATATGTCATCTTTGGGGCAGTTTTTGCAAATGGTATTGTTTTCCTGATTTCATTTTCAGAGCTCTTGGTATGGTAATTTCAGATATGACCACAAATTCTTTGACGCTCCTTGTATTGAGAGATGGGGATCTTTTCCCCTACACTTGAATTTGAGAAAGCCTGTAAATACTTTGACTAGTAAGTAGATAATATGGTGAAATAGAAATTATAGGACTTCTCAGGCTAGGTCCTGAAAGACCATATCACTTCCACCTTGTTCACTGAGATACTTCCACTCTTGGATCCCTGAGCTTCCAAATAAGAAGTCCAACCATCCTCAAGCTGCCATGTTCTTAGGAAGCCCAAACCACATGGAGAAGCCATGGGGAAGGGCTTTAGTTAACAGCTTCCAACTGAGCCCAGCCATCAAATGATCTGAATCCAGGCACCAGACATGTGATTGAAGAAACTTCCAGATGATTCCAGCCCCCAGTCATTTGAGTGTATGTTTTCCCAGCTGAGGCCCAGATGTGGTATGGTAAAGACATCTCTGCTGGGCCCAGTGTGACCCACAGACAACATAACAAAACTATTGTTTTACACCACTGAGCTTTGTGGTAGCTTATGCAGCAGTAGAGCCCCTGAGTAGTGCAAACAGTTAATACACTCAGCTACAACAAGATAGACTGAAAATTCAAATCCACCTGGATGCACCTTGGAAGAAAGGGCTGGCAATCTACTTCTGGGGGGGGGGGGGAAATCTGCCATGAAAAGTCCAATGGCAAGAAATAAAAACACCAGCCATCCCCTCTAACAATGCTCGCTGCTTCTCTACTGGGTTCAGTAATTCGTTGCAAACTTCACACAGAACTCAGACACCGTCCTCACAGTTGTGGGGTTTTATGTATCAGGGATGTTAATGGGTCATAAATCGAGGCCAGAAAACACACCGGGCACAATTCTTGCAGTCAGCACAGCCTCTCTTTGCCTGGGTAACCTTTACAAAGCTCTTTTAGGCTACTGATAAGTGCTCATGGGACACACCCTAAACCTCAATCTGAAGGCACTCCGCTCCAAGGCTCCAAGGGTCCGCAAGCCTGCTCCCTCCCAAACGGAATGCCTGGCGGCACCACCGCACTTTATAAGCAAACCTCCTGCCCAGCGTCACTCAGCTTTACTTGTTCCAAGTGCTGGGAAGCCTACCACTCTGCCTCGTGCTCTGGTTCTTGGCTCGGCTGTTGCTGCTCCTCTGCCATCCTCTGGTTCACAGCTTTCTGTCCCTGGGTCGAGGAGGTTCAACATGCAAGGATCGCGAGATCCAAATGACGTGTTCAACTCCCAACTCATTCTTGAACAGCAGTGAAATCTCCCCTACTGCGCGTCTGAGATGGCTCATTTTATACCCATATTAGAGTTTCAAGTTTTTCCAATTACAGTTAACTCTTAGCATCCACAGCTGAAATCATGTCATCCCATCAGCATCTTTTCCCACCTACTTCTTACCCAGGCTTATCCGGAACAGTCATTTGGTGCGAGTTACAAAGACATGGCTAGAAAAGACATAGGCTAATTCACTACCCCACACCTGCACAACACAGTTCTACTCTGACACGCATGAGGCTAGAAGTCTGAAATCAAGGCATGGACAGGGTCACATGGACACAGCCCAGAAGGTCTAGTGGAGAATCTTTACTCTGAATTCTCCTGCTCCTGGTGGCTCCTGGTGGCCGTTTCCGTTTCCCTCGGGTCTATATGTCTCACCATTGCCCTTTTCCTTTGTTTTTATAAGGGACACCTGTCCTTGAATTTAGCCCCTCCCCCCGCTCGCTCTAAATTCAGATTCTTAATTATATCTGTGGGGGTGGTTGTAGTGTGCCGTGGAGTCAGTTCTGACTGATAGCGATTGTGCATGAGGTTTCCAAGACTGTAAATCTTTACGGGAGCAGAAAGCCTCATCTTTCTCCTGCGGAACAGCTGGTAGTTTCGAACTGCTGACCTTGAGGTTAGCAGCCTGACTTGTAACCACTGCATTGCCCGAGCTCCTGATTACATTTGTAAAGACCCTTTTTTCAAAGAAGGTCATATTCACAGGTTCTGAACCTATCTCTTTTTCAGGGGGAGCGGGGGTGAGGGTGGAGTCATCATTTAAGCCATGACAGCTCCCTGACAGTGGGGGAATTGGGTAGACACCTCCTTAATCAGAGATCTGAAGTACCTCCTGATGATTTCCCGGAATGCATTACCTGGATCTGATCATGAGGAAACGTCAGACAAGTCCAAATTGGATGACAGTCTACAAGAGTCATGACAATTGAATGCAACATGTGACCCTATATTGGATCCTGGAAGAAAACAACAACATTGTTCTAAATGATTCGAACAATTGGGGAAATTTGAACATGGACTGTAATTAACTAATGTTGCTTGTTGACACTCAGCTGACTCTGACTCACAGTAAACTTAGCTACAACACAGTGTCTGGTCCTGTGACATCCTCACAATCACGGGCATATTCAAGTCCATCTCTGTCACTCTTGTACCATCTTATCAAGGGTCCCCCTCGCCCTCCATGGCCCTCTCCCCTTCACCAAACATGATGTCTTCCTCTAGCAATTGATCCTTCCTGATGAGTGCCCGTACATCGTCCAAAGTGTGCAAGGTGGACCATGTTCTGTTGTGATCCATAATCCATCATTAGCTGGTTTTTGGAAGTGGCTCACCAGGCCTTTCTTCCCAGTCAGTCTTAGTCTGGGAGCCCTGCTGAAACCTGTCCATCATGAGTGATCCTTCTGGTATTTGTTATTATTAAATCCTGATGGCGTAGCTTTCAGCATCACTGCAACACATAAGCCACCACAGTACAATAAACTGGCATCTGGGTTATGGAATTCGATCGTAAGACTGATTTTATTTTTAAATTTCTGGTCCGGATCATTGTTCCATGGTATTTAGGGGTAAAGATTGTGCTGTAAGAACTTGACTCTCAAATGATTCAGAAAAAAAAATAAATAAAAGCAATGAAAGAGAGAGAAATCAAACATGACAAAATGTTCGCCCGTGGTGTCTCTTAAGTGCAAAGTATATAGGAATTTGCTGTGCTCTTCTTGCAACTTCTTGTAGGTTTGAAGTTTCAAAACAGTAAACTAAAACACAAATCTGGTGGGGAGGAGAGACAGAAACAAATCATAGGTTCCTTAATAAATTAAACATAGAAGTTAAACCATTGTTAGGTACCATCGAGCTGGTGCCAACTCATGTACAACAGAATAACACATTAGCTGGTCCTAGGCCTGGTATGGAGCTGTGGGTTACTGCGCCAGACTTCAAAGCCGTTTGAACTGCGAGGTCGGCAGTTCAAGTTCACCAGCTGCTCCTTGGAAACCCTATACAGGGTCGCTATGGGTCGGAACCGACTCCACAGCACTTCACAACAACCACAACAAGGCCATCCTCACAATCATTGTTATGTTTGAGCCCACTGTTGCAGCCCTGTGTTTTTGAGGGTTTTCCTCTTTCACACTGACCTTCTACTTTGCCAAGCATGATATCCTTCTCCAGGGACTGGTCCCTCCTGATAAGGCGCCCAAAGTATATGAAACAAAGTCTCTCCACCCTCACTTTTTAGAAGCATTCTGACTGCAGATTCCACTACCAGGTGCAAACACAAAATAATTGAAAACAGGTGTTCAAAGAAAAACCGTCCACAGATGTTCATAGAAGCACTATTCCCAATAGCCAAAAGGTTGAAATAACCCAAATGTCTATTAATGGATGAATGAATTAAACAAAAGGCTATTATTCAGCCAAAGGAGCTCTGATAGCGTAGTGGTTACGAGTCGGACTGCTCACCTCAAAGTCAGCAGTTCAAAACTACCAGCTGGACTGCTCACCTCAAAACTACCAGCTGTTCCACAAGAGAAGGATGAGACTTTCCACTCCCGTAAATATTTACAGCCTCAGAAACCCTGTACAGGGTCACTGTGAGTCGGAACCGACTCCACGGCACACCAGCCCCCCACCACCACCACCATTATTTAGCCATGAAAAGGAATGCAATGCTGACACCTGCTACGGTGAGGATGAATCCTGAAAATATTATGCTAAGTATAAGAAGCCAAGCACAGCAGACCACGTATCCTGTGGTTCCATTTACACGAAGTTTCCAGAAGATGCAAGTCCATAGAGATGGGAAGCAAACCAGTGGCTGCCAGGAGAAGGGAAGATGCGAAATGAAGACTTGAATACAGTACTGAATTGGATATTTTTTTTAAGCTTTTATTGTGAGTTGAGTAAAGATTTGCAGTGCAGATATTCAGTATTACATTCAACAAATCATATACTTTGCTTCAATTACATTGATTGCAATCCTCTATGGCCACCATCAGTTACCAGTATTTAATCACTGTAACTCTTAAATTCCTCCCTGGGTCTCTCGCTACCTTCATCTTTCCTCTGCCAGCCTCATTCTTGTTGTATAAATAAGCTGCCCTGTCACGCATGTTACCATATGTCTACTCTCTAGCCCAGAGTCCTACTATAGTACCATAGGATAAGCACTCGACCTCGAGGTTGGCTTGAGCACACCAGCTGCTCCTCAGAAATCCTATACAGGATCGCTATGAGTTGGAACCGACTCAACGGCACTTAACAACAACCCTCTAACCCATGACTATGTTTCCCTCTCCCCATCCCATAACCATCATAGATTGTTTCTTTTATCAAGAAAACCTTTTCTTAACTTTCTACAGTATTTGTCCTTTTATGAGTGACTAATATCACTCAGCAATCAGGTTCATCCATGTTGTGAGGAGTTTTTCTAATTCATAGTCGTTCTTCAACGTTGCTTACCATTCCATTGTGTGTATGTACCAAAGGTTGTCTAACCATTCTTTTGTTGATGGGCATTTAGGTTGTCTTGATCTTTTGCTGTTGTGAATAGTGGTACAATGAACATGGGTGTGCACAGATCTATTCCTATCACTGCGCTTATTTCTTGAGGGATATATGCCAAGTAGAGGGATAGCTGGGTCATACTTTGAATTGGTCATACTTCTACTTTGAATTGGATATTTTTAATCATTGAAAATAATTTTATGTTACATCTTTTGCCACAAAAGCAAAGAATTATGGGGTGCTTGGGGGTTGAGGGTAGTGAGACCAGTTCGGTTTTTGTCAACAGCCAGTTTTCAGCTTCTGTAAAGCTAACATTCCTAACTTGATCATTTGCCCGCCCCCCCCCCCCCGCAATGTCTTCCCTCCCCAACTTCCATAAAAATGCCTGAGTCAAGGTTCTAGAATCTTCTTTTCGAGGATAAAACAAAGTAAAACAGAACATCTCAGCGTATTTGAGAATTCTAAGGTGATTTTGTAAGATAAGTACTGGACTGCAAACCACCAGGTTCATGGTTCGAGCCCATAGACCACTCCATGGGAGAAAGATGAAGTTTTCAGCTCCAGAAAAGATTTACAGCCTCAGAAACCCTGTACAGGGTCGCTATGAGTCAGAACCGACTCTACAACACTAACAACAAGGTGACAGGCCAAAAAAAGTTTACCAACCCAGACAGGCTAAAAGGAACCCTAGTGGAGCTGTGGTTTAGGCCAACGTTGGGTTGCTAAACAAAAGGTTGGCGGTTCAAACACACCAGCCACTCTGCAGGAGAAAGATGAAGCTAATCCCATTAAGATTTACAGTCCCAGAAGCCCTACTGAGCAGTTCCATTTTATCTTATAGGGTCACTATCAGTTGGAATGAACTGATGGCAGTGGGGTTTTTTTTTTTGGGGGGGGTGTTTATTTGTTGTTGTTGTTAAGTGTTGTCGAGTTGGATCTGATTCATAGCTACCCTGTTTAGGGTTTCCAAGGAGCAGCTGATGGATTTGAACTGCCGATCTTACCGTTAGCAGTCCAGCGCTACAGGGTCACACCAGGACTGTGGTTGTTGTCATTGTTGTTGTTATGTGCCGCGGGTGACCCTGTACAGGGTTTCCGAGGCTGTAAATCTTTACGGGAGCAGAAAGCCTCATCTTTCTCCGGCAGAGCAGCTGGTAGTTTTGAACTGCTGACCATGAGATTAGCAGTACCACTGCTAACAGGGCTCCTTCCACTTCACTATGTTGTTGTTACGTGCCGTGGGGTCGGTTTCGACTCACAGCGACCCTGTACAGGGTTTCCGAGGCTGTAAATCTTTACGGGAGCAGAAAGCCTCATCTTTCTCCCGCGGAACAGCTGGTAGTTTCGAACTGCTGACCTTGTGGTTCGCAGCCCGATTTGTAACCACTACGGTACCAGAGTCATATAGGCGTTCTGAAATGGACAGCGAGGCTGGTGTCTGCAGGGCAGACCGGTTGGGAGTTTCTGGAACCTGAACTAGCTCTGCAAAAAAGGGAAAATGCCAAGAGCGTGGCAGGGAGACTAGCTAGGCAGTCTACGTTTAAAGTTTCGGAAAGTATCACCAATCCCTCTATCTATCCCCATGCCCTGTGGCGTGGGAGCGTGTGCTGGAGCGGGACCCAGGCCCACCAGAAGTCAACCGCGGGGGGCGCCAAGGCTAAAATGGCTGCAAGAGTAGCAAGGGCAAGATGGAGGCGAGAGGGGTCCATCCCCCGCCGCCGCTCCTACGCCCGGGGGCCCATTACATGTCATCAATTCGGTTGAGACACATAGCGACTCTGTATAGGATTTCCAAGGAGCTGCTGGTAGGTTTGAACTGCCAACCTTGTGGTTTGCATTCCAGTGCTTATCCTACAGCACCACACCAGGACCCTGTTATCAGTGGATTAAGACAATTAATTCAAAATGAAAATGAAATAAACTCAGCATTCTGTCAGTCCCAAAGAACTTCTCTAGGCTTGCCAAGTAGTCTGACAGGTATGTGAGACTGTTTGCAATTCAGGTTTGAACGTTGTTGTTGTCAGGTGCCATCGAGTCGGAACCGACTCATAACGACCCCATGCACAGCAGAACAAAACAATGTCCGATCCTGGGCCAACCTCCGTAATGCTCATTTTAATTTGCAGACTACTTCGTATTAGATTTTCTATCTGTGAGTCAGAACCCACTCAACAGCACTTAACAACAACAACAACTGGCCCAAGAACTATGTTGGATCATAGTGGGATATTGTAGGAGGGAGGGTACAGGAGAATCAGACACACTCTTGGCTTTTTCTTCTCTCTCTTTCAAGAATTAGTTTTGGTATGCAAGTGGGACATAGGTTAAGCATATGGCAAATAATGTAAAGGCTGGCAGTTCGAACCCACCAGCTGCTCTTTGGGAGAAAGATGTGGCAGTAGGTGTGTGGAAAGATTGTTGATGTTAAGTGCTGTTAAATCAGTTCCAACTCATAGCAATCCTACATAAGAGTTCCAAGGAGCGGCTGGTAGGTTTGAACCACTGACTTTGCGGTTAGCAATCCAGTGCTTATCCTACAACACTACACCAGGACAGCCTTAGAAACCCTATGGAGCAATTATGCTCTTTCTTATAAGGTTTCTAAGGAGCCTTGGTGGTGCTGTGGGTTAAGCATTGGGCTGCTAACTGAAAGGTCGGCGGTTCAAACTCACTAGCCGCACATTGGGAGCAAGATGAGGCTGTCTGCTCCTGTAAAGATTTAGTCTCTGAAACACTTTATTGGGTCCCATGAGTGGGAATTGACTCGGTAGCTGTAGGTTTGGATGCTTGGAGTATACAAGACACAACCAAAGTTTGCTTTGGGTTTTAAGGGAGTGATAAACACAGAATTTTGCTACATACTGGATTTGGACGCCTAGGGAGTGACTGCCTCAGGGGAAGAAAAGGGTAGGACTCGGGGAGGGGACATAGGAGATTGTGTGTAATGTTGCATTTCTTTTTAAACATAGAATAAACAAATATGGCTGAATGTAAAAATCTGATCCAGATGGATCGAGGCACATGAAAGTTCATCATATAATTTTTTATTCTTGGCTCTGTGTTTAGAATATTCCAGAAACGGCTGACATCTTAAATTTTAAATAGTGTAACAATAACTGGTTACATGATGAGGCTCACTCATAGCAGATGTGGTTTATAGGATAAAATTTCTCAAAGCCAGCATCATATTCAAATTTGACCAACAATTTAGGCAGAAGGAGACCTTCTGAGGTTCTGAAATTGGAGCGCTCCCGGGTGGGTTTGGAAATGATCCGGAGGCTCAGGCATCAAACTGAAAATGAAGCTTTAAAAAGAAAAATCGTAGTTTCTGAGAAAGTATACAGCACACCAATGCAACAGTTTCTACATGGACAGAAGCTTCTTCAAGCTGTACCACCATTTCACCCTTCTTTTCTGGTTTGTTCCTCCCCCACTTACGTAAATTCCTTGGCGCCTGAGGTTCCGATCTAATCTCGCAACTTGTTACAGTCTCTTGGATCCCAGTTCTTTAAAGAGCCTGAGGCTCCAGGCAGACAGAAAATGAAGCTTTTGAGTTAAGACTGTTTTAATGAAGTAGGAGGACAGAGGAAAGCAATATTTTTAAGTATATATTTTATTTTTCGATTCTAGCAGTTTTTAGTATGTTATTGTTGTTAAGTGCCATCTAGCTGGTTCTGACTTCTAGCAATCCTGTATAGGGTTTCTGAGGAATGGCTGATAGGTTTGAACCATCAACCTTGAGGTTAGCAGTGTAGTACTTATCTTACAGTGCCATAGGAAAATAAATTGAAAACTACACATAAAAGTTTCATTTAAAAATTTAAAAAATAAATTCATACATAGATATATCATTATATAGATAATGTTGGTCTTAACTACCATCAAGTTGGTTACCACTCATAGCAACCCAATATAGGGTTTCCTAGGAGCAGCTGGTGAGTTTAACCACCATCCTTGTGGTTCAAACCAACCTTGCAGTCCAGTGCTTATCCTACAGGGCCATACCAGCACATCTATATAATTCCAAAATACTTAAGAGATTAAAAAAAAAAAAAGATTTACGAAGATAGAGCAGTAAAAAATTATTCACATATATGAAAAGGAATGTATCAGTACATCTATTAATGTAGCATAGTGGTTACAAATCAGGCTGCTAATCCTCATGGTCAGCAGTTCGAAACTACCAGCTGTTCTGCGGGAGGGGTCGCTATGAGTTGGAATCAACTCCACAGCACATAACATCAACAACAACAGTTATATATGTATGCACATATGCATGTGTCTATAGAGTATAAAACATGTGCATTCTGTGCACGAATATAGATCTACAAAGGGACGCTGATAATTAGGGGGTTATATATTGGGCTGCTAACCTCAAGGTCAGCAGTTTGAATGCACCAGCAGCTCCAAGGAGGCTTTCTGCACTGTTAAAGCTTTACAGCCTCAGAAACCCTATACAGGGTCGCTGTGAGTCTCATCCAACTCCATGACACAACAACAAACATACACAAGGGGGCTTCAAAAAGTTTATGGAAAAATTATCTTTCCATTCTACTCCCTTCCAGAAGCCCCTGTCTATGAAATGATTCATCATAGTATCGCTTGTTCGCTAGAAACAGCTCTACCTGCCCCCTCTCCAAAGAACCACCCTGATTACATTCGAATTTAAAAATAGTTTTGACTCACCCTGGACAGGAGTCGTTTCCACGACAACACATGATGCTCTGGTTTCCATAGCAACGATGCACACTGTTGTTTCCATGACGGTGCAGTCCCGAGGGCCCCAACCCTCTCATCTGTCTCCAAGCTGGGCTCTTTAACCACTGTGCCACCAGGGATCCATCCTTCTAACTCCAAAATTCCTTAAATTTGTACTTGCTAAAGGCCGTCTTCCCCTCCTTCTAACACGCCAATCACACTGTTTCCCGCCCAAACCCCATCCCCAGGTTTTCAACATGGACCATCATGGTATGAGTCTACACGTGCATTTTTCCATATTATATCATTATTTATAAAGTTGTTGTTGTTAAGTGCTGTCAAATCAGTTTGGACTCATAAAGACCTTCTATGGGGTGTCCGAGGAGCAGCTAGTGAATTTGAACCACCAAACTTGGTTTTCGATTCAAACTAACCTTGTGGTCCAGTGCCGATCCTATAGTGCACATAGGTTATTTTCAAATAGCCATATTTATTTCTTTTTTCAATACATTATTAGCATATTCGAGTCTTCGTGTGGTGCTATCAGATAAGCAATAGATTGCAGCAGAAACCCTACACAGGGTCACTCACTATGAGTCTGAACCCATTTGATGGCACTTAACAATAACAACATTAACATATTACGAAAAAAACTATTGGAGGTAATAGATAAACAAAATTGACTATGAGTTGGTCAATGTTATAACTGGGGGCTCAATAGTCCAGTCTCTCTATTTTTGTATAAGTTAAAAATTTTCTAAAATGAAAAGTTAAAGCCAAAAAGATGATAAAGAAAATTCCTTCTTTTTTTTTTTTCTTTTTTGCTAACATGGTTTAGGATAATGCATCCTTACAGGATTTTATTGGTTTTCTCTTATTGTTCTTCTAAAATGTATTCCATCCTATAATTTGTAAAAAGGTAAAATTCATATTATTATAAAATGACTGAAAGAGGCCTAGATGAGCCCTATCTCTTGAGGTGCCATCAAATCGATTTTAACTCACAGGAACCCATGTGTCAGAGTAGAACTTCCCCCATAGAGTTTTCTATGCTGTAATGGAGTCCTGGTGTGGCCTGTGGGTTAATGTGCCAGACTGCAAAGCCATTTGAACTGCAAAGTCGGCGGTTCAAGCTCACCAGCTGCTCCTTGGAAACCCTATGCAGGGTCGCTATGGGTCGGAATTGACTCGACAGCACTTCACAACAACAACAACAACAATCTTTAGAAGAGCAGATCACCAGGTTTTCTCATTCAGAACCGCTGGATGGGTTGGAACCATTGACCTTCCTGTTGGCAACTGTGCACCTAACCTTTGCACCACGATGTCTGTATAAACTCTTTAACTTCACCGGAGGAGGGAGAGGAATCAAACATCATCAGAAACATCAGCTCTAGGCTGATTCCTATGAGGTGGAAGTCCAGCATGCCCGTCCTTTCCAGCCTTTGTACCAATTCTGATACCAGCCATCCCTCCCTCGGCACTCTCTGCTTCTCTGCTAGATTCCACAAGGCCTTGCAATGGTCACACAGAAATCACAGACCATTCACAGTTAAGAGGTTTGTTGAGGAAGTAACCAGTTCGATTCAGTATCCGGATTGACTCAGGATACAAATCTTCATCAAGACAGCTTCTTCTCCGGCCATGCCCACTAGCAGGCCTCTTCCAATGAGCCCTACTTGGATCTGGGTCCGCATGCTCAGTCTCCATAGGACAGGCTCCTCTTGGCCTGGCTTCCATCTTGCTTAGGCAAGTGTTACAAAGCTCTTTCAGCCCCTCCACTAAGTGCCTGAAGGCACTTCACTCCACCAGAAAGCTCCTGTCCAAAGTTGCTCTGCTCTCTTTCATCTCACAACCGTTGCCTGGTTCTCCTACCACTATTTCTCTGCTGCGACTGTTTCATGCTGTCTCTGGTGTTATATAGCATTCACTGTTTCCTAGGTTTAGGAAGTTCTCATCATAGGGACTCTAGATCCAAAGAACATGCTCAACTCTTTGCTCTTCTTTCATAGTGGTAGTGTGGTCCCCTCCCTAGCTGCCATAATGACTCATTTTACACCTAGAAGGATGACAAACCTGACCAATTCCCCTTCTTATGGTTCCACACATCTTATTTGCATAGTCCCACCTCCACAAGGGTTCCATGCACCTTATTTGCATTACTAGTAGGCTGTCCAATTCCCTGGATGGGTCACAAGAACCTTATTAGCATAGTCCCACTCAATAATTTTGTGGTAATTACAAGACCATGCATGGCTTTATTGTTGTTGCTAAGTGTCATCAAGTTGGTTCTGACTCATGTTGTTGTTGCCATGGAGTCAGTTCCGACTCATAGCGACCCTGTACAGGGTCTCCGACTCATAGTGAAGCTCTATAGGGTTTCCAAGGAGCAGCTGGTGGGTTTGAACTGCCAACCTTGTGGTTAGCTGTCCAGTGCTTATCCTACAGCATCACACCAGGACTCCTAGAAGGTCCATAGTAGGTAATTCACTGTATACAACCTTTCTTATTTGGTTAAACATATTTAAATTCTTTTTAAATAATAACTATTCTCATGATTTTAAGAAAATGTCATGATTAAATATGCTAGAAAGATGAAAAAGGTATAAAGAATAATAGAAGGCATACATGTGCCAGTTTACCCACTCACATCTTAAGAATCAAAGCATTTAAAAAAAAAACAAAAAAAAGACAAAAAAAAAAAAAAAGAATCAAAGCTTTTCCATGTTCATGTCTTTTTCAAGCATTATTGTTGTTGTTAAGTGCCATCCCGTTGGTTCTGAATCATAGCGACCTTGTATATGGTTTCTGAGGGGCTACTGTTGGGTTTGAACCCCCGACCTTGCGGTTGAAACCAACCTTGCAGTCCAGTACACACCAGGACTCCAAACATGAATATCTGTAATTCCCACTTAAGGATGTTTGTGCTTGCTCTTCCCTGTGCCTGGAACACACTTCTCACAGTTGCCTCCTTTCCTGTCACTCAAGACTTGGCTTAAATGTCATCTCCTCTAAGAAGCCTTCCCAGAGTCCACATATCTAAAGTAATTGTCCCTTTGCCACATTAAAAAAAGTCACTGTCATATCACAGTGGTTGTTGATGTATCAGTAAGCTTTTGCTGAATGACAAACACCCCCAAACTTAATGGCTAAAAAATAGTACTCATTATTGCCGCCAAGCCAATTCCAACGCATGGCAATCACAAGTAGTACTCTGTGTGGTTAGATGCCATGGAGTCAGTTCCAACTCAGAGTCACCGTATGTATAACAAAGAGAGACACTCCCCGGTCCTGTGCAATCCTCACAATTGTCACGTGGTTGCTACTCTGTCAATCCATCGTCTTGGCGGAGGAGAGGTGGGGAATCTTCCTCTTTGACCCTTCACTTTTTCAAGCATGCTGGCCTTCTTTAGAGACTGGTCCCTCCTAATAATATGTCCAAAGTACCAGAGATGAAATCTCACCATCTTCACCTTTAAGGAACATCCTGCTCGTACTTCTTCCAAGGTAGATTTGTTTGTTCTTCTGGCGGTCCATAGTACTTTTCAGTATTCTTTGCCAACATTATAATTCAAATGCATTAATTGTTCTGTGGTTTTCCTTATTTATTTATTGTCCAATTTTTATATGCAGACATTGTTGTTAAGTGCCTTCAAGTCAGTTCCGATTCATAGCAACCCTGTATAAGGTTTCCGAGGAGCGGCTGGTGAGTTTGAACCACTGACCTTGAAGTTCAGACGAATATTGCAGTCAACTGCTTATCCAATGGCACCACAACCTGTATAGGGTTCCCAAGGAGCAGCGGGTGGGTTTAAACCGCACACTTTGTGGTTAGCAGTCCAATGCTTTTCCTACATCACCACACCAGGACTCTATGTATGGCCTCAGTTGGCAGAGGGTAGAGGTAGAAGAGATCCAAATGAAAGAATACTGGAGAATAAATATCTGCCATCTTTTTCAGTCAGTGAGTTTTATTTCTTGTTATTTATTCATAAAATATGGTTCATTTTACCTATAAAAGTAGTCCTGGTACACAGTAGTTAAATCTGCTTGGCTGCTGATCAAAAGGGGGCCAAGCCATTGGAACTCATTAGCTGCTCCACAGAAAAAACTGAGGCAGTCAGCTTCTGTAAGATTAACAGCCTCGGAAATCCTATGGGGCCTTCTACCCTGCCCTGGAAGACATTAGGAGTTGGGCATTAGGAGTCAGAATCAACTCGATGACAGTTTGGCTTGGTTTGGGTTTATATCTATAATATTATTATTATCAATCAGGTATTTACTCAAAAACCTTTATCTGTATGTATGCCAAGTGTTGGTGCTTTTGAGTTAATGGTGTTGGAGCCACGGGCTGCCAAAAGAACCAACAGATCTGTGTTGGAAGAAGTGCAGCCAGAGTGCTCCTTGGAGGCCAGGATGGCCAGACTTCATCCCTCATACTTTGGACATACCATCAGGAGGGACCAGTCGCTGGAGAAGGATATCATGTTTGGTAAGGAGGAGGGTCAGAGAAAAAGAGGAAGACCCCCAGCTAGATGGATTGGCCAAGTGGCAGCATCAATGGGCTTAAGCATGACAACAATAGTGAGGCTGGCCCAAGATCGGGCAGTGTTTTGTTCTGCTGTGCATAAGATTGCTATGAATCGGTAGCAACTCGATGGTACCTAACAACAACAAAGTGTTGAATGTAATAATTGTTTGGCATTTGGAAAAATATGTATATATACTTTGACGATGACGCAGGACCGTACAATGTTTTGTTCTGTTATACATAAGATCATTATGAGTCAGAGCTGACTTGGCAGTACTAAACAACAGAACGTAAACCGATTTGCGCAGTAAAACCTGTGAAAGCCAGAACCTGTGGAAGGTGGTGAAACCCGTCAGAGAAGGACAACGCAAATATTTTCCACTAAAACAAATGATGAAGCCTGTAAACATCGACCAGCAGCTTGGTATCACTGTGGGCCCTTGAGGCAGTACAAGTTACCACGGCAGCCTGCAGGGGCTCTCAGCCCTCATGGCCCTGCTTCCTGGTGCCGTAACAGCAGGGCTCCTGGCGCCACCCGAGAGGTGCTCTCAGAGGGGGAGCCGTCCAGCCCCAGGCTGGCAGCCCCTGTGGCCCTTGGCCCCTACATGGACCTGCGGGAGACTGCAGCATTCAGTTTGAAACAAGCATTATTAGGTTTCAGTTGATTGTTGCTGAAGGTTTCTAACTCCACTTTAGCAGACATGACGGCCCTTTGCAAGACTGATCTTTCCTGATAATATGTAGTTGTTAAATGCCTTTCAGTCCTGTATAGGATTTCTGTATAGGGGCTCTGGTAATGTAGTGGTTATGAATCGGGCTGTGAACCTCAAGGTCGGCAGTTCGAAACTACCAGCTGTTCCGTGGGAGAAAGATGAGGCTTTCTGCTCCCTTATAGATTTGCAGCCTCGGAAACCTATGAGTCGGAACCGACTCCACGGTACTTAATAAGATTTCCGAGGCTTTAAACCTTTGTGAGAGCAGAAAGCCTGATCTTTCTCCCATAGAAAGCCTTATCTTTCTCCTTATATTGAGCCACCATGCTCCTTGATGACCTGTTGTTATTAAGTGTGTTAGAGTGGATTCTGACTCATAGCGACCCTGTATAGGGTTTACGATGAGTGGCTGGTGAGTTTGAACCTTGCAGTTCAGACGGACCTTGCAGTCAAGTGCTTATTCTATGGCACCACAGGAACAGCTGGTGGGTTTGAACCGCCTACTTTGTGGTTAGCAGTCCAGTGCTTATCCTACAGCATCACACCAGGACTGTATGTATGGCCTGTTGTTGTTCAGTGCCATGGAGTCAGTTTCAACTCAGTGACCCTGTACAGGGTTTCTGAGGTGCATCTGGTGAGTTTGAACCACCGACCTTGCAGTTGAGTGCTTATCCTACAGCCCAACACAGTTAAAAACAAAACAAAACACTTTTTACCAGGGATATGGTTAATTTACCATGGAGTCCTAGTGTGGTGCTGTGGGTTAATGCGCCAGACTGCAAAGCCGTTTGAACTGCAAGGTCGGCGGTTCAAGCTCACCAGCTGCTCCTTGGAAACCCTATACAGGGTCCCTATGAGTCGCAACTGGTTAATTAGTTGTTCTCCTGTGAATGGACATGGAAGTTCTCATTTTTTGATATTTCACATGAGGAGCTGGGAGGAGTTGGTGGGTGGCTTCAAAAGGAAAAGGCTTGGAGATCTACTTCCCAAAAAGCAGCCACTGAAACCCTATAGAGCGCATTCTACTCTGAAACACATGGGATCTCCATGAGTCAGAACTGACTTTATGGCAACTGCTTTAGCTTGGCTTTTTAAAAGACACTGTATCTGTTCATTGTACCCAACAAGAAGCTAAAATACAGCCAGATGCGTCAATACCATAAACCTGGCAATTCGATCCATTCTGAGCCCTTTTCTCTCTCCGTCTCTAGAAATAACCCGCAAAACATGGGGATTATGTGGAGGGAGAAGAGATGTGTTCTCATAATGGCTGGGGCTCAGGTTTCAGCCGCCAGCTGCAGACCCTGGATTTTCTTCTGACAGAAAATCCAGCAGCTGCCTCGATTCTCTGCAATGTTCCAAGTGCGGAACCTTGGCTAGGAAACTGGGCCCCACTCCCACCCCCACATTCTTTTTCCTTTCTGAATTCATTTTTGCTTAAAAAAAAAAAAGCCACACAGCAAAATAATCCATACGGGACTATACCCGTCTGTAGGACACATGGCGCCACCTAGTGTGTAAACTGCAGAACTCGTGCTCCAGAGGGTTGTCGTCCTTCTCCAGCGACTGTTCCCTCCTGACAATATGTCCAAAGTATGATGAGAGACGGAGCTTAGCCATTCTTGCCTCCAAGGAGCACTCTGGCTGCACTTCTTCCAAAACAGATCTATTGGTTCTTTTGGCAGTCCATGGCACTTTTAGTATTCTCCTCCAACACCACACTCAAAGGCATCAATTCTCCTACAGTCTTCCTTATTCATTGTCCAGCTTTCACAGAGGGTTTTCAGTGGCTGATTTTTCAGAAGCAGATCACCAGACTTTTCTTCCAAGGCACTTCCAGTTGAACTCGAACCTCCAGCCTTTCAATTAGTAGCCCAGTGCATTAACTATTTGCACACTTCAGGGATTCTGATCCATACAATAGTATTGCATTGTATTAACATAAGGTTCAAAAAGAGTTAAATTTACAGCATTGATAGATATAGTTTGGTGATTAGTATAAGGGGACTTTAAAAGGTCATGGAAAAGGGGAATTGAAAGATAATGGAATTTCTCCATGAACTTTTTGGAGCTCACTCATATATGTTGTTGTTGTTGCTATGTGCCGTGGAGTCAGTTCCGACGGCTGTAAATCTTTACGGGAACAGAAAGCAAGCATTTATTATGAAACAGAATAGTGTTTTTTGTTTTTAACTGAATAGTGTTTAATCTCTTAGGAAGGAAAGGGTTTGTGATGAGAACAAATTATAGCTTCTAGGGGACAAGCTATTTTTTGATGGGATGATAGTAACGTGGAGTTTGCCATATAAATATTTGTTAGACTGTTTAATTGTGGCTGGGCCCTTTCCCAAAGGCATGTTGTATAATTCACAAAATCTTTAAAAAGCAAAAACAGCCACACATTCCATGTATCTGTCATTAAGTGCCATTGAGTCGGTTCCAACTCATAGTGACCCTGTATAGGGTTTCCAAGGAGCAGCTAGTGGTTTGAACCGCCGACCTTGCAGTCCAGAACATTAACCACAGCGCCACCCAGGACTCCATTCCATGTATCATAGTGAAAAACAAAGTTATACTTATTTTCTAGAATGTTCCACCAATGAAATCTGAACCCAGCAACTGTTGTTGTTATGTGCCGTGGAATTGGTTCTGACTCATAGTGACCCTATACAGGCAGGGTTTCCAAGGCTATAAATCTTTACGGGAGCAGAAAGCCTCATCTTTCTCCCGCGAAACAGCTGGTAGTTTCGAACTGCTGACTTTGAGGTTAGCAGCCCTATTCGTAACCACTACGCTACCAGAAGCCAGCAATGCAAACATGTTATTGTTTTTTACAAGGTTCATAAACTAAGTGCACACAATACAGTCAGGTGAAGTTTATCTTATGGAAGTTAAGAATGTTTCTTTCCAGTATCTCAAGAATATCACATGGGCTAGGAAGTCATCTTGCCTTAAAATCATCGATGCGCAAGCCTCACACCAGACTATCAACATCAGGTTCTCTGGGAGTGGTGCCTAGCCATTTCCATTGTTAAAAAAGTTTTCAAGGTGATTCTAACCCAGTAAAGGCTTAACTCAGACCTTACATGGACAAATCAAGCCTACCTGGATCCTGAGATATCTTCTGTAAGCTCTTGGAACACATCCTGCCTAATAAAACGATCATCATATGCCTGGGGCCTTGGACCACACCAAATAGTTTATACCAGCAATATGATTTATGGCAGGTGGGGGGGGGGCTTGACCTACGTAGTATTATTTTGACCCCTGAGAGGTTGTAGGCTTTATAAGGAAGGTCAGCCATATAGGTCCGCCCTGCCTATGTGATGACCCTCAGTGGAAATCCTGAACCAAAACTGAGGTGAACTTTCATGGCTTGGTAATACTTGGTGGATGTTGCCACACATCATTGCTGGGAAAATTAATTGCTATTTGCATAACTCCGTAGTGGTTACGAATCAGGTTGCTAACCTTAAAGTCGGGAGTTCGAAATTGTTCCGTGGGAGAAAGACGAGGCTTTCCGCTCCCGTAAAGATTTGCAGCCTCGGAAACCCTGTGCAGAGTCCCTAGGAGTTGGAATTGGCTCCACAGTACTTAACAACAAACAACTGTGAGAGAACTGAAAGCTTGTGTTTAGTCTCTCCAGGACCCTTCCTTTATGTATCTTTTGTCTTTACTGATTTTAATCCTTTCACTGCCAAAAAACAAAAGCAAACAACCCATAGCCATGAATAGAACATCTTTTCTATGTTCTGTGCGTGCATCTATTAAATCATCAAACCTGACGGGGGTCTTGGGGAATCCCTGATGTAGGAGTGGCATTGTGAGAAAGGTCAAATGAAGAGGGGAAACCCATCAGACAGTTGCTATTCCTTAGAAATGTATCCATAAAGCCTGGGATGTGACTTTGAGATATTTTATTTGGATGTTGAAAAGCAGGGTAGTTCTTGAAACTTAAATAATTTGATGATATAATTATTGTTGTTAGGTGCTGTCAAATCAGTTGTGACTCAGAGTGACGTTATGCACAACAGAAAAAAACACTGATCCTGAGCCAACCTCACAGTC
>NW_006408634.1:10090550-10100302 GCF_000296735.1 Chrysochloris asiatica | reverse complement strand
CTCTCTGCTCTTCTCAACAGGAACTGGTTTTTAAAGAAGGCTTATTCACACAGTGAAAAACTTCCTAACTATAGAAAAGGAGAGATGTTCTCTATATACTTTTAGGAAAGGAGAGTCAAGATACAACATTAAGTGAGAAAAACAAGGTGCAGGTCAGTGTCCATTGGGTGCTACTATTTGTGGGAAAATGACATAAACTTTTAAAAAAGACCCAAGCCTGTTGCCATAAAGTCAATTCAACTCCTGGTGACCCCATGTTACTGAGGACAATGTCTCCATAGGACTGCCTTGGCTGTAATATTTTTTTTTAAGTTTTATTGTGAATTATGTGATACTTTACATGGGAGAACATTAGTTTTACATTCATCCTATCTTATATCGTTTCATTGCCATGGTTACAGTCCCCTCCATGCATCATCAACCAACCAAAGGGTATACCCTACAAGCCTCCCCACCCCCCACCCCGCCTGGGTCATCAGCACAGGTCCCCTCTCCCTCTCCTTCTCTGGATCTAAAGTCTCCAGCTGCTCCATTTCTCCACGTCATCGTCTCAGCCTCCATCTCAGGCATCATTGCTTCTCTGGGCAGTCTCCCTTGATGGTCCTAGGAACCTCCACTCCTAGACTGCAAAGTTAATCACTCCCCTCCTTGCTATAAAACGTCCACCTTTACATTTCCAACCCTCACAAGCAGTCCTGATAACAATTATTCACTATTGTAGCACAAGAGACCTATCTGCATTTCCTTTCATTATTGGCTGTAATCTTTACAGAGTGAAGTTTCTTTGGCACAAGCAGTTTGTGATCAGCCACTACAACAATGGTTGGCAATTCAAACCAACTCAGCAGTGCCACAGAAGAGAGTCCTGGTGAGAAGCGCTGGGAGGAGGCAGGGGGGAGGGGGGGCAGAGAATGAAAAAGGGGTGGGAAGGGGTTACTGATTCTATGTGTCTATTATATTGGATAAGGAGCTCTGGTAGCGTAGTGGTTACGAATCGGGCTGTGAACCGCAAGGTCAGCAGTTCGAAACCACCAGCTGTTCCATGGGAGAAAGATGAGGCTTTCTGCTCCCGTAAAGATTTACAGCCTCGGAAACCCTGTACAGGGTCACTGTGAGTCGGAATCGACTCCACAGCACATAACAACAACAACAACATTATATTGGATACCTACAGACTCATACATGTATTATCTTCTCAAATATCAATTAATTAGTTTAATTTTAACAAATAATTAGAATGAAGTCTGCAAAGGAAAAAACTTATTACAATTACTTCAACCATCACCCAGTTAAAGAAGTCAGACCAAACCAATGACCCTATTGTTGACTCTGACTTATAGGGAGCCCATGTGTGGCAGAGGGCTTTCGAAAAAACACAAATTGCTGGGCCTCACCCACTTTTTCTGCTCCTGTCTGTCTGCAGTGGGCCTGATGTTGTTAGGTGCCAAGGAGTTACTTCCTGCTCATAACAACCCCATGCACAACGGAATGAAATACTTCCCAGTCCTGTACCGTCTCACCAATGAAATACTTCCTGTACCGTCTCACCTTCGTCGGCAGATTTGGGACCATTACTGCCTCCTCTGTGTCAGTCCATCTCCTTGAGGGTCTTCCTCTTTGCTGACCCTCCACTTTACCAAGCATGATGCCCTTCTCCAGGGACACTTACTGACAATAGTCCAAAGTAAGAGAGGTGAAGTGGGCCTAAGAATTTGTATTTCTCACTGAAAGCTTTTGTCCAGTTTTCACAACCTGCAGTTCAATGTCCTATTTGTTGTTGTTAAATGCCGTTGAGTCGATCCGATCCCGCGACCCTGTATAGGGTTTCCAAGGAGCAGCTGGTGAGCTTGAACCACCGACCTTGCAGTTCAAACTGACTTTGCAGTCTAAAGCATTAGCCCACAGCGCCACACCAGGGCTCCAATGTCCTGGTTGTTGTTATGTACTGTAACTCTTTACGGGAACAGAACAGAAAGCCTCATCGGTCTCCCGAGGAACAGCTGGTAGTATGTTCGCTCCACTACGCTACCGCTACCAGAACTCCTTTCCTGGTGGAACTCTGCTTTTAGGCGCTGGGTCAACTATAGGCGTGCACTCCTTGAGCACTTCGGTACAGCCATCGTCAGTCATGGAGCGCCCCCTTGTGGGCAAAGCGGGCTTTGCAAGGTGCCTACATTTATATCCCTTAAGGTCAGATAAGCACTAGACTGCTAACCACAAAGTCAGCGATTCAAACCCACCAGCCGCTCCGCGGGAACCCTATACAGGGTCGCTATGAGTCGGAACCGACTCCACGACACTTAACAACAACAACAGCTTACTTGGACGTAGGAGGGGTGTCTGGGAAGGGGCGAGTCCTTTCGAGGGAAGCGTGGCTTTTGCAGGCCACCAACTAAGAGGAGGTCGTACTTTGTGTCTCTTATTCTGGTGTGGCGCTGTGGGTTAATGTGCTGGACTTCAAGGTCGGTTTGAACCGTAAGGTCAGCGGTTCAAATTCACCAGCCGCTCCTCAGAAACATCTTTCCCGGCAGTTTTCAAATCAGGTCACTAGGAATATCGGGGTGTCCCTGTCTCCTGAGCAACCAAATGGCTGGTCCAACCTTGAGGTCTGAGGTGGGAGGTATGCTCCCTGAATGTCTACACCCTCAACCCACGTTGCCCCACAGAGCACGCTGTAAGCTCACTTCAGAGCAAATCACAATCGAGACTGCAGTCGTGTAGAAATTCACCTCAGGGCAGGTGCCTGATTTGGAGACCACTCACTGTCTACCTTTCAAGGAGCTCTGGTGGCTCTGTAGATTAGGCGCTGGACTGCAAACCATGAAATAGGCGGTTCAAACCCACTAAGCACTCCAGGGACAAAAAACGAGATTGGCTGTTCCCATAAAGATATACAATTTTGGAGACCCTAAGGAGCGATTCTACTTTGTCCTAGACAGAGGGTTACTATGGTGGTGGTGGTGGTTATGTGCTGTGGAGTTGGTTCCAACTCATAGTGACCCTGTACAGGGTTTCCGAGGCTGTAATCTTTACAGAAGCAGAAAGCCTCATATTTCTCCCACGGAACAGCTGGTAGCTTCGAACTGCTGACCTTGCCGTTCACAGCCCGATTCGTAACCACTACGCTACCAGAGCGAGGGTTACTATAGTCAGAATCAACTCGATGGCAGTGGGTTTGGCTTAGTTGGGGTCTCCCTTGCTTGCCTCTGATGGTGCAGTGGCTAATGGGTCAGCTATAAACCAAAAGGTTGGTGGTTAGAACCTACCAGCCTCTCCACTGAAGAACATCTTCTGTAGTTACAGCCTTGGGGCAGTTCTACTCTGTCCTGAGTCAGACTCACCCCAATGGCAAGGACTGGGTTGTCCTTCTGCCCCTACTGACCCTAGACAGGAAGGGTCTGTAATTATGTTCAATGTTGTTGTTAAGTGCTGTTGAGTCTGTTCCAATTATTACCAACCCCGCCCACGACTTCAGCACTAGCTCTCCTCAGGAGTTCTTCAAATACACACCCCCTAACCTCCTCCGGTCTTGGCTCAAACATTTTCTCAGTAAGGCCTTCCTCCAGCAACACATTCCAGATGAATGTGAGACCTCTCCCGCCCCCTAGCCCTCCTCTAGACCCCTTCCCTGCTGGATTTTTCCTCCCCCACATTCACCACCGTCTTATGCCCTTTTTTTGATTACCTGTTGCCTAGGTTGTACTTTATCTAGATTCTATTTTGTATTCCTCCACTAGTTAGATGCTTCATGAGTGTCTACATTTCTGTAGTTTACTTCCTACAGTAGCCCCAACCCCTAGAACAGAACCTTGAACTCAGCAGATATTTAATCAATCTTATTTATTGCATAAGGAACTCTGGTAGCGTGGTTATGAATCGGGCTGTGAACTGCAAGGTCAGCAGTTCGAAGCTACCAGCTGCTCCACAGGAGAAAGATGAGGCTTTCTGCTCTCGTAAAGATTTACAGCCTCGGAAACCCTGTTCAGGATTGCTATGGGTCAGAACCAACTTGATGGCACTTGACATTTATTGCATGGACTTGTCACCTTGGCATCCTGTGGTGATGCCTTTTTCTCCCGCCAGAGGGCAGTCTCACTCTGCTTCATCCTTGCTCTTGCGCAGGAATACACACACACCTTTAACGAGTGCCTGAGTCCAGGAGACACAATGGGTTAAGCATCAGACTGCTAACCATAAGGTGGGTGGGTTCAAACCCACCAGCTGGGGCCTGGTGAGATACCATTGGGTAGAGCCTAGGACAGAAGACTGGAGGAGAGACCAGACTTAAGTTGAGGAGATGGAGGTAAGCCAGAGGCCAGGATAAGGAATGCCCGCTGGAGGCCCAGAAGTGCCTCATTGGAAGGAAGTTGGGAAAGGAGGCTGGGATCAGGGAGATGAGAGTCTGGGCAATTGGGTAGAAGGTCAAGGTTGGGGCTGAGAGAGATGGGATGGGGTGGAAGCCTAGGCTTGGCCCAGGTCATCTGGGTGGGGGTTCAGCCAAGGCACTAGGGGCCAAAGTAACCAGTTATATTGAGCCTATTAAGAGGGCTGGGCTGGATTTGGAGGCCTGATGCTACAGTGGTTAAGTGCTGGGATGCTAACCAAATTCACAGGGACCCCAGGAGGGGATGGGGCCAGGGTTACTCGGTGGGCACAAGTACTGAAGCAGCAATGGATGCTGGGTATGACTAAGTGACTGGCAGTTCCTGGCCTTCTGGCCCAAATCAGCCCTGCTGGAGACATCCGTTGTCCAACCGCCCATGCTCCCTCCATAACCCTGACCCCCCAGACAGTGAAGCAAGCCCTCAATGGTGAATTCCACTTTACTGAAGAATCTGAGATGACATGGTACACAGAGGAATCTATAAGGGCTACAAAGAGTCACATGGGGTCTTCCCTGCCCTTGGCCAACCACCCCTCCTCCAGCACCTGGAGAGCTGGCTCAGTCAGTGTCCTGCTCTGCCCAGACGGTCTGGTTTGGGGTCCCAGAACTCACAAGGCCCCTGCTCATTCCATAGGATTATCAGAAGGGCCTCCAGACAGGATAGAAACTGGGATCTCCACTGAGAGGACCCCAAGCTTGACACGGGGCTGATAATGTTGCACACGGGCTGTTCATCCCACGGGACACTATCTCCCCAAGGACAAATACCATAGTGAGCTGTAATCCGAGGTTCTGCCTGCACAGTGCCTCCTGGGTCACTCACTCAGGGGACCCTCATCGTCCTAAGGGGGAGGCAAAGGTAATGCAGCAGGGTCAGCGGCCCACAGGAGATTGGGAACACTAGGGGACCCAGAGGGACCTTGGCCTGTGAAAGAAATAGGCTTGGACATCTGGGTTTGTGTGAATGACCAGGACCTACTGAAAATGTTGGCAAACATGACATTTAGGGAAATGCTGTGCAGTTAGTATGGGCACCAAATTCAGCCTGGGTACACCCAGCAAAGTCCTTGGCTGGGAGGAGAGTTCATTTGTGAACATCAGGATTCTTCCTCCTCTTCTTCCTTGTAGCCTCCTCCTCCTCTCCTTCCGCACCCCACCTGGACTCCTCCTCACCCAGGGCCCCTCCACCCCATTCTTCCTCCTCTCCTCTCCCCTCCCCATCTCCCTCTCTCCTCTTTCTTGAATCATTTCATCCTAGGCTAGGGGTCTGGCATTCAGTGTTCAGCAACACCCTGATACCAAATGCCCACTGGCACAGAAGGGGGGGGTGTGTCCTCACAATCTTGCCAGCAGCCTGTGTCTTAGAAACAACAGGCACCTGCAAAGCCACAAGGAACTCACTGTACTGGCTGCCCACAGGCGGCTGGTGCCTTAGGACACACTCACCCTCTGCCATGAGGGGGAGGAGGGCACAGCCTTGCCTGTGACCTAAGATACCCTCACATCACGTGGGAGACTGGTCTAGGGACCACAGCCTCAGGGGCCCTTTGCTCCTTTCCTTCTGGAATCCACTCTCTTTCATGTGCAAATGGGGGATTCAAAGGTACAGGTGAGCACCAGCCACACAAGCTCAGGAGCGAGCGCAGAGCAGGATGCAGGAAGCTAGAAGACACTAGGCTACACAAGAGGGGGTGAGGGAAGAAGGGGCACAGTGAGGGACCTGCTCAGGTCCTGTGGCTTTGGCTTCCACTAGCGGCACTTGGGGGGCAGCCTGCGGCCCCGACGTGCCTTCTTCCCACGGGCGGACCTTGCGCCAGGGGGCAGCTGAGCCTTGGTGGTGTCGCCCGCCTTTGTGTGGGACCTAGAGCCTGGATTCACCTTCTTCTTCTTGCTCCCTGAGCCATCGTCCTGGGCCGAGGCCCGGCCTCCAGTCTTCTTGTCGGGAGTGGAAGCCCGACCACGGCCCCGGCCCACAGCTCGGGGTTTTCGAGGCCCTGCGGGGGTGGGGATTGCGGGCGTGGATGTGCCAGCCTGGCCCAAGCTCCGGGCAGCTGTGCGAGCCCTCTTGGCCCGCGGCTTCCTGGACGCCGTCTCCTCCGGCGCAGACTCTTCGCTCTCCGTGTCCTCAGACTCCTCAGACTCTTCATGCTCCTCGGACTCCTCATCTGACTCCTCCTCCGAGTCCAGGATCTCCCGGGCAGCCAGGAGCGCCAAGACCTCACCCAAGTTGCCTTTGGCATATTTATACTTCCCACATTCCCAGGCGTTTTCTTTCTCCTCCTTCATCACCTTCGCCATATCCTGTGCAGCCAGAAGCGCTACCAGTTCCAGAAGGCCCCCTTCATCTTCATCATCATCACCCCAGCCGCTGAGGAAGCTATGCTGGGCTTTCTTCCCCTTGGGAGGAGTCCCTGGCTCCGCCAAGGTAGAGATGCATTCTAGAAGGTTCCCATCGTCTTTGGCCTTCCTCAGAACCATGGCATCCACCTCACGACCCGCCTCCTCCACCTTGACTCGGGTGCCACTTGTGTCTTTAGACATGACTGACAAGACCCGGGGAAGGGCCTCCTCTTTGTCATTGTCACTCCAGCCCAGAGACTCAATCACAGATGCGATTTTCAACATCTCCTCTCGCGCAGAAGGGTCTGAGGGGTCAGTATATGCTACAATGGCCACAAACTCAGGATTGTCCGCTTCCTCGTTTTCTTGGTCCCCGTTGTCCTGGGACTCACTACCGGAAGTATCACTGCCCATGGGTTCCTCATGCGATGTTTCTCTCACGGCAAGAAGTGCCACTAAGTCAGGGACGCCATTCCTGTCTTCTTTGATGTCCAGGCTGATGGACTCACCCGACGGAGGCTCTTTCTCCATCTCTTCCTTCTTGGCTTTGTCCGTCACCGTTACCAGGGCCAAGAACTCTCGTGGCCCATCGCCCTCTTGGGCATCATTCTGGACAGCCCACTTCTTAATGAGTTCCTTGGCTGCAGCCTGGAGCGTGGTGTACAGCGCCCTTCGGTCTTCATCTTCATCCTCCTCTATCTCCTCGATGAAGATGCCCAGACTCTCGTCAGAGGAGTCCTCGGACTCACTCCTCACTGGAGTGGATGGCCACCCTCCTCTGCCCCTCTTCTTGCCTTTCTTGGTCAACCTGTTGCCTCTGGCTCTACTTCCGCGGCCCCTCCGGCCCCTCCTAGCCTTCCCGTCTGCACCTAGCGGGGACCCGGCTTGCCTGGTCTCCTGGTCCGACTCCTGGGTCTGGGTGTCCCCGGGGGCCTTGGCCACTTGGGCCCGAGTGGGCCTCTCGTCCAGTAGCAAGCGCTTCATCTGCCTCAGCATTCTGGAGTCCTTGGCACGGTCCTTACATAGCACCCTCCAGACCCCGCTATGGCCCGGGATCTCCCTGGGGATGGCTGCGTGGTCAACGTTCTCCACAAACTCTACCAGGGCGGCTTTGGCCTTCTCCTTCTTAACGACCCTCATGCTGCGCAGCGTGAAGGAGCCCAGGGTCAGGAAGGCTGGCTGCAGGACCGCCTCGACGGCAGCCTGCTCCAAACTCTCGGGGATGCCGGTGACCAGCAGGGCCCGGCGCACGTCCACGCCCAGCCCGCGACACCAGTCCTCCAGGAGGCTCAGGGCCATGGTGGCCTCGCTTGGCGCAGATCGGGGCAGAAGGAGCCGGCAGGCCGACTCGAGAGCAGCTCACTCCAGATGCTAACCGGAGCGCCACCTGCAGGCTGAGAGTGGAGATACAGGTGGTCAGGACCGGGGCCAGGCTGGGGCGTCCAGGGCCCTCGGCCTCTCCCGGAGTCCCTCCCCCGGCTAACGGGGACCCTCGGGGGCTTACGTGTCTGCGCTCTTGTTGGGCCCCAGGGAAGCAGCAACCACCTGGCTGCGAGCGGAGTCCCTGGGGAGCAGCGACACTCTCTCTTCCGCTTGCCTTTGTCACCGCTACAGGCACGTTGGGTTCGCTCCTCGGCTCTGCCCAGTGCAAGGTGAGGGTGGTGCTACGGAAACCTGGAAGTGCGCAGGGGGCCGGGGAGAAGCGAGCTGCCGCTGGCCCACGGCTCCTGCAGCAACTGTGCGCGCTTCACCGCGAAAATCGCAGCAGTTCCGCTGCGACGAGATAGCATAGCCTGCGCCTGCGCAAACGCATCTCGCCTCCTCGCTGCCAAGTCTCCGTCTCCATAGCAACACTGCTTGCTGGGGAAGGGGTCCTTGTCAGTGTTGTCTGATTATCTGAGTACCTGCTCTTCGAGGCTCATTCTGAGCATATAAACTTCACTCCAGGGTACAGGCCCATTCTGAATACACAGTCCTCATTCCTGGGGTATGGCTCATTCTGAGTATACAGATCTCACTCCTGGGGTACAAGCCCATTCTGGGTACACAGGCCTCACTCTTGGACTACAGATCCATTTTGAGTTTGGTAGTGTAGTGGTTATGAATCGGGCTACGACCCGCAAGGTCAGCAGTTCAAAACTACCACCTGTTCCGCGAGAGAAAGATGAGGGGTTCTGCTCCCGTAAAGATTTACAGCCTTGGAAACCCTATGCAGGGTCACTATGAGTCCAAACCGACTCCACGGCACACAGCCACCACCAGACCTCATTAGGTTCTTGCATTTATAATTATACTGATACGTTGAAATCTGCATTCTTGTATATAGTTTGTATGTGTGTATGATCATCAATGAGATCAGACTTAAATTCTTCAATAAATCAGACTGCTAAGTGTAGATGTTAGCGCTACTCTAAATACACATTTGTTTCATCATCCTTTGTTCACCTCTCTGTAACTCTCCCCTCTCTTTGGAAACCTGGCTCTAGTGCCGTAGCTAGGGGTTTATGTCCCATGTCTCCCACTAGGACTTCGGGTGTGGCATTGTAAGATAAGCACTGGACTGTTAACCACAAGATCAGTGGTTCAAATCTACCAGCTGCTCTTAGAAACCCTATACAGGGTCACTATGTGTCAGAATCAACTCAACAGCACTTAACATCTCCCACCTCCCACCAATCTCTATGGCCCAGTTTTCTCCTCTGCAAAATGACAAATAACCATAGTCCCTAACCTCACAGAGTTCTTATGGGGATTAAAGGGAATAATCCATGAAGACACTTAGAAGAAAAGAAGGTTCATGTTTGGTGCTTCATAAAAGGTGGTTATGACCTTGAGGACATTATGCTGAGTGAAATTAGTCAGTCACAAAAAGAGAAATACTGCATAGGATCACTACTGTAAAAGTCTAAGGGAAAGAACCCATACTAAAGGGGGGTGGGGGAATTCTTTGTTGATTATTGGGATGTTGGAGGTTGGTGAGGGGAGGGAGGGGAAGGTGGAGCACAGGGCAGGGATTAGACACAGGATA
>NW_006408634.1:10081741-10089245 GCF_000296735.1 Chrysochloris asiatica | reverse complement strand
TCGGAAATGTAAAGGTAGATGTTTTATAGCAAGGAGGGAAGTGATTAACTTTTCAGTCTAGGAGCGGAGGTCCCTAGGACCATCAAGGGAGAAGAGCAAAGAGCAGGACCCTACCCAGAGAAGCAGTGATGCCTGAAATGGAGGCAGAGATGATGACGTGGAGCGATGGAGAGGCTGGAGACTCTAGATCCAGAGAGGGAGAGCGACTGTGTGCTGAAGACCTGGGGGGTATGGGGGAAGGATTGCTTGGAGGGGATTGTAACCATGGCAATGGATATACAATAGAATGAATGTAAAACTAATGTTCTCCCATGTAAACTATCACATAATTCACAATAAAACGTTAAAAAAAAAAAAAAGGTGGTTATGAGAATTATTTGTCAAGAACTTACAACAGTCGTTTTTAGGTAGGCTCCAATTCATACAGACTCTGTGTACAATACAACAGAATGCAAGCCTGCCCCAGCCTGACTCAGCCTCACCATCACTGCTACGTTTGAGCCCAGTGTTATAGCCACTCCATCTCTTTGAGGGTCTTCCTTTTTGTCGCTGACCCTCTACTTTAGCAACCATGATATCCTTCTTCAGGGACTGGTCCTACCTGATAATGTGTTGAAAGTATGTAAGATGAATTTGTCATCCCTCCTTCCAAGGAGCATTTCTGGCTGTGTCTCTTCCAAAGACGGATCTCTTCATTCTTCTGGCAGTCCACAGTGCATTCTTCGCCAACACCATAATTCAAAGGTATCAATTCTTCAGTCTTCCTTAGTCATTGTCCAGCTTTCACATGCAAGCTCAAAAGTGGCATCTTTGCTGTTTAAACACATTAAAGAGATTTTCCTAATGCAATACGTCTTTTGATTTCTTGACTGCTGCTTCTATAGGTATTGATTGTGGATCCAAGTAAAAGGAAATCCTTGACAATTTCAATCTTTTCTCCATTTATCAGGACATTGCTTATTGGTCCAATTGTGAGGATTTTTGTTTCATTTATGTTGGGGTGTGATTCATACTGGATTACAGGTGGTCAGGACAAGGCCCCTGGCCTCTCCTGGAGCCCCTCCCCCAGCTATTGGGGACCTTGGAGGGCTTACATGTCTGTGCTCTTGTTGGGCTCTCATTGATCTTTATCAGAAAGTACCACAAGTCTTTGTGTCATCTATATTTGTTGTTGTTAAGTGCTGTCATGTCGGTTCTAACTCACGGCAAATTTATATAGAGTTTCTGAGGCTGGAAGGTTGCTAATGAATCTTCCTCCAATCCTGATGCCACATTCTTCTAGTGTCTCGGATTATTTGCTCACCATACAGAATGAATATACAACCCTGACACACACTTTTCCTGATTTGACACCATGCAGTGTCCCCTTGGAGTCCTGATGTGGTGCTGGATTGCAAAGTCGGTTTGAACCACAAGCTAGGTGGTTCAAGCTTACCAGCCACTCCTCAAAAACCCTGTGCCGGGTCGCTATGGGTCGGAACTGACTTGATGGCACTTAACAACAACAACAACTGTCTCCTTCTGTTTGAATAGACTGCCTCTTGGTCAGTTCCACATAAGCACAGTGAAATGTTCTGAAATTTCCATTCTTCGCAATGTTATCCACAGTTAGCTATGATTCACATAGTCCAATGCCTTTATCTAGTCAACAAAACACAGATAAACATCTTTTTGGTATTCTCTGCTTTCAGTCCAGATTCACATGACGTCAACCATGTGATTGATCCTTGATTCCTCATCCTCTTCTGAATCAAGCCTGAATTTCTCCCTGGCAATGTAAAATTTTACCTACATGTGATATTAATGATATTGTTCGATAATTTCTGCATTCCGTTGGATCACCTTTCTGTAGAATGGATACAAATACGGATCCCTCCGTTGGTTTGCCAATTAGTTGTCTTCCAACTTTCTTGATGCAGATAAGCAGATGCTTCCAGTGTTGCAACCATTGTTGAAACATCTCAGTTGCTATCTTGTCAATTCCTGGAGACTTGTTTTCACCATTGTTGTCAGTGAAGCTTGAACTTCTTCCTCTATGCACAGTTCTTGATCATATACTACCTTCTGATAGAGTTGAACATCAACCACTTCTTTTTGGTACAGTGATTCTTGTATTCCTTCTATCTCCTTTTGATGCTTCCTGAGTCAATATTTTGCCCATTGTGATTGTTAAGTCCTGTCAAGTCAGTTCTGACTCATAGCGACCCTGTATAGAGTGTCTAAGGACCAGATGGTGGATGTGAACTGCCAACCTTGTGGTTAGCAGTCCAGTGATTATCCCACAGCGCTACTCCAGGACTCCATTTTGCCCATGATGTGCCGTGGAGTCGGTTCCAACTCATAGTGGCCCTGCATAGGGTTTCCGAGGCTGTAAATCTTTACAGGAGCAGAAAGCCTCATCTTTCTCCCGTAGAATTGCTGACCTTGAGATTAGCAGTCCGATTTGTAACCACTACGCTACCAGAGCTCTTTCATTTCAATATTGCAAACGGAGGCATACTTTTTTTTTAGTTCTTTCAGCTTGAAAAATCAGAGGCATATTCTTCCCTTTGGGTTTTCTAGCCCCCAGGTCTTTACAAAGCAATATTTTACTTTGTCTTCTCAAGTCACCCTTTGACATAATCTGTTCGGTTCTTTTATTTCATCATTTCTTCTACTCTACATTCCAGAACAAGTTTCAGAGTCTCTTCTGATATCCATATTGGTCTTTTCTTTCCTATCTTTTTAATGACCTTTTGCTTTCTTTATGATTAATGTCTTTGGTGTCGTACCACAAGCCTGATCATTAGCATTCATTTTGTTTGACTTTTCTTCAATTTCAACTTGCATGTGAGCAATTAACACAGGTGGCCCCTGGCCTTGCTCTGAGTGATAGTAAGGTTCCTCATTGTCACTTTCCACATATGTGGTCAATTTGATTCCTTTGTATTCTACTCAGTGAGAGCCATGTGTATAGTCACCATTTATGTTATTGAAAAAAAAGGTGTTTGCAATGAATATGGTTTTTTTTAAAACTACAGTTTTATTACAGTAAAACCTGCAAAAGTTAGAAACTGGACAAGCAAGAAATCTATCAGAGAAGGAAAACTCAAATATTCCCCACTAATGGAGAGGGAGAAATCCTAGTGTGGCGATGTAGGATCAGCATTGGACTGCTAGCCAGAAGGTTGGAGGTTCAAACCCATCAGCTCCTCCACGGAAACCCTGTATAACGTCACTATGAGTCAGAACCACCACTTGTTTGCCAGTTTGTCATACTGTTATGGCTTGAGTGTTGCTGTGATTCTGGAAGCCATGCCACCAGGATTTTAAATACCAGCAGGGTCACCCATGGTAGACAGGTTTCAGCGGTGCTTCCAGACTAAGATAAACTAGGAAGAAGGAAAGGTGGCCTACTTTCGAGTGTTTAACCACTGAAAACCTTATGAATGGCAGTAGAACCTTGTCAGTACCAGAATATCTAACACTGAAACGTAATGAAGAGCGCCAGAATCTTGTCAGATATAGTGCCAGAAGATTAGCTCCTCAGTTTGAAAGGCCCTCAAAATATGACTGGGGAAGAGCTGCCTCATCAAAGTCAGAGTTGACCATGATGACAAGATGTGGAGTGAAGGATCATTGCTGATGTCAGATGGCTCTTGGCTGAAAGCACAGAATATCAGACAGATGTTTACTTGTGCTTTACTGACTATACAGAGGCTTTCAACTGTGTAGATCATGACAAGCTATGAAGTACAATGGGGGTACTGGGCATTCTGGAACACAATTGTGCTCATCGGGAATGTGCACATAGACCAAGAAGACAGAACAAGGGATATCGAATGGTTTTAAATCTGGGAAGATGTGTGCCAAGGTTGCATTTTTTCACAATACTTATTCAATCGGTATGCTAAGCAAACAGTCCGAAAAAGTGGATTATATGAAGAACGTGGCATCAGGATTAGAAGAAGACTCAATTACCTGCAATACAACCTTGCTTTCTGAAAGCAAAGAGGACTTAAAATACTTGTTGATGAAGATCAAAGATGACAGCCTTCAGTGTGGGTTGCACCTCAATGTAAAGAAAACAAAAATTCTCATAACTGGGCCAATAAATAAATGAAGAAAAGATTGAAGTTGTCAATGACTCCATTTTGTTTGGATCCACTATCAACACTCATGGAAGCAGCAGTCAAGAAATCAAATGATGGATTGCGTTAGGCAAATCTGTTTCATAAGAGTTCAAGAGCAAATACTGTCAGTTTCAGGGCTAAGGTGCACCAGACCCAAGCCATGGTATTTTTAATAGCCTCATATGCATACAAAAGTTGGACAATGAATAAAGAAGACTGTAAAAGGATCACTGCGTTTGAGTTATGGTGTTGGAGGAGAAGATTAAAAGTATCATGGACTGCCAGAAGAACAAACAAATCTGTGTTGGAAGAAGTGCAACCAGAATATGCCTTAGAAGCCAAGATGGTGAGACTTTGTCTCTCATACTTCAGGCATATTAGCAGAAGGGACCAGCCCCTGGAGAATGCCATGCTTGGTAAAGTGGAGGGTCAGCGAAGATGCCCAATAAGATGGATTGGCACAGTGGCAGCAGCAATGGGTTCAAGCGTAACAATGATTGTGAGGATGGCACAAAACCAGGCAGTGTTTCATTCTATTATTCATGAGGTTACTATGAGTTGGGACCCACTCGACCACACTTAACAACAACAACATGAATCGGAACTGACTCAACATCGCTCAACAACAACACTAGTGAAGGAAAGCAATAAGACTATGTCCTATCAAAGGCGGGAAACATTTGAGACCTGGAAAAAACGAGACAATCTCATCGAGTTCTGATTCTCATAAATCTCATTGTATTACTTGTGTATAAGCATTTGTTGGCTGAGTGGGTGGGTATGGATGGATAGATACACAGAAAATCAAAAACCACCTCGCAATTTTTTACTTAGGGAAGAGAATTTATTGCAAAGCTACCATGGCAACTGGGCCAGAAATGTTGGCTTAGTCACCCCCTAACCAATCTCCGTAGCTCTTAATTTCTTTGTTTTCATCTCCTCATAATCCCCAAATAAACACTGGAACAGTGCCATCTAATAGAAAAACAAATAATTGAGCCCCAATGTGAGCTGCATAAAGTAATGTTACATTAATTTGCTGGTGGCCATCTTTAATCAAAAGAAATTAATACTAAGGATGTATATTCATTTATCCCAGTACGTACAAAATGTCATCATTGAAACATGTTGCCAATATAAAAAACATTAACATGACGTTGTGCGTTCTCTTTTTCATAATAATTCCCTTTGGAGCTGTCACGTTACAAGTGGTCAGCGGCCACCACTGAGGATCTACTCTGAGGGACTCATTCGGGATGTGTGTGCACATGGATAACGGAAGAACCAGCCATTGAAAACCCTTTGGAGCACAGTTCTGCTCTGATACACAACAGATTCACTGTTGACCGAGGTCAACTTGAGTGCAAACCAGGTTTTTCAAAAATTCTTCCCAATGTTCTTTATAACCCTGCGAGACTGGAAACCCAACAACCAAAAAAAAAAACACGAAGCTGGTGGTACTTCCAAAAATTGGAGAGTAGGGTCTCTAGCTGAGTCTGGCAGTAGGGCACTAATTGGAAATAGGGATTTTTTTAACTACGTTAATCCCACACCCGTCGGAACTACCACTTGTCTGTCTGTCTTGTTTGTCATACTGTGGTGCCTTACTGTGTGTTGCTGGGAGCTATGCCACCAGCATTTTAAATACCATCAGCAGTGCCACCCATGGTGGGTGACAACCTCTTGGTGGTGGTGGTCACAATAGAACTAAATGCCATCTCTATCATCTGTTGCAGGTTGAACCATTGTAACCCACATGGTTTTCATTGGCTGATTTACAGAAATAAATTCCCTTTCATAACTTTTTGCCGTTTTCAATGGGTTGTTCATGTCAGTCCTGTTGCTTTATATTTTAGATAGGGCTGGGCAAGGACAAAGAAAAGAAAAACAACCATATACAGCAAAAAATAAATGAATAATATAACAATGCCACTTTCTTAACTAAATTTTTTGCAATGCCTGTGGTGAAAATATACACAAAACATGCCAAGTGAACAAGCTCCCCTCATAGTTCAGTGATTTATTACATGCAAGCTGTGTGTTCATTCTGGATATTCTGTTCCAAAATATTCTCCCACCCCTTAGATAAACTCTGGGTCCCCTAAGCAAACCTCTCCTCCACCTCCCTCTCATCCCTGTTGTGGTGGTATTAAGTGCCATCGAGTCAGCTCTGACTCATAGTCACCTGATAACCAGGAAAACTTTTACTGTTTTGAATTTTGTTTTCTGTATATTTGCTTGGACTCCTGGTTTGGCGCTGCAAGATCAGCACAGGACTGTGAACCACAGGTTGGCAGTTCAAACCCACCAGCCGCTCCTTGGAAACCCTGTACAGGGTCAATGGGAGTAGGGTGAGCACGAGACTATGAATCACCAAGTCAGTGGTTCAAACACCAGCTGCTCCTTGGAAACTCCATATAGGGTTGCTATGCATCAAAACTGACTAGATGGCACTTAACAACCTTTTGACTATTACGAAAAATGCTGCAATGAACACTGACGTACAGACACTGAATTTTTGTTGTTCTTTCAGAAAATATGTATCATTTACATGAGTATGTAACCTATATACTTGTCATTGCGATTTCAAAATGAGTTAATATTCTTTTCATTTCTCCATTTAAATTCCTAGTAGAGTCAATATCAACAGATGTAACCCACATAAACAAAAGCTCTTTGAGATCCTCAATATGTATTTTTAAAAATCTCCTGATGACTTGCGTGTGTGGTGCAAAAATAATACACAACAAACCATTCGCCAATACAATAGTTACCTCACGCTCAATTCAGTGGCATTGATTAATGTTTATTCTCTTTCTGTTTGGTAAACATTTTGTTGTTGTTATGTGCCGTGGAGTCGGTTCGCCGACTCATAGTGACCCTACACAGGGTTTCCAAGGCTGTAAATCCTTACGGGAGCAGACCGCCTCATCTTTCTCCCGCAGAACCGCTGGTAGTTTTGAACTGCTGACCTTGTGGTTCACAGCCCAATTCGTAACCACTACGCTACCAGAGCTCCTTAGTCCTATCTTTTTCCTAATCATTCTACCACCATTAATACAAGTTCAGTGTCTCCCCCAACCCCCATCCCACCTAGTGAAAACTCCTGTTCTCCCTCTTCCGATTCACTCTTTATTGTTGTCGTTAGGTGCCATGGAGTTGGTTCTGATTCATAGCAACCCTATGCACACTACCCGGTCCTGCACCTGTTGCGGACCGTGTAAGACTGGTCAGAGGTTCGAGGCCCTATAGGCCCGAGTGTAACAAATGAGGCCACTGGCAGTTAATGGCAAATTGCTTTCATCTTAATATTCAGTTATATATATTAAATTAATACACGGAGCCTTTGAAAATCCACAGATAAATGTGATACTTTCCTAAAGCCGAGACTA
>NW_006408634.1:10075584-10080237 GCF_000296735.1 Chrysochloris asiatica | reverse complement strand
GTCCATATATTTGCTTATGAATGGAGTCATACAGCATTTGTCCTGAGATGGGCTTATTTCACATCACACAAAGATTTCAAGGGTTGACCGTCTGTGTTCATTTTTAATACTTTAAGAGGGTTTGAGACCTGGTGGTGCAGTCAGTTAAACACTGGGCTGCTAAATACTAACAACTGAGCAGTTGTTCTGAGAGGGAAGGGTGTGACAATCTTCTTCTGTAAAGATTTACAGTCTCCATAACCCTGGGAAGCAGTGCTATTTGTCATACAGAGTCACTGTTGTGGTTGTTATGTGCTGTAGACTCAGTTCCGACTCATAGCTACCCTGTATAGGGTTTCCAAAGAGTACCTGGTGAGTTTGAACCTCCAACCTGTGGTTAGCAGTCCAATGCTTATCCTACAACGCCATACCGTGACTCTGCAGGGTCACTATGAGTCGAGTTAGAAACAACTGGACAGCAGTGGGTTTGTTGTTGTTGTGATGTTGTTTGTGAGATCAAATGCTTATGGAAATGGATTTGAGTTTTTTGGAGTTCAAATCCTTTGAGAATCATTGTGTTAGAGAATACAAAAGCCTATTTCCCTACCCCACCTGATGGAAGAAAACGTGTTGTTTACTTTTTGTTTGGGAGAAGGTTGTTTTTCCCCTTGGGGCAGGTTATAATTATATCGTGGGAGTTGAGGGCAAGACCTCCACTGTCTTTCTGCTCTGCTCTCCTCAGCCTCTCCATCCTCGTTACCAGGGTAACCAGATCAGTACATTCTCAATGCAAAATTCATTTCATTCCCTTGTGCCTGAGTCATGACGGTTTGCAGCCTTTCAGAACATTTGTATCCAAAAAGCTGCTGATTCTACCTGTCCCACGACTTTAAAATGCTCTGCTATCTTCTTTCCCTTGACCTGAGCAACTCTTCTCACTTTGAGTTTTTAAAATATCTGTCCTTTTAAGTTTTTTTTCTTCTTCTTCTTCTTTGAAAAATATGCCTTGTTGTTTGGGGTCCTGGATTTTAAATTTGCAGAACTTGCCTGTTGTTGTTATTACTATTAGCTCTCAGTGGAGTCCACCCAACTCATGGTGACCCACACACAACAGAACAAAACACGGCTCAGTCCTGCACCATCCCATGATCCATTGCAGTTGTGATCCATAGGTAGGAGCTTTATTGGTTGATTTTTGGAAAAGCTGCTTCATGGGTTCCAACCTCTAACTTTTCCGTTAACAGCTGAGCACTTAACCAGGGTGCCTTGACATATATTTTGGGGGGACACAATTCAATTCATAACAAATGTGTACAGATTAAAAACCAGTAGATAGCCAAGCCTTTCTTCTTCATTCTTAGTCTTGAAGTTCCTCGGGAAGACTGATGTTAACACAGATGGAGAGCTCCAAGCAATGCAGACGGGAGACAAGAACCTTCCTCTTAAAATGTGAACCAACAGAGACAGAACCTTCCCCTGGATCTTGCACCTGAATTCAGACTTCTAGCCTCCTAAACTGTGAGGGAATACATTTCTGTTTGTCAAAGCCATCCACTTGTGGTATTTCTATTACAGCTACACTAAGTAATTAAACATCAGTTACATTTTACCTTTGTATTGTCCACACCTCCGTGGGGGATATCAATGGCAGGTTTTAAACATGGCAGCAAGTTCTTTGACCTCATTAATAGGTGGGATTTATGCCCCTTTGCCCTGAATCTGAATTGGGATGGATTTTTGACTGCCTCTACCAATTGAAGGAGCTCTGGTAGCGTAGTGGTTACGAATCGGGCTGCTTACCTCAAGGTCGGCAGTTCGAAACTACCAGCGGTTCCGCGGGAGAAAGATGAGGTGTTCTGCTCCCGTAAAGATTTACAGCCTTGGAAATCCTAGGCAGGGTCACTATGAGTCGGAACCGACTCCATGGTACTTAACAACAACAACTACCAATTGAGTCTGTCTGAAGTGATGCTATTTGTCTTCCAAGGTTAGTCATCAGGGCTTTGTTCTCTTGGAATAACTGTTGCTGGGATACCTACTCTCTGAACTTTTATGCTTGGAATTTAGTTGCCATACTGCAGGGAAGCTCAGCTCACAGGGAAAGACTACATGCAGGTATTCACACCAACAGCCCCCGTTAAACCCAGTCTTCAAAGTCATTCCAGACAGGCATCCAGACATATGAGTAATGAAGCTTCTAGATGATTCTAGATTCCATTTGAAACCCCAGCTGAGGCCTCAGATATTGCTTGGCCCTCTCATAATTCCTGATCCACAGATTTCATAAGCATAACAAAATGTCACTTTATACCACTAAGTTTAAGGTGATTTGTAATCAGTATATACTTGTGTGGCGCTGTGGGTTAATGCGCCAGACTGCAAAGCCATTTGAATGAACTGCAAGGTCGGCAGTTCAAACTCACCAGCTGCTCCTCGGAAACCCTATACAGGGTCACTATGGGTCGGAACCGACTTGACAGCACTTCACAACAACAACATATACTTGTTATTAATTCAATTGTGTCTTGTGTCTCCCCAAAAATATACATTAAAGTCCTAACCCCTCTAAAGAGTCCCGGGGGTGCAATGATTAAGCTTATGGCTGCTAACTGAAAAGTTGGCAGTTCAAACCCACCCGGCAGCTCTGTGTGGGAAAGCCCTAGTAATCTGTTGGCATAAAGAATACAGTCTGGAAACCCCTATAAGGCAGTTATGTGTATTTGCTCAGAGCCTGACTACATTCTATGGTACCAGCGTCTTTGGAGACAATTCACCATAGTCACTGGTGGTGACTGGTAGAGACTAGAGCAGAACTTGTCTTACTCCTTGTCTGAAGAGGCCTTGAAGGCTCAGGTGTGAGGTGAACTCTTGGAAAACCTGGCAATGTCAGCAAAGATGTTCACTATTTTTAACACAAGGAGGTTTAAGATGTCACCTGCAAGGCTCAGTCTCCAAATCCAGCCTGCTGTTGCATCTAGAGCTGTGATTCAAAACTAACGCAGGTTTTGACTCCAAATCAGCCTGTATCTGGACCCGCCCAACAGCCATACACTGTCAGCGAAGATACAAACAAAACGCAGACGCTGAGGAAAGATGTCTGCGGGGACTGTCCCAGAAGAGGGTTTCTCTGCACCCCACCCCCCCACCGTCCCATCCCAAACGTGGGAAGGGATGGGTGACCAGAGATGCAGACAGACACAGTGCGGTGGGCGGGGGGTTGTTACTCTAGGTGCCTCCATTTACGCACCTGAAAATGGGGCTCAGGCACTCCAGTTATGAGGAAGATGGAAGAGGCTGTAACATGCTAATACTTAGAATGGGATTCGGAGCCCAACGACTCGGTGACCCTCAGCAAATCCAATAAAAATTATTAATTAGCAGCTGGGGATAGAGACCACTGCAACCCCAGGACGGTGTGTACTCCCCCGTCTGGAGCCCCAGACCTCTAGTGATCGTCCCACCTCAGCCCAGACCCTTTCACCTTTGCTTCCCACACACCCCTACTTTCTCCCTGCCTGGGATTTGAGGGTGAGCAAAGGGGTCGTCCTATCACAGACTTTGGAGTCACACGGACTGGTTGGAGTCCAGTCAGACCACCTGGGTTAGAATTCCAACGCTGTGTGACCCTGGGATGCTATCTAACCTCTCTGAGCCTCAGTATTCCCATGTAAAATGTGTACCATAAGAGAACCTACATATATGTGTCCTTCAAACAAAGCCTGAAATATCGTGAGAGCTGTATGAGTAATACGTGTTCCTGAGGTTACTGTTGAGTTCCAGCTCCGCAACCTCAGATCCGAATCAATCTGGGGGTGTTGTTTCGCAGGCGCATCCTGCGGTCTCTTCGAGCGCCCTCTGGTGGGAATCACGGGCACCGCGGCTAGCGCAAGTCTGCCGGGGAGGCTGCAAGGGCGCGCGGCGTCTACTGCGCGGGGGAGTCTCCCCTCTTCCTTCAGGCCATTCTAGGGCCTGATCACATCCTCAGGGGTCTCGGGGCGTCCCTGTCCCTGCCTAAGTGGACCGAGTGACCTGGACAGGTGAGAAAGAAGGAGACTGAGGAGGGCTGCTTCACAAGGCCAACCCCAGATGAGACACCAAGGCCTTAGGCTGGACGATTTGACCCCTTCCTTGCCCCAGGATTGAGGGAGCTGGTGATTCAAAGGCCTCGGGTCAAGCAACCTTGGGTTCATTCTACTGCCCACCCTCTTCTCTGCCTCTCTGAACCTCAGTTCCCTTATCCGGGAAATAGGGTGATCCACACCTGAATTCCACAAATTGGCTGAGAAAAAGTGGGGCTCAATAAGGAAGTAGGATTTCCATCAACACAAATTTATTCCTGTTAAAGATTATTTTTAGTTTGAGGTCTTGACAACCCCCCACTCCACCCCCACACAGCAGCAGCAGCACCTCCGACAATACCACACATACACAAACAAACTTGTGTACAATCTCCTTCTATCTTTATCTTGTTACCAGAGGGCTAATTTCACCTCTGCCCAGAAAGAAAGGGTCCTTGCCTTCTACTGATTACAAGTAGTCAGATGAGGCAGGGTTTCCAGGACTTAATGCAGCGCTTAGCGTAGTGGTTACGAATCGGGCTGCGAACCTTAAGGTCAGCGGTTCTAAACTACCAGCCGCTCCGCGGGAGAAAGATGAGGCTTTCTACTCCCGTAA
>NW_006408634.1:9980371-10045928 GCF_000296735.1 Chrysochloris asiatica | reverse complement strand
AAAAAAAAAAAAAGCTAAAGTGGATAAAGAGAAATACTTTTAACTGATGGTTAAAAAAAAAGAAGAGAGGGCATATGCAAAACAACACGCACACTTGCAGATAATACCCACTTGACCTGGCTTCAATGACTGGATGATCAGAGCTCAACTAGAAAAAGAAAGAAGAGGAAAAAAAGAGTAATCTCTTTTACAATTTGATGAACTTGACCTATATCTATGGATGCAGTAGCTCAAAAGAGGAAACAAATCTTTACAGCAAGGATCATTCCCACCCCCTCCACACACAGAGTAGACAGGGATGGGCAACTTGAACATTGGCTACCCAAAGTGGGGTGGCTATAAAGGCAAGAAGTGACTGGCTTACAAGCTTTTAAGAGGGAACCTAGATCCAGAGGGCATGGAGGAAGGTAGAATCTCCACTGAGTAGTATCCAGTCTGTCTAGGCTGGGCTGATGAAAGGAAATGTGGATGGATCTCTTGTGATACAATAATGAATAATTGTTATCATGACTGCTTGTGAGGGTTGGAAATGTAAAGGTACACATTTTGTAGTAAGGAGGGGAGTAATTAACTTTTCAGTCTAGGAGTGGAGGTCCTTGGGACCATCAAGGCAGAAGAACGGAGAGCGGGACCCTACCCAGAGAAGCAGTGATGCCAGAGATGAAGGCAGAGACAATGACGGTGGAGAGATGGAGCAGCTGGAGACTTTAGATCCAGAAAGGAAGAGGGGCTGTGTGCTGAGGGCAGGCTTGCAGGGTATACCCTTTGGTTGATTGATGATGCAATGGAGGGGATTATAACCGTGGCAAGGAAAGGATATACGATAGGATGAATGTAAAACTAATGTTCTCCCAAGTAACTATCACATAATTCACAATAAAATATATATTTTTAAAAGTCATCCTAGGACAACATACTAGGAAACCTTATGGGACAGTTCTACTCTGTCACATGGAGTTGCTATGAGTTGGAATAGAGTTAGCCACACCTAACAACCACAGCAGGGCAGTGCAATGAGTAAGAGTATGAGGTCTGCAGTCAAAACTACTATGTGACCTTGGGCAAGTTACTTCACCTCTGTTTGATCATACCTTCCTACTTCTCTGGTCTCATCTAATACCAGTAGCAGTAAAACATTTCATGAGCTGAAAAATGGAGATAGTAAACTCATAGGAAGATAGTGACAATTAAATTCGTTATACATGTAAAGTGTTTAGAACCATGTCTAGCAGAGTAAGTGTTCAGAAATATTAGCTTATATTATCTGTATTATTTCACAGCCTTAAATAAATCAGAAACTAAGATCGGCATGAGAGTAATTGAGAATCAAAGACAGAGAAGGGAAAGAGTATGTATTCTTCCTTTTTATCATTTGTTCAACAAATACTGACTGAATCCTTGACCTTCCTTATTCCAGGCAGAGGAATCCTTTGAACGCAAGCGACAGAAATTCAACTCAAACCTGCTCGGAATGGAAGGGAACATTTAATGGCTCATGTAATCAAAATTCTGGCAGGACAGAGTGCAGCTGATCTTAAGAATATTGGATCCAGGGAAATGAATGCCAAAAGAATGAATGGTGTCTTAATTTCTCTCTCTTGTCCTTTACTTCTGCCTTGTGTCCGTTCTATTCCCTTCTCCTCTAAACAGCTTCTTTCATGAGTTAAGAAGGGAAGGAGGAAGGGAGTAGAAAAAGGGATATTCTCTCAGAACAGAAAGACCTATGCATGTTCAACACTCAAAACGAAAAAAGGAGCTCTGGTAGCGTAGCGGTTAGGAATCGGGCTGCTAACCTCAAGGTCAGCAGTTCGAAACTACCAGAGGTTCCGCGGGAGAAAGACGAGGCGTCCTGCTCCTGTAAAGATTTACAGCCTCGGAAACCCTGTGCAGGGTCACTATGAGCCGGAACGGACTCCACGGTACTTAACAACAAGAGGAAAGGCCTTCTTGTAGCCTCCTCCACATCAAAAAACCCAGGGAATAATTCTTTTGGACTCGGCGTATGTCTCAACCAATCACTGTGTCCAGGGGGTGGGGCATAATGATTTGCCAAGCTTGGCTCACATGCCCTTCCCTCAGCCAATCACTGTATTGGGGGCGGTGCATATAAGAGAAGGGCAGCTACTGTTGAGGTCTCTGCGCAGTACAAACTATTCAAGTGCTCAGCAACTAACAGAAAGGTTGGTAGTTCCAGGCCATCCAGAGGCACGTCAGAGAAAGGTCTGGCAATCTGCTCCAATAAAAATCAGCCATTGAAAACCTTATGTATGATGACAGTTACACAGCATGATTAATGAAATTGACATCACTAATTTGTACACTGATTCATCTCTCATAGTTCGGACATATTATCAGGAGGGACCAGTCCCTGGAGAAGGATGTTATGCTTGGTACAGTGAAGGATCAGCAAAAAAGAGGAAGATCCCCATTAACAATAATTGTGAGAATGGTGCAGGACTAGGCAGTGTTTGGTTCTGTTGTGCACAAAGTGGCTATTTGTCGGAACCGGCTCAACAGCACCTCACAACAACCATTTGTACACACGTTGTTGTTATGAAGTGCCGTCGAGTCAGTTCCGACCCATTGCTACCCTGTATAGGGTTTCCGAGGAGCCGCTGGTGAGCTTGAACCACTGACCATGAAGTTCAAACAGCTTTGCAGTCTAGCACATTAACCCACAGCACCACACCAGGACTCTTATTTGTACACAGGAAAAACAGTAAATTGTCAAATGTGTTATATGTGTTATGCATAATTTTACAGACACACACACACAAACCAACAACCTATGGAGCACAGTTCTGCTCTGACAACTAAAGGGAGGCCACAAGTCAGAACAAGACAGGGCGGGTATTAGCATGAGTTCCAGTTAATATATTCAGTTAACCTTCCTGGTGCAGCACTGTAAGATAAGCACTGGACTGCTAACCACAAGATGGGCAATTCAAATCCACCAGTTGCTCCTCGGAAACCCTACACAGGGACACTGAATCATATGGGAGTCCCGGTGTGGCTCTGTAAGATAAGCACTGGACCACAAGGTCGGCAGTTCAAACTCACCAGCCGCTCCTTGAAACCCTGTACAGAGTCACTGAGTGGGAACTGACTTGTTGGCACTAACAGCAACTTGACTCAGATCCGACTCCTTGGCACTTAACAGCCTTCCCAACCTTTTCCTCCTGTGGTAGGAACCTTGGAGCAAGTGTTGAGAGTTGGTGGTCGAGAAATGAAAGAATGGTTGGGAAGTATGGTCTTCCCAACCCAACCAACCACAGGCACCTTCGTGCAGCAGGCACCCAATTCTTTCTTATTGAATGAAAGAATGAATTAAAGTTCAAGTTTACAGAAGTTATGCTGGGACGGCCCCAATTTCAGATTCTGAATCGATCATGAGTGGAGCTGGGATACAGAATCCGCACACACGTATACAGTGTCTTAATTGCAGAGATCCACTCAAGGGGCGGATCCTTTAAGAGACTGGAGACCCTCGACGCTTGGCAGGGCCCAGTCGGGGGCGGGGCTTCAGACCCCAGCATTTTGGATGGAACCACCTATCATCTATTACAAGGGAGAAGTGAGACAGTCCTTCTGTATCTCTCGCCAGCACTTTTACCACTCCCGAGCTATCAGTTTGGTATCTTTGCTTCTATAACAGCCACACAATTTCCCCTTTCGCCTCATTACGTTTCACAGTTCCAAGCATCCATCTATCTCGGGTTTCCCCACCACCACCACTTAGTGGCTCACCCCAGTTTGACGCATTGCAGGGAAGGCCGGACCAATCGATGCCGTGCTCTCATTTCCCCCATGACCCAGGCCCAATAGCGACGCGGCTGACACTGGGACGCGTCACGCATCGCCGAGAGATGCCCCTCCGCCGAGCAGAAAAATGGTGCGGGAACAGGGGGCGGGGCACGCGGTGACAAAGTAGTCCCTCGTAGGGAGCGCGCGTGCCCGCGGCCGGCGGTCAATTCAGCCCTGTGAGAGCCGGAGCGGAGGGATCCGTGGAGGCCTCGGTGCGACGGCACGCGAGCCGGGCGGGGCGGGGCCGGGTGAGGCGGGGCGCGCGCAGCGGCCGTTGGGGGACCGTTGGGGCGGGCAGCGGCGGCGGCGGCGCGCGCTGCGGGCGGTGTGTGTGTGTGTGTGGAGGCGCGGACGCGCAGCGGAGCTCTAGCTGCTGCAGCTGCTGCTGCCGCCAGAGGAGCCTTGATCCCTGTGCACCGGACACCCAGGCCTCGCCATGGTAAGTGCGACTGAGGGGCCACCGGAGTGGAGGGGGCCCCGAATGGGAGTCGTTTGGGCCCTACGAGCCTCAGGGATCCCCCGCCAAAGGGGGCGTTTGAGCCCTAACTGGACGCTCTGCACCCCGATCGGAACGTTTGAACCCAGAGTGGGATGTCTTGATTCCCAAATGAGGGCTTTGGTGCTTCCAGAAGCGATTTTGAGCACCAGAGGGGGGCATTTGAGCTTTGGTGGGAGTATGCGGTCCTTCAGAAGGGGTATCTAGACCCGGAAAAGGTTTTTGGAGCCCAAGATGGGACGTTTGATGTGGGGTGTATGGAACCTAGTGGGGACGAGACAAGAAACATGGGCTTTTGAGCCAGAGGATGCAGGGACCCTGGGCAGCCGGGCTGCTGGGCCTGGGTGGGGAGGGGTGGCCACGCCGCTCTTAGGGGGCATAGAGGAAGGGATCAGGGGCGATCAGGATGCCGAGGGGGGTCACTTCTGCAGGTTAGATCCTCAAGGGGCAATCGAAAGGGCTCCCCAAAGCCCAGCCCAACATAGGAGGAGGAAGATCCCGGTGGGTGGCAGTGGAGGGTCTGGAAGATGCTCTGGAAGCCTGCAGGGCTGGGGATGATCTGGGTTGTGGAGGTGGCTAACTGGGAGGCGTGGAGACTGGTCTTGCCAGCAGTAAGGGGGCAGAGGATCCAGCGGTTGATTTGGGGGTGCAGCTAGAGATGGTTCTAAGGTTTCTAGTGGAGTAGGACTGTTGCACCAGGAAAGTAGGGGTCTTTTATTTGGGGGGTGGAGTAGGAGGAGTGTCGTGTTTGAGCCCATGAGGAGGTGGTTTCCAAGGTGAGGGGTGGGGAAACACGTTTGCTGGGGCTGTGGAAGGCGGGGTGGGACCGGGCTGTGGGGTGGGGGTGGGGACATCGGAGTAGGAAGAGAAGAAAAATGAATGGTGGGACTAAGTTTGGAGGTGGCTGTGGGTAGCTCCTGGAAGTATATAGGAAAGACTGGGACAAAGACTGTTCATTCTGGAGGAGGGAAGAGTGGGCTTCAGAGACCCCAAAGGAGTGCTGTTCTGTCCTTCCCGCCCCCCCAGGGCTTCCCTAGAAGGAAAGGGTTGGGCTGGAACCCCACCCCCACCCCGCTCCGTGGGAGCAGGTGGGCGGAGCTGTTCAGGCCCCTATTGCGCACTGAATCCGCATGAAATGCAGGTGGGGGATCAAAGTTTAGGGTGCTTCAACTGAGCAGGCTTTTTGGAGACCGGGAGCCTCATCCCCCCTCTGCCCTTTCTAGAACAGGAATGCTGAGTTTCTCCAGGTCCCCAGCGCCTGGCCGCTGCTCTGCAGCTCCATGCTTGTGCCAAATAACAGTGCAGTGCAGTGTGGCGTCGGTGACAGTCGCAAACCTGTTCCACGTGCCCTAGGGGCAGGAGTTGCAGCACTGAGCCCCAGACGACCTGAGGGAACCCTGTCATTGGCCCAAGGGCCACTTGTTCTGTTCTGGGAGGCCCCCTCCCTAAGTGCCTGTGTTGATCTCAATCAACCAGGTCTTTGAGAGCAAGGGGGAAGACTGGTTCTTGCCTACTCCCTGCCGCCCACAGCCCCCACAGGCTCAGCAGCCTCAGATCGCAGCCCGCCATGGTGCCTGGTAAGGCCAGGGGACAGACAGCCACTGCTGTGTATCAGATCTCAGACTTGCTGACACACACCTGATGCCTCCTTGCTGTTACCCCATACCCCCCACCCCCAGCAGAACCACATTGCGGAGGAGGCGGGGGCAGAGCACAGTGACACACACCAAGAGGCCCCCACCCCCAAAAGCAGCCCTAAGTTTGGACCCTGGCTAGTTGTTCTTTCCATGTGTGGTCAGCAAGGTGTGGGTGGGACAGAGCCCTGGTGGCTGGCCTTGGACTTGGGCCGGCTTTCTGAGACTCCTCCTCGGCCGGGGTGAGGGGCCCTGGCCTTGGTTTCTGGTCTCATCTAACACTGTACGCTGGCAGTGACTGGGGGCCAAGGCAAGGCAGAGAAGTCATACCGTCTTCCCTCCCCCACCCCAAGATTTTTTTTTTCCTGTTCCAGCCCCATGTTGGAGCCTAAGAGGAAGGAGAAGGCAGCAGGAAACCAACGGGGTGGTTTGGAAGGCTGTTTGGGGGATGAAAGCTTAAAGTCTTTGGGTCTGGCAAGGGAAGACGCCCTGAGAAAAGTGGGTTCTCCCAGTTAGGGATGGCGACTTCTCCGGTCATCTGAGTGTTCCAGGCAGCAGCTGGGTATGGAGGTCTGGGCCCCAGAGCTGGGACTGTTCCATTACCATGCAAAGGACAAGGGTCTCTGGAACATGAGACAGCACTGGCAGTCCCCACAGTCAGAGCCACGCCTGTTTGCAGCAGCCCTGGACTTGAACGTGGCAGGGCCTTGTCTGCAGAGCCTTTCCAGCCTTCACACCCTAGCTAGTGTGGCCCAAAGATGGAAGCAAACGAGACCCCTTGTTTCTGTGCAGAGGAAATGAGAAGGGTCCCACCGGGGCCAGCTCTTTCCATTGGAGGCCATGGGAGGAGGCTGGGAAGCAGATGGAATGAGCCCTTCTCCCTGGTATCCATTCTCACTTCTCTTCTTCTGCTTGCCACCCCTGCTGTTGCCCCCAGTCTGGATAACCAGGAGCCTAATCTCTCATCTCACTTCCCTGGGTGTGCGTATCAGGACCCCTGGGATCCAGTGGACAAGAAGCTCCCTCCCAGGCGGGGGCTACAAACCAACAGTACGAAGCCCCGCCACCTGCTGGGTCTAGAAGGCAATGCTTTGGAGTCTCCATTTGGCCCCCTAATCTCCCCTTTAGACTTTTCCAGAACATGCACGTGTGGCATTTTTGTTTCTCAACCTTCTTCCCCCTCCCTCTGTCATTGTCACTTTGATGTCCCCTCCCAGTCTGCCTGTTTGGGCCTCGGTCCAAGTTCTTTTTCCCTTTGGGAGAGAAATGAGACAAAACCACTGTTTCTTGATTATTCGGGGCAAGAGCAGGATGGGGTTGTTGCGGCCTCTGCTGGCACCTAGGTTTAGCATAATCCAAAGATACACATCATAGTTTGCCTCCAGTCTGAGCTCTCTAACGCAAGAACCCTCCCGTAGAAGTTGGAGGCCCTCTCCCCTAATCGGAAAGGGAAACAGCATCTGAACCCACCGTTCCAGGGGGGTGGCGCTCTCTTGGCAGCATTCACAAACACCAAAGACAATTCTTCCTTTAGCAGCTGAAAGCGAACTGTTGGGATCTGGTTCCTCATCTATGAGGAGGCTTCTCTATGGCCCTTCCCAGCACAGCAGCGCCGGAAAGCAGGGCTTTTCCTCTCCTCCACCCCACCCCACATCCCAGCACGCAGGAGAGCGTCGGCCACAGGCATGGCCAGGACAGAAAAGGGTTAATCACTGCAGCATGTTGGGGATGCAGACTTCAGCACTCCTGCCTTTGCCACCACAGTCTGCTGCTGCCTACTATGGTCTCCTCCCTGACATGTGTCCCCCTTGCCCAAAAGAAACCAAGGCAAATGGTGTGCTGCACCTATCCCAGTGTATAAATGCAGGGGAGGCCAGAGCAGACAGCTTGCTCAGGCTTCTCCTGGGCCTTCGAAACAGCTCAGAGGCGCTGCCATTTGAAGGGGTCTACACTGCCTGGACTCTGTGCTTCCACAGACGCTACCAAGGGTAGCCCTAGCCATCGCCCCTCTGCCCTCCTGGTGTGGTGCTATAGGGTTAGCCCTGGACTGCAAACCACAAGGCTAGTGATTCAAACCCACCAGCTGCTCCCTGGAAACCCTAGACAGAGTCACTACGAGTTGGAACCAAGAGAATGGCACCTAACAACAACAGAGCTGCTTGACCAGGACTCTAGGACAACTGCTCCCCAAGGAACCAGGGCTCTGTGGCTCCCTGCAGCAGCACAGCACCCAGACACCACACGGGGGAGCCTCTGCCTTGGGGTCTGGGTAGCTTCATCAGGCCCCAGCCTACCCTAGGGTCCCGCGTCCTGAAGAACCAGGCTCAGACCCTGCCCTCTGGTACATGGAGGACTTAGGGGAGATACAGAGAGCCAGCCTCCCCTGGAGTGGCCTGGGCCGGCACTGTGACAACCTCTGTCTTTCTTCCTCTTCCAGGCTGACCAGCTGACCGAGGAGCAGATCGCAGGTGAGCCCAGCTGGACCACGCCCCCTCACCCTTCCCCAGCCAGCCCTTATCCCTAGGAGTGACTTCCGAGTGCCACACCTGTGGGTTCTCTACATCTCCTGATGCTGTAACCTGTGCTCCTCATGTTGGTACATGTTAGAGAAGTGCAGCAGTGCTGAAACCATGTGGCCCCCAGGTGGGCCTGCCCATGACAGCACAGATGTGTCCTCTCCTGGCCATGGCTCCTGTGTGCTCATAGAGAGCAGGAGGAACCAGGTCTCTGGAAACCCCTGCCTCCCTGCAGAGCTGAGGGCCCCAACCCACATTAGGAGCCGCCCCGGGGCTGCCTGGTCACCCCTAGCCCTGCACTTTTCCCACTGCCTGTGGCTCTTGTTCGCCCTGAGGTCTCTGCTCCAGCGACACCTCTGCAGGGCTTTCTCTGAGCCCTTCTCCCAAGTCAGCACCCTACTTCCGCCTCTCTCCATTGCATCTCTCTGGGGGTCTCCTTCAGAGCATCTCTTGCTCTATGATACTATTTTCTAATGTCCACACTTACTGCATCTCCTGTCATTAGATCATTAGGTGTGAGTTCCTACAGTCAGGCCCTTGGTTGGGTTGGTACCCACTGTCTCCTCAGTGCCTGAAATATAGTTGGATGTGCATTGCTAAACAAATGAATAAAGCATCATTTTGTCTATCTCCCACTAAGCTACATAAATCCTTGACTCCCTCCCCCCCCCCATTTAATTGGTTTTGTCACTCCCAAACCCTAGAAAGGTCACAGCTCTGGGAACTAGTCTGTGTCCCCCTCTCCCTGAGCTGATCTCCCTGAGACAGCAGAGTAGACCAGGGAAAGATGGAGAATGGGCTCTGGCCCTTACAGTGCTTGTGACCCTGGCTCTGTTACCAGGCTAGATGGGTAACGAGAAGAAGCCAAAAGTGGACTTGCCTGCTCCCTCTCTCCACTCCCTACCCCCACCCAAATGCACACAGGCCACACTCTCACCCAGGTGGCCATGGAGACCCACCAAAGCAGGCCAGAGAGCAGCCTTGTTTTAAGATCCTGATGTGACCCACTCCCTGCACCCTTCACCCCCAAGCGCAACAAGGCTTCCTTATAGGGGCAGGCCAGCATCCCCTGGAGGGTCTTCCCATTTCCTCAGGCCATGCACACCCCAACTCTGCCCTGATAACACAAACACGCACACCCTTACTTTCACCCTGTTCCCATTAGCAAACTGTCCACCGCCTCCCCCACCCCCAGGGACTAGGCTGCCAGGCATCTGTTCTCTGAGGGCCTGGGGGTAGACGAGTACCAGGTGCCAAAGCAGCCCGGTGGGAAGGCAGGCTCCGTGCGCTGCTCTCCCTCTCAGCAAACAGCATCCCCAGCTGTGGCCAGCCCACTCCCCCACCCCACGCACCATCGGTCAGCCATGCTCCACTGCTGACAACACCCCCACACTGCACCACCCTAGACACTCAGCTCCCTCCCTGGGGAGCCGGCAGGGATGCAACTGGGCTCCCCTGTCCTCTCAGTCCAGAGGCAGGATTCGAACATGTCCAGAAACGTACACCAGTAACCACAGACCGTGAGGTCCTGAGGTGGGCCTATACCTGACAGCAGAGTGAATGCTGGGATTCCACACAACCTTGGGATCTCATGTCTCCATAACTGGCCTCTCCCTGCCTATCACCACCTCTCCTGTCCCCTAGCCTAGAGCCCAGATGCAGCAGAACTCATGTGGAGAGCTCTCCCAGACAATGCAGATTCAGCCAGCACCGTCAGCCTGGGTCATTCCCCTCAGCAACCCCATCCGTAGAGAGCTAGGTTGTTCACTGAGTCCTGAGTAAGAGAAGGATGAGGACACAGGTCATGTCAACTGGGGTTTCCCTGTGGCTTCTCGAACCCTGATCCGACCCTTTTCTCCCTTAGAGTTCAAGGAGGCCTTCTCCCTCTTCGACAAGGATGGAGACGGCACGATCACCACCAAGGAACTGGGGACGGTGATGAGATCCTTGGGACAGAACCCCACTGAAGCTGAACTGCAGGACATGATCAACGAGGTGGACGCAGATGGTGGGCACCACCTCCCCCTGACAGTGATGACTTTCTTGGGGTGCTGAGTGAGCCAGGGTCTCTCCCGGGGCCCTGGAAAGAGTATTACCTCCTCCTTCATGTACCTTCCAGGGAACGGGACCATTGACTTCCCAGAGTTCCTGACCATGATGGCCAGGAAGATGAAGGACACGGACAGCGAGGAGGAGATCCGAGAGGCTTTCCGCGTCTTTGACAAGGTGAGCAGCCCCGGGGACTGCAGGCAGTCTTCAGGCAGCCAAGTCGAGCAGGCGGGACCACCATCATCTGGAGGTCTGGGCTCTAGTCTAGCCCCATTGCTACTGCTCCTCAGTCTCCAGAAACCCCGACCCCTACCGGGGACTTCCCTCTCCTTTCCTGGGGAGGGTGACTGATGGCCTCTCCCTGCGGAGCAAAGAGCACTCGGGGCTCAGAGCCTTGCCCACCCTGATCCCCAGGATGGGAACGGGTACATCAGTGCTGCCGAGCTCCGCCATGTCATGACGAACCTGGGTGAGAAGCTGACCGATGAGGAAGTGGACGAGATGATCAGAGAGGCCGACATCGATGGCGATGGCCAGGTCAATTATGAAGGTGAGTCCTTGTCATCTCTGTCACTGAGGACAAGAATTAGAGGGTCACGGTTCCCTGGACAGCGGCGTGACCCTGTCCTCTGGTCTTCACTCCACAGAGTTTGTACAGATGATGACTGCGAAGTGAAGCCCTGGGCAGCTGGCGATGCCCGTTCTCTCGATCTCTCTCCCCTCTCGCCGCCGCCCTCTCTCTTCAATACTCCCCTTACGTCCCCTGGTTTTAGCAAACACCAACGGATTGACTGAGAATCTGATAAAGCAACAAAAGATTTGTCCCAAGTTGCATGATTCCTCTTTCTCCTTCCTACCCAGCCTCCTCCCAGGCCCCTCATCTCTTCCTTCTGCGGTCACCCCTCCTGCCCCCACCTCTCCCATCACCCAAGGTCTGCCGAGTTTATAGAATGAATCCCCACCTCCATTCCCTCTGGGGAGCCTCTGCCCTCCTCTTCCAGCCCGGGGGGGCTCTCCTCCGTTGCATTTTGTTTCCTTTCGTTTGTCATCTTCTTTTGGGTGCGGGGGTGGCTGCCAGCCCTGTCCCGGGATCTGCTAGGGAGGGACGCAGCCCTTGCCCAGGCAGAAGAGCATGGCCTGTGAGCTGTGGCATGCCCCACCAGCCCTGCGAGTACGTGTGCAAAGCCCAGCAGCCTTCTGGGCCAGCGGGGCCAGAAGAGGCATTCTGGGAAGAAGCCTAGTGTCCGCTGGATGTGGCCCAGCAGTGGGGTCCCAGGGCATTGGGGGGGGGGGTCTCAGTAACTGGTGTTGTACCACTGGAAGGGCCATCTGGTAGGCAGGGCCGGAGAGTAGACAATGCTGAGACCCCCATTGGCTGCTCCTCCGAAACCACCTGTGATTGGCTTTCTGAGGTCTGTCTTAGGGGCGGGGCCACCCTGCAAAGCGTCCCTGCCCAGGTCCCTAAAGCGCCCTCCAGCTCTTCTGTAAATACCTGGTGCTAACATCCCATGCCCTCACCCCCACCCCACCTCGTGGTTACCCCACTATCAGAAAGGATGTGGGGCTGGTCGGTCTGTAATGTGCTGGCTCTCACCTTATTTTTCCCCTTTCTTATGCCCTCTTAAACCTTTTTCATTTTGTCCAAAACTACACTACGCCGATCTAGCTTAAGGGTGGGAAGAGGGAAGGTGTGCCCCAGCTCGCTCTCAACGGACTTGCAATAAAAACAGATGCGCCAACTCGCGGCCCAGAGGCCAGCCTGTCTGAGCAGCCTCTGCTCCCTGGTCAGCCGACTCCTCCCGCTTCTCCATGGCGACCTGGTGGCTTCATCACATCTGTGCTGTCTCTTGTGTCCTATTCCCCAGCCCACCTGCCTGCTCCCACCCTCCTCTCCAGCCAACTCCCACCATCCCCCACCCCCGCGGAGAGCATGTTCCCTGATCTTGCTTGACTCTCGCCTTTGGGACAAGTAAGTTAATGTGGCAGTTCAGTCGTCTGGGTTTGTTGTTTTCCTTCTGTTCATCTCATCTGCTCCCACCCCACCCGACCCCCACACCCCGACCCCCACTGCCCAGTTGGAGCAAATGGCTTTTCCTGGGACCTGCCCAGCTTTGTGAATCTTCTCACCCACCCTTTGTCACCCAGCCTCCAAGGGAGGAGGGGGGGCCATAGTGGGAGACCCAGCCGCGAGCTGAGAGAAAGGGCAGGTAGGCGTGAGGCTGTGGACGTTTCTGGAGTGTTTTGGGTTTTGTTTTTGTGTGTTTGGTGTTTTGTTTTTTTTTTCCTTTTTTTTTTTACCGGGCAATATTGTGTTCAGTTCAAGCTGTGAAGAAAAATATATATCAATGTTTTCCAATAAAATACAGTGACTACCTGACTTGGCTCCACCCTCTTGTCTCCGGTGGGGGGCTCTGCTCTGCCCGGAAAGAGCCTGCCTTCCTCATTGCTCTGAAGACTCATCCTGGCCTCATCAGCAATTCCCCACTGATCTGTGTAGGGCTCTGCTGGACTGCAAGGCCACTGAAGGCAGGATTCGTCCAGCTACACCCCCACCCCACCCCCGCCCATGGGAGCACTCCCCCAGATGCCTGCAACCCACAGGGGAGGACTGGCCCCAGTTAGGAGGTGATGGGACTTAGCTGGGAACTACAGGGTGAGCTGTCAGCAAGGGCAGACCTACAGGTCATCCTGGGTGAACCTGCTTGGGGGAAGGGAGTGGCATGCACTGATTTGGTATCAGTTAACCTAGGACCCATTTCATCAAGTGGGTTCCAACTCAGCCACCATAGGCCCAACAGAACCAAACATTGCCGGGTCCTGAGCCTTCCCCCCAGTCTTTGAGCCCATTGTCTAAGCTACTGTGTCAGTCCAGTTCCTTGAGGGTCTTCCTCTTTTCACTGACCCTCTAAGGACTGATTTCTCCTGATAAATGCCTGAAGGAGGTGAGATAAAGTCTGGCTTCTAAGGAGCGTTCTGGCTGGACTTCCAAAACATTTGTTCATTGTGCTGACAGTCCGTGGTAGATGCAATACTCTTGGCCAGCACTCATTGTGAAGTGCCATCGGGTGGGTTCTGACCCATAGTGACCCTGTATAGGGTTTCCGAGGAGCAGCTGGTGAGCTTGAACCACCGTCCTTGCAGTTCAAACAACTTTGCAGTCTGGCACATTAACCCACAGCGCCACACCAGGGACCAACACTCATAGTGACCGTATAAAACTAAAAAGCCCACTGCTGTCGAGGTTAACTCATAGCTAGCTACCATATGGGATAAACTAACTGCCCATAGGATTTGTGAGGTACTTTATGGAAGCAAATCTGCAGCTCTTCTCTCCCATGAAGCCACTGGTAAATTCAAGCCACTGACCTTTCAGTTAACAACAGAACACCAAAGCTCCTTTGAGTATCTTTAAAAATCCAAACTAACTCACATGCCAGCTCATAGGGACCCGCAGAACAGTCCGACTCCCCCATAGGGTTTCCAAGGGTTTCACCTTGACAGAAGCAGACTACCACATCTTTCTCCAGGTGGAGTGGCTAGTGGGTTGGAACAGCCTACCCTTCAGTTAGCAACCAATTGAGTGCTTTTACCACTGCACCACCAAGGCACTTTGGTATCAGGTGACCTGGCTGTGCCTAGTTACCAGACAAGCAGTAATCAGTAATCAAGCGTGTTCTAAACTCCCTTAGAGTCAGTTCCAGAGGGGATGTGGGAAAGGAACCCCCACACACACAACCTAGGGATGTAGTCATGGTGGGCAATTTTCCAAACTACAGGCCCCTCTCCCCACTCTACAAATCTATTATGCTCCCCGCCCCCAGTAGCACAGGGAATAAAGGCTTATCCTTGATCCTCCCATAAGTCCCAGGGGCTGGTGGGCAGAGACACAGAAGAATGCTAGAATAAGAAGACTGCCTTCCACGCACCTTTACCTGGCTTTGAGCTTGAAAGGATTTAAGCCTGGAAAACCCTGGGGCGGGGCCTGGGTGCTATGGGGCGGAACAAAGGCACTGTGGGGTGGGGCTCAAGCTCATGGCCTTCCAGGTAGAAGTTAGGCCTCCTGGGCCATCCTGAGGTATGCCAGTTGTGGGAGCCCACACAGGATAGTGTAGCATGGTGGGTTAACATTTGCTGATATGGTAAACAGTACAATGGACAGTAACTTAAGGTCTGGACTGTTGGCATGGCTACAGCACATACCCTGGTCTTAAGGCCTTGGGCAGGAGACTTTATGTCTCTGGACCTCAATGCTCCTGTCTGTGAAATGGGTAATGGTGGTACCTTCTTCTGGGGCTGAGGTGAGGATTGGATGAGTTGGTAAAAACTGGGCTTGATATACAATAAGCGCTCTTGTGTGGTACTGTAGGATAAGCACTGTACTGCAATACTGGTTTGAACCACAAGGTTGGCGGTTCAAACTCACCAGCCTCTCAGAAACCCTATGTATATATTATGAGTCCGACTGACTCGAAGGCATTTAACAACAACCACAGGAAGCATTAGTCACTGTTACTGGGTTAACCAGGAGACTCAGGAAATGATGATTTTGGAGCTGGGAGGAGGCAGGCTTTTATTTCCCACAGAACTGGGCTCAAATTCCATCTCGGCTACTCACTGCCTCGAGTCTTAGTACCCTCACTGCCACTTCCTACTCAATAACCTTGGAGTGATAACTTCACTTCCCCAGACTTCAATATGCCAGTCTGAAAAATGGGCACCTATAATAAGTTTGGAGTCCTGGTGTGGTGCTGTGAGTTAATGCGCCAGACTGCAAAGCCATTTGAACTGCAAGGTTGGTAGTTCAAGCTCACCAGCTGCTCTTCGGAAACCCTACACAGGGTTGCTATGGGTCGATCGGGATCGACTCGACGGCACTTAACAATACAACAAATAATAAATTTGAACTACAAGGTCGGCATTTCAAAAGCTGCTCCTCAGAAAACCTATTGAGGGTCACTATGGGTGGGAACCAACTGGAAGGCACTTAACAACAACAATAATAATAAATCTGGTAGTCCTGGTGTGGTACTACGGAATAAAGCACTGGACTGCAAGGTCGATTTGAACCACAAGGTCAGTGGTTCAAATTCACCAGCCGCTTCTTGGAAACCGTATACAAGGTCGCTATGAGTCAGAACAGACTCCACTTAACAAGAACAACATAATATTGAATCTGCAAGAGGAGGGTCATGAAACAGTCGCCTGGGCAGGTTATGCATAGCATCTTGTAGCCCCATCTCATTGGATTCCCACGGAGCCAGACTGAGTCCTACCAAAGTGCAGCTCTACAGCGCCACACCAGGACAGCCTGGAAAACACTAAGGAGCAGTTCCAGTCGCTCTTTGGGTCCTTTAAGCAGTGGGATCCCTGGGTGATACAATAGGTTAACATGCCTGGTCAGTAAATGAAAGGTTGGAACTTTGTGTCCCCCCAGAGGTGCCCAAAACCCAGCCATTGACTACCCTGTGGAGCACAGTGCTCCTCTAACACACACAGCAATTGTTGTTGGGTTTTTTTTGGTATTTCTGGAATGTGTGATCTGCCCCAGGAAATGTATGACATTCAAGTAGACATGAGCTAAGTTCTGATCCCAACCTTCCAGAAAAGGAACAGAGAGACTGCAGCATCACCGCACACTTCTGGGAAGCAAAGCGACCCCACCGGTTCTCCGAGGACCCCAATCATTCTGCTTCCAAAGCCCATGCTTTCAGCCACAGCAGCACAGCAGCACAGCGCCTCGAAATCGATATAATTTTCCTTCCCCTTGGGCCCTTTGTTTTGAAAGACTCTTACTCCCAGACTGACAGGGTCATTAACAAATCTTTATTTCCCTTGCCCATCCGTTACTAATCAAAGACACGTAAAGATGGCGCTCTAAGCTTGGAATGTGTCCGGCCATTCTGTAATAAAGGGGCAGACACCTAAGGGAGCTGACTCCAGCCCCAAAAGCCCAAAGCAAAAAGGTGCTTGGAGTTCCTGAGCATCCCCAAACCTCATGGGAACTGTGACCCCGCAGATGGAAACCCTCACCAACACAGGTTAACAGATCTACTGCTGTTAATTGTCATCTGCCATTGAGTGGGTTCCGGTCTCCTGAGGACTCATGGGTTACAGAGTAGAAGTGCCTTCTTGGCCTTACTAAGTGGGCAGTTGGTAATTCAGAGCTAACCCTGCAGTTCTTTGGAAGAAAGACCTGGTGATCTTTACAGCAGTAAAGACTGCCAAACCAAAACCCCACTGCCATTGAGTCAATCCTGTCTCGTACTCACTCTATACAGCAGCGTTTCTGAGACAGAATCTCTACACCTCATCTCTCTCTCACTGAGCAGCTGATGAGTTCGAACCACCAACCTTTCAGTTATAGCAGCCCAACACCTAACCCACAGCACCACCAGCGGTCCTAGAAAGCCTGTGGAGCCCCTATACTCTGCCACGTGGCATCTCTATGCGTCAGAACCAACTCGACAGCGCCCAGCAACGTCAACCTTCTTTAAAATTATTTTTTAAATTTTTTAATTTGCTGTATTATACAAAGCAGTCTTCAAAAACATTTCTGATATCTTAATTATTGAGGCCATGTTATTAGAGAAAATAAAATTATAAAGATGGACTAAGAGGTCAGACCATCCTGTATTAAACATGTCATAACAACACAAAATACGCTGCCATGGTAACCTGACCTCCATGTTTCCAGCAAAATGAATGCATAAGCTCTTTTTTAAAATGAAAAATGAATAAACATTGTTTCCCTTCCAGTACATGAGAAAAGAAAAAAAAAAGAAGCAATTTCACTTATTTTTCTTTCTTTTCTTTTAAACTGCCTACCCCATCACGTCACCTAAGTTAGCATATGTCTACACTCTACCCAGTGAATAATTCTCCCTTCCCTCCCACCCCTGGTAACCCTCATAGAGAATTTATTATAGAATGAAAACCTTTTCTTGGCTTTTTACAGTAATGGTCTCATACAACATCTGCACCTTTGTGACCAACTCATTTCCCTCGGCATAACGTCCTCCAGGGTCCTCCATGGTATGAGTGTTTTGCAGATTCATCGTTATTCAGTGTTGCATAATATTCCGTTGTGTGTGTGAACCAAAGTTTGTTCATCATTCCTCTGCTGGGCATCTAGGCTGTCTCCATCTTTTTGCTATTGTGAAGAGTGCTATAATGAACATGGGTGTGCATATATCAATTTGTGTTGTGGGCCTTCTTTTAGCTTTTTATTGTGAATTTAGTGAAGGTTAACAGACAGTATCATCGGCTTTACATTCAACAAATTATACACTTTATTTCATCTCAATGATTGCAATCCCCTCCATCAACAACAATTATCCTAGTTCCTCCCTGTGACTTCCTTTTTACATCTTATATTTCACAAAGCAAAGATGTTTGATGTACACGTTCAAAACTAAAAGTATATATTTATTTCAATGTCTAAAGGGCATATTCTGAAAGTCAGCTTTCTGCCAGCAAGCACACAACTTTATTCAGCCCATGGGACTAGAACCCGCAGTTGCTTTGGCCCTCCATGCCATCGTCTCTGACCCTGTCTCCGCTGTTGATGCTTTTCTAGGCAGGATCTCATGCTCTAGTCATGCTCTTCCTTCTTGATGGTCCTGGAATTGTCTGTGGTTCTCATTTCTTGAGTATGTATACCAAGTAGAGAGATTGTTAGGTCATATGGTATTTCTATTTCCAACCTTCTGAGAAAGGGCCATACCGTTTTCCACAGCACGTGCACCATTTTATAGTCCCATCAGCAGTGTAGGAGGGTCCCAGTCTCTCCACACCCTCACGAGTATTTGTCACTTACTGTTTTTTTGTTTATTGTTTTTAACTTTGTTATTAGTACTAGAATAAATGATATCTCATTATTGTTTGGGTTTGTATCTCTCTAATAGCTAGGTATTGGGAGCATTTTCTTCATATGTTTGTGGCCTAAATGTCTTCTTTGGTGAAGTGTCTATTCATGTCTCCGCCCATTTTTTAATTGGATGATTTGACTTCTTATTGAGGTGTTGAGATGGTCTATAAATTTTAGACTGTAGTCCTGGTCTGGTCTGTTATTTCTGCAAAAAAAAAAAATTCCCAGTCTATGGTTTTTATTTTTACTATTTTGATAAAACCTTTGGATGCACAAAGGTGCCTAATTTTTAGGTGGTCCCAGTCATCTATTTTGTCTTCTGTTGTTTGTGTGTTTTCAGTTATGTCTGATAGTGTATTTATGCCATGTGTTAGAGCCCCTAAGTTTGTTTCTAGTTTTTCACTGATGATCTTTATAATTCTAGGTTTTACAGTTAGATCTTTAATCCATGTTGAGTTCATCTTTTTTATGTGGTGTGAGTTATGGGTTTTGTTTCATTCTTCTGCAAATGGATTTCCAGTTTTGTCCGCATCATTTGTTGAAAAGACTCTCTCTTCCCCACTTAATGTGTTTTGGTGCTTTGTCAAAGATCCCCTGAGCATAGGTGGATGAATTTACTTCTGGATTCTCAATTCTGTTCCATTGATCTATGTGTTTCTCATTGGACCAGTATCTGCTTGTGTTGATTACTGTGGCTACACATGTAGTAGGTTCTAAGATCTAGAAGTGAGAGACTTCCTATTTGTTTCTTCTTTTTTAATAATACTTCATTTATCTGGGATTCTCTTTCCTTTCCATATGAAGTTGGTGATGACTTTTTCCAACATCAATCTTTATGGAAGCAGCTGTTGGGTCTTATCTCCCATGATGCCACTGGGTGGGTTTGAGTCATACTAACCTGTCCTCAGCAGTCCTGGTGTGACACTGTAGGATAAAGCGCTGGACCCCAGGGTTTTGACAGCACTTAACAACAGGCAACAACCTTTAGATTACAACAAGCAAGAGCAAATCGTTTGTGCCGCTCAGGGACCCACAGGTCAGTTAGACCAACTCCTCGGAGCCTGACCCGAGGAGTGATTAGACCAGAGTGCAGACTGGGAGGTACCTGGCCTGGAGCCTAAACTCCCCCTCAACCCCCAAATCTGGATTCTGCATACTTCCCTGAGGGCAGTTTAGTGCAAAGGCTTTTGGGCCAATTCTAAATGTCATGCCCAATGTGACCAGTAGGTGAGGCAATGACTGCAGAAGACGCGAGAGAGCTGCGACTATGCGCAAGCCTGAGCCTCTCTGTGACCCAGGGGTAACAGAAAGGAATAAGGTCTGGTAGCTGCCCTGGAGGAAGATAGATGCCACATTTTCTGAGCTCACACAGTTTAATAGGGCAGACACCTCCTAAGTGTTCTCATAGACCCTCATACTCTGCTTCTTTTGGTACCTTGTTATTATTGTGCTGTCTAGTCAATTCTGGCTCCCAACGACCCTCCCTGTATATGAATTCTGAGAGAGGCTGATGAGTTTGAACCACCGTTGATACATATCAATAACATAACCATGTATTTTAGCTGCTCAGGGCCCTATCTATTTATGTAATGATTACATTGCTGCCCCCACAGGGTTACTAAAGAAAAGGAAAGAAGTAGACCCCTGGGGGTCAGTGGTAACTCAGCGGTAGAATTCTTGCCTTCCATGTGAGAGAACCGGGTTCGGTTTTTGGCCACACCACTCGCCCATCTGTGGAGGCTTGTGTGTTACTATGATGTTGAAAGGCTTCAGCAGAGCTTCCAGACTAAAATGAACTAGGAATCTACTTCCAAAAAGCAACCAACAAAAACCCTACAGATTGTAACCGTCTTGTCAGCAACATGTCAGGGGGATGACACAGGATAGGGCATCATTTTGATCCGTTGTACACGGGGTCACTGTGAGTTGAAAGCTGGCTCAGTAGTAGCTAACAGCAACCACCAGAAACTGAAATGTGAGAGAGGCAGGTCTTATCTTGGCTCACTTTCTTCCGAACTTCAAGTCCCAGCTCAACTGTCCTCGCCTCCAGGAAACCTTTCCTGATGCCCCCCGCCCCCATACTCCCCTGCCCCAGCCCTACTCCCTGTGGGTTTTCACCTTCTGAAGACCCAACTATCTGTCTTTCCCAGTGGACCATGACTAGGAGGGCAGGGAAAGGCTGCCTCTGTTACCGCCACATCCCCAGCATCACAGTGACAAGACCTGACATTCAGGAAGCCTCCAGTTAGCTGAATGAATGAATGCACTATGTCAAGACTGCAAGTGCCATTGGAGAGCCACAAACGTGCCAAGAACACATCGTCGTGGAAGAACTGAACACCTTCAAAGATGTTGTTGTTAAGTGCCATCGAGTCAGTTCCGACCCATAGCAACCCTTAACAGGGTTTCCCAAGCTGTAAATCTTTATGGGAGCAGAAAGCCTCATCTTTCTCCTGCAGAGCAGATGGTAGTTTTGAACTGCTGACCTTGCGGTTCGCATCCCAATTCGTAACCACTACACTACCAGAGATGAGGCCTCAGAGGGCAAAGGGGCTTCTGACGGAGGGAGAAAGGGAGGCAGTTGTTCCAGGAAGCATGGTGTCACCTCCGCTGGTGGAGGCACTGCACAGCCGTCCACATTGTAAAGGTCTGGAACGCTTGGTGAAAGGGAGTGGCCCTCATGCACCAAGCAGCACCGTAGTGACAGGACTGTGGCAGGAGGTGGGAGGCAGGAGGAGTAAGGAGGATGGATTTGCATTGTCTGGACACCAGCTAGGAGAAACCCTAAAACCAGCTGCCCTTAAATCCATTCCAACTCATGGTGGTCTCATGTATGTTACAGAAGAACTGCTCCACAGGGTTCTTAGTGGCTGCGACCTCTCAAAAAGGGGTGCTGCAGTGGTTAAGCATTTAGCTGCCAAGCAAAAGGTTGGTGGTTCAAACCCAGCAGTCGCTCCACAAGAGAAAGTTATGGCAATTGGCTGTCGTAAAAATGGTGGTTGTGTGTCCCATTGGGTCAATTCCAACTCAGGGAGACCCTATAGGATCCAACCTCCACCTTTCGGTTAGTGGCTGATCCACACCAGAGCTCCTTCTGCAAAGATGACAACCCTGGGAACCCTAAGGGGAAGTTCTGCTCTGCCCTATAGGGCCACCTCTGAGTTGGAAACAATAAATCTTTCATATCAGTGGGATCAGACAATACTTGTCCTTTTGCAACCTGATATTTCTTGATTGGTCTTTGCTTTTGTTTTCACAAGTTGACTTTTTTTTTGTTTTGTTTTCAGATTCTCTCTGACAGTAATGTTATAGGATGTTCTAAAAACACACCCTCAATTATTTTTAGTATTGCAAGCTTTTTTTTTCAAATTGTGGTAAAATATCAACAACATCAAATGGACCATTATAACTATTTTAAATTGTACAACTCAGAGGCCTTCAGCAAACTCACGATGTTATGCAACCCTCAAAACTATCTAGTTCCACAAAAAAGGGGGAGTACTTAATCTTACAGTCCAGGAAAAGAGGACCCTAGGACCATCAATGGAGAAGAGCACGAGCAGAATGTAGGACTCTAAGGAGCTCTGGTAGCGTAGTGGTTATGAATCAGGCTGCGAACCTTAAGGTCAGCGGTTCGAAACTGCCAGCTGCTCCGTGGGAGAAAGATGAGGCTTTCTACTCCTGTAAGGATTTACACCCTCGGAAACCCTGTACAGGGTCGCTATGGGTCGGAACCGACTCGACGGCACTTAACAACAACAACAATTTAGAAAAGCAGCAACACCAGAGATGAAGGCAGAGATGAGGACATGGAGCGATAGAACAGCTGAGGACTCTAGACTCATGGAAAGAGAAAGGCTGTGTGTTGGCAGCCAGGAGGCAGGCTCACAGAATGTGCCCTTTGCTTGTTCAAATGACTATATATTCCTGAATGTTTTTGTGTACATCTCTGAAAAAAAAAATCACAAAAAAACCCAGAGGGAATAGAAGCAAAAATACTGTTGAATGATGATGCACAGTGATCATAATCATTGCAATGAAATGAGTGTAAAACCGAAGTTCTCCCATGTGAATGATCACTTAGTGCACAATAAAAACTTTAAAAAACAAGAAACTATCTAGTTGCAGAACATTCTCATCACCCCAAAAAGAAACCTGAGCCCCCAAATCAGTCCTGTTAGCCTGTGTTTAGCCCTCAAAGACATCTTTATTCTCTTTAATGGGACCTGAAACGTAACATGCTAACAGAAAAAAAAAACACAAAAAAACGAAGTCAAAAACAATGAAGCAAACAAAGCATTGCCTTGTCTTCAACCCACATCTGCCCAAGTAACAAAAGGAACAACAAGGGCAGGGCCATAATAGTAACATTTATTGTGGGATTTCCCCTGTGCTAAATTGCTCGTCAGGGGGACTCAACCTTTAGAACTACCCTGTGAACTATTATGCACTAGATTAGGATCACTATTCTAGGAAAGAGGAAATCAAGGAATAGAGAAGGCAGGTAGATGAAGATGGGAAGATAGAACTTGGCTTCCTCCTTGCTGGCTGTGTGACTTGGGTCAGGTGGCTGCCTTCTCTGAACTAAGAATAGCAGGGTCAGCTAGGCTGTTGTGAGAATAAAGAGAAAGCGTGCCTCTGGCCTGCTGCTCCCCAAGCCTCAGCTGCTCTCATCTTCCTAGGAGGTGCACACAGCTGCAGATGTACTGTTTCAACCCATGAAACGTGTGGGGCCCCTTTCCTATTCCCACTAATGGCTCCCGAAGGGCCACCTCGCTTTCTTGCAATCCTCTCATCCCCTCCCTCCTAGGCCCCCTGGATTCCCAGGTCTCTCTGAGAGCAGGGAGCAGCAATCTCAGAAGTGGAGAGGAGATAGGCAGTCACCCCAGTGAGTGTCATAGCAATGCAAGAATCTTGTCCCCAACACTTCATAGTGTTAGCAGTCAGTGAGTGAAGGAATGAATGGACATTTTGTGAGCGCACCAAGGGCACATGAGGTGTCTCCAAGGAGGACTCTAGGGACAGGCACAGGACTTAGGTCTTAGGAGTTGCATAGAGTCCCCTCTAAAGGTATATGTTGAAGTCCTAATCCTTAATGATCCATGATCTTGGTTGGAAACAGGGTCTTAGATATATAATCAGTTAACAGGAGGTCATGCTGATGTAGGGTAGGTCCTAATCCAATACGAACGGTGTCCTATAAAACAGACGAGACACAGAGAGGGGAACACAGTGGGAAGACATCCATGTGAAGACAGAGGCAGACTTTGGAGTGGTGAAGTTGCAAAGCCAAGGATTGCCAGGAACCACCAGGAGCTGGAAGAAACCAGGAAGGAGCGTGGCCCTGCCAACACCTTAGTTTTGGATTTATAGCCACCAGAATGGTAAAGACAATCCATTTCTGTCATCTCAAGTCACCCAGTTTGTGGTCCCTTGGTATGCATGAGGTCTGCAGCCCACATCTCTTTGTTTACTGGCCTCCACAGTCCCTATCTCTCCCCACGCGTGTTCCACTGGCCACTTTTTACAAGGTCCTTTTTGAATCAGACATATGTCCAGCACTATCACCCACAATACAGCAATCTCCCCCCACTTCCCACCTCCCCTTGGGGTGCCAGGTCTGATGATCCCTAAGCCAGAATCTCCAAGTTTAAAGGGAAGGTGGAAAGCAAGAGCATCCTGCTCTTGCAAGAATCCATGTCCCCCTGGGACAGACAGAAGGTAGTTCTGGGAGACGCTTGGAGAGAGTCCCTTGGGATTTGGGGTTGAGCATCCTGGACAGTTCTGGATCATAGCCAGAGGCCTAACCCCAGCAGTTCTGAGCACACAAAGAGCTACTGGGAACTTTGCTGCCTTCTAAATATTTAGACAGTGAGATGGATGGAGAGGCAACCCAGCAGTCAGACACAGCCCAGTTAATTTGAGAGAATAATCCATTCTGCACTCTGGGATAAACTTTCCCAAAGCCAGAAATGGTAGTCTTGGAGGAAGAGAAATAGCAGCTGATTGCCCCCAGAATTTGCCCCTATCCCCTGGTTTCCTGGGTCTTTGAGTCATGCAAGAGGTTAATGCACTCAGCTGTTAATCAAAAGGTTGCAGCAGGCTCATCTCCACTCAGAAGTGCATGGGAAAGGCCTGCAGATCGACTGCCCTTAAAATCCACCATTGAAAACACTCTGCATGCAGCACACAGGGTCGCCAGGAATCAGAAACCACTCTAAAGGAGCTGATGATAGTGTAGGTGGCTCCAGGAAGGACAAGGCAGGTGTCACTAAGGCAGAGCCACTAAGGTGTCAGCAAAGAGAGCAGACCACAGCAGCAGGTTCCGCCTTGGATGCTGCCATGGGGCTGCCAGACCCTTGTTCAGGAGGCAAGGGGGCCATCTGCCCCTCATCCCAGGCTGACATGGGCACCCAGCTCCCCTTCGTCTTCAGGGCAGAGAGAGGCAGTGAGTCCTTCTTTCTGGAGGTGGGCCGGGCCAGGGGTGTCTGCAAATCTCCACGGGCAGCCCGGGGGCCCAGGCAGCGGAGCCAGAGCCTGAGGCGCTGAAAGACAGCCTTGCGGAAGAGGATGAATACCCAGGGGTCCAGGATGGGGTTGAAAGCGATGAAGCGAAAGGCGAGGAGATCCCCCATCTCGCTGCTGTCTGGCGCGATGGCTTGTGTGAAGCCGCGGATCTGGGGGCAGGACAGGGACGTCAGGAGGCACAGAGCGTACCCTACCCCCTCCCCACGTACCCCACCTAAGCACCCATTCCTCCCATCAGCTCACAGGAGAGGGACAGAGGTCAGAAGGGGAAGGAAATAAGATGAAATTAATAGAAAGTAACAGGTGCATCCGGGCACAGAGGAAGGGAACGCCCCAGAGGCCTGGAGCGAGGGGTAAATAGTCGGTTCTGTGTATGAGGGTCTCCTGCCCCTTTACAACTGAGGGGACTTTGTTGTTGTTAGGTGTAGTCATCAAAACGGTTCCAACTCATTGCGACCTGTATACGATTTCTGATTTGGGGATATGTGACAGTCATGAAGTCACTTTCAACTCATAGAGACCCTTACAGGATAGAGTAGAACTGGAAACTCCATAGGGTTTCCAAGGCTATAGACATTTTGAAGCCCATTGCCTCATCTTTTACAAAGTGGCTAGTAGGTTCAAACTGCAGACCTTTCTGTTAGCAGACCAGTGCTTAACCACTGCATCATTAGGGCACCTTTACACGTCCTGTTCTTTAAACCAAACCCACTGCCCGTGGAGTTGAAGTTCTGACTCTGACTCTATAGGACAAAGTAGAACCAGGGTTTTTCTGAGACTGTAAATCTTTCCTGGAGCACACAGCCTTATCTTTCTCCTTTAGAGCGACTGGTGGTTTCCAACAGCCAACTGCTGGTTAACAGCCCAATGCATCACCCTCTCCATTGCCAAGGTCCCCTGAAATCCTCTGTGAACGGCTATGTCCAGTGTCTGAGGTCCACACCTTCCAGTCTCCGTTCATGCATTAACACATTCTGGACCGGACCAGTGATATCGCTGTAACTAACATGGGAGGGGAGGGGCTGGAGAGTCAAACCACAGAGCGAGTAGATGGAACCGAGATGAGGAAGCAGGAAGTGGGGGCAGGGAGAGATCAGGCTCTGGAATAGGGGACTCCTAGGGCCCACCCAAGCTCTGTGTGACGATGGATATAAGACTTCACCCCTCAGCTGCAAAGATGGTGCCAGAACAGAAACTCCTGTCCTTTTTCCTGGGAAACGCTAGTAGAATGGGTGGATAAAGTCATCTTGAAGAAAATCTGAGAAAGTGTTTGTAAGCTGATGGAGAAAGATGTGACCTGCTTCAGTAAAGATTTATAGCCTTGGAAACCCTATGAAGCAATTCTTCCCTATGAATTCTCTATGAGTTGGACGCAATTCCATGGCACCCAACATCAATAAGCACAGACTAGGTGTTTCATGCAAGCTGGATCTTATTCATAGGAGTCATCCCTAGGTGGTCGGAATGATTGGCAGTAAGAATCCTCCTAGAGGCACCTGGGAAGGCAGCCCTGACAATCTGGTTCCAAAAGATCACAGCCTTAAAAGCCCTGTAGAACACTTCTACTCTGATAGGTACTGTGAGTTCAAATCAACTGGACAGCAATTAACAACAGCAAGAAAGACTATGGGAGGAGAGAGTTTGATTTAGGCAGAAGGTACAAGAGAGGAGTTCAGGGGTTAGACAGGAAACAACCCAAGACACGTGTCACCATCGTCACAAAGTTGGGAGGTGTTTCCCCTTCTGAGCCTCAGTTTTTCCCTCTGTCAAATGAGTACACCGGATGAAGGCTAGAGGCAGGCACCACCCTCTCCCAGCCCATCCTCCCAGGCTCCAGAGGGGACTCACCGTGAGTGGCAGGGAGCACACAGCCATGATGCCTGTCATGAGGGCCAGTAGGATCAGATAATTTACCTCCTCCTCGCCTGCTCGAGGCCCAGGTACCAGTGAGCCCTGTTGGCGCCTCTGCTGGCGGTACATTCGGCAGAGGCTGACAGTGACAGAGCCGTTGCAGTAGACGATGGCGGCTACCAGCAGGGCCACGAGGCTGGCATAGGCCAATGAGAAGGCACAGCCACCGGGCTCCGCCGAGCGCATGCGGATGAAGCACCAGCTCCCTGGGCAGTACTGCTCGTGGTGGCCCAAGCCCAAAAAGGGTAGTGAGCAAAACAGAGTGCAGAAGGCGTAGATGGTGGGCAGTGCCAGGCGGGCACAGCGTGGCCCATCCAGCTGGGCGTAGAGGTAGGGGTGGCTGAGCGCCAGACAGCGCTCCACTGCCATAGCGAAGAGGATGAGCGTGGAGGCCAGGCCGAAAAAGGTCATGGCAAAGGCAAAGGCATTGCAGAGCGTGGGGCCACCCTGGGCCAGGCCCAGCAGCGAGCTGTTGCGGGCATAGGCCACAAACACAGCTGGGCTCAGGAAGCACGTGCCCAAAAGGTCCGTAAGTGCTAGTCCCGTGACCAGGACTGCAAAGGCTGAGGGGTGTGACCACCGTCGAGCACCCAAAATGCCCAGGGCCAGCCCATTGCCCACCACGCCTGCCAGGAACATCAGGGTGCTGGTGGCTGGACCCACAGAGCCCCGAACGTAGGTGAGATTCTGGCAGGATTCTGACATCCTGGGCTTCCGTTGGCCGGCTTGGATGTCTACCCAAAGGTGGGAGGTGGGTGGATAGGGAAGGGAAACCCTCAGCTCACTCAAATACCCACCACCAGCGACCTCCCAAAGGCCCTCATGGCAGTTGGGGGCGCTGTCTTGTGTGTATCCGTGCCTATCCCCAGCTCTCTTCCTGAGTGTGCGTGTCTGTCTGTCTTTCTGTGTTTCAGTCTTGCTCAGTCTTTCTCTCTTTTTTCTGCCCCTCTGTATCTATATGGTGTGGTGCTGTAGGATAAGCACTGGACTCCTAACCACAAGGTTTGCAGTTCAAACCCACTAGCCACTCCTTGGAAACCCTATATAGGATTGGAATCGGGCACTTCACAACAACACCTATCTCTTTCTTTTGTCACTGCTCTTCCCTGTCCTCTGTCCTTGTCCCCTAGTTCTTTCCTCCTGTCTCTCTATCTCTGTTCCCTCCCCTGCCCACCTGCTCTGTCTCCTATCCCAGTCTCCCCCCCGACCCCAAGTAACCTACCCGCTGCCCCTCAGTGTTTCTGCTCTCCAGTCCTGCCACACCGCACCTCTGGTCTCTGTTTCTCCTTTCCTCCAGTTCTCTGTGATAGTAGCGTTTCGCTCCCTCCCTCCCTCCTCATCTCACCCTCCCCAGCTTTTGCATTTCCTCTCTCTGCCCCGCCCTTCTCTGCTGCCTCACTCCCTTCCCTGGCCTGTTCCGCATCACCCTGCGTCCCCTCGCTCTCAGTATCATCCATCTCCCATCTCACCTCTCTGGGGCTGGTCCCTGTCACTGCTGAACCACCTGCCACCGCCCTCTTCTCCCAGGTGGGTTCTCATCCCCTTCCAGATCTCCTTCTCCAGTGCCCCTGGCTTTGGTCTCTGCTCCCTGGTAGGGATGGTGAGTGAGGACCACTGAGTCATCTCCACTTGGAATTTGGGGCCCACCAGCAGGGCCAGGCCAGGTCCCAGCTGGCCAGTTCTTGAGGGGGTGGCTTGGCCCCGGCTGTCTGGGATGGCCTCCTGGGTCTATTCTCGGCTGAGCCCCAGGGGTTAGGACATTGCCAGGGGATTGAGAAATGACCAGGAAATTCCACCCCCCAACCCCCTCATTCACTGTTTTCCAGGCACACCAATAGTTCTGCTCTCTGGACACAGTTCACTCCTTCCAGAAGGCGGAGGAAGAAGGCCAGGCCAGAGGGAAAAAAGCCAATCTCTGGAGCCCTGTACCAGGACGCCTGGCTTGCACAGTCAGCTGGGGAGTCCAGATCCTACATCCAGTGGTATGAGAGAGGCTGAAGAACTGATGACATCCATGATCCATCATCAAAAGGGGTACCCTCCCTGCTCCCATCACCTCTACCCTCGGCACTCCCAGGCCCTTGGCCAAACTCTGGTGACCTTGACTTCCAGAAATATTATTTTGGCCACAGCCAGCAGACACGCTGACCTCTCCCACCCCACCCCTGGAAACTCAGCTCCTAGCCGCTTGTCCCAGTTGCTAGCACAGAGGTCTCAGTCCTCAGTCCCTGACTTCCCATGTGACTTCTCAGCCTATCAGCACCACATGGCACCTCGGGGTGGTGGGTGGGGTTGGGGGGGGGTGGACCCTATTTTAAAAAAGAAAATCTTTGGAGTCTAGTTCTACTTTGTAACACATGAGGTCTCCATGAATTAGAATCAATTTGATGGCAACTTTTTTTTTTTAAATAATATCCCCAGAGTGTCATCTGGCCCTGATGGGACTAGTTCCTGGAGAAGGAGAGGGACATCATGCTTGATAAAGTTGTTGTTTTTGTTGTTAAGTGCCATCGAGTTGCTTCCAACTCATAGCAACCCTGTATAGGATTTTCAAGGAGCAACTTAGTGGGTTTGAAATGCCGTTGTGATTCAAACCAGTGCTTATCCTACAACGCCACCATATAAAGTAAGTGGTGGGGGTGTTTCATAGAGACCTAGTGTAGGGTTTCTGAGGCTATAAATATTTGTTGTTGTTGTTAAGTGCCTTCCAGTAGACTCCAACTCATAGTAACCCTGTATAGGGTTTTGGAGGAGCTACTGGTAGATTTGCAATTCGAACCCACCCTGAAGTCCTGTGCATTAATTATCCTGTAGTGCCACACCAGGGAGAGTAGAAAGCCTCATGTTTCTCCTGAGGAGCTACCGGTTGGTAGACTTGAACTGCTGACCTGTCGGTTAGTAGCCCAGATTGTAATCCACTACACTATCAGGGTGATAAAGTAGAGGGGCAGCAAAAATGAGGAAGACCTTCAACAAGATGGGCTAATACAATAACTCCAATAATGGCCTCAAACATAGGAAGGAGGGTGGGGCAAGGCTGGGAGTGTTTGATTCCTGTGTAAGCTCGCTAGACTCAACAGCACCTAATAGGGATGACACCACCTTATTTATGGGAGCAGATCACCTGTCTTACTTCCTTGGCACCAATCCTTAGGTTAGTATTCCAGCACAAACCATTTGCCCCACACAGGGACTTCAGGACCTCTTATTGGTTGTTGTTAAGTGCCATCGAGTTGGTTCTGAACCACTGACCTTGTAGTTAGCAGTCTGGTGCTTATCCTATAGTGCCATACCAGGACTCCCTTGTTGTTGTTAGGTGTCATTGAGTCGGTACCCACTCATAGCGACCTTATTCACAGCAGAACGAAACACTGCCCAATCCTGGGCCAACCTCACTACTGTTGCCACACTTGAGTCCATCGATTCTGCCACTTGGCCAATCCATCTCGTTGGGGGTCTTCCTCTTTTTCTCTGACCCTCCACCTTACCCAACATGATATCCTTCTCCAGCGACTGGCCCCTCCTGACAATATGTCCAAAGTATGAGAGACAAAGTTTGGCCATCTTGGCCTCCAAGGAGCACTCTGGATGCACTTCTTCCAAAACGGATCTATTGGTTCTTTTGGCAGCCCATGGCACTTTCAATATTCTCCTCCAACACTATAACTCAAAAGCATCAATTCTTCTACTGTCTATCTTCACTATCCAGTTTACGCATGCATATGAGATTATTGAAAATACCATGACTTGGGTCAGACGCACCTTAGTCCTCAAGCTGACATCTTTGCTCTTCAATGCTTTAAAAAGGTCTTGTGCAGCAGATTTGCCTAATGCAATACATCGTTTAATTTCTTGACTGCTGCTTCCGTGAGTGTTGATTTTGATCCAAGAAGAATGAAGTCCTTGACAACTTCAATCCTTTCTCCATTGATAAGAATGTTGTTAAACACCCCTTATTTTTTAAGAAAGGTAACTAAGGTGTAGAGATTGCAAACTCGTGGTCTAGCATGCACTTGACTTGGTTTCTGTCCCACTTCGGCCACCTGTCTGCTGTGTGGCTGGTCCTGGGTAAGAGCAGGAAGTTGGTGGGCCTCAACACCTTCATCTGTATAATGGATATCACTTGTGTCAGGGACTCCGTTGGCTGGCCAGCATCCCATCTAAGGGGACATTGCTGAGACCAGAAAGGAGACTCCTGACCCTAAAGACTGCACTATCGGGTGGTTGCCTCCTTCCCATCCCCTACCCAGTGACCACAGTCTCTTCCCCCATGGTTCCATCTCCCTATCACCCATGCCCAACTGACCTCTCCAGCTTCCGGCAGGATGGGTGCTCCAGCTCCAGCCATACCAGGTCCTCCTCAAGGGACTACACCGCCCAGTGATATGGTTCCCCCCACCCCCACCCCATGCTCTGTAGTCCCCAGGCCGACCAGGAAAAGATTCAGCAAGTTATACTAATGAAGAGCAATGCTTGGCAGGCTTCTTGGTGTCCAGGGAGGTGGGGAGAAGGGAGTTCCCTTTCTCAGAACTTCCCTCCTCCCGCTAGCTTCCTGCCCCCACCAGGGAATGGTAAGGATGGAGGTGGTCCACTGTGCCCCCACACCCAGTGGGACCTGTGACAAGTCTACTCCCTCTTCAGGTCTCAGTCTCCCTACCTGTGTCATGAAGGGACCATGAGCCCTTGCAACACTGAATCCACTGTGATTGTAAGTAATTTCTGAGCTAAGGTTCCCTGGGGTCTGTGCCAATGCTGGACATACCGCTGGTCCACCTTCCAGGCACCGCCTAGCCTCCTGCCTGGCTGGGGCCCCAGCCAGGACTCAGAGATCAAACCCATAACAGGAGCAAAAAACAATTCTGAATGTAAAGGGTTTGGCTCCATTCAGGTGCCTCGGGGTGAGGGGTCACCCAGGCTGGGCTGTGAGAGGGTGGCTTCCAGGAATGTTGGGGGTAACTGCCCTGGGAGGGTGAGTCAGCAGCTTTCTCCCTCCACCCACAGTCTCCCCAGAGCAATTCCAGAGTAAAGGGAAGAAGACAAAAAGATAACCGGAAATGGTGACTGAGGCAGGGATGCCCAGGAGGGGAAGTGGAACATGAGACCCCAAGGGGGTGTGGACATGCATAAACTTTGTGTGTGAGATTGTGTGCAATTACTTTTATCAACATGGTGAGTGTGTGTGTGTGTGATTGCAGACTGTGTGCATTGGTGTTGGGCACAAAAAATATATCCTAATGAATCTGGCTATGGATGTGTACAGTGTGGGCTTGTGTATATATAAGAGTGTGGCCAGGTCTGGTGTGGGTTTCAACTGTTCATGTGTGTCCATAGGTGTGTGTTTGTGGCAGTGAATGGTTATTACTATGGACCTGTTTGATGTCTTTGGGTGTGTCTTTGTTGCTGTGACTGATTTGTGTTATGTGTATATGTGTGTGATGTGGACTTACGTGTCTTTACAGGCATAGATGTGTTTGTGTGAGTGTCTCACACTGTGTGGCTTTGTTGGGGGAAATTGATCTGTAAAGATATAGCTGGATCTATTTCTATGGCTGTGTGCCTGTTTATTGCAGGCTCAAGTCTTTATAAGCATGGCGTCTACATGGGAGTCTTGCCATTCTGTGCAACCTTCTGAACACATTTTTTTTCTTTAAGGATATGTTGTTGTTGTTGTTGTTGTTAAGTGCCGTCGAGTCAGTTCCTACGTACAGGGTTTCCAAGGCTGTAGATCTTTACAAGAACAGAAACCCACACAACAGCTGATGGGATTGCATCACCAAACTTGTGGTTACCTCACACCTGTGTATATCTGCTTATTGTGTGTTCGTGTCTTTCTTTATGACTGAGTCTACCTGTGTGTGTTTTCAACTTGTGGAGCGGAAAAGAAGGGGGTTGGAAGTTTATTTCTAGACTCACCAACCACTAGATGACTTACCAGTGAAAATTACTTCCCTTATCTGAGACCTGGTGTTCTTCCCCCCAAAAATCTTGATCTTGATAGCGTGTTGTGTGAGAGAGTTGACCCTTCTGGTTCGCAGGAAGTCTTCAAATACTTTCTGGTGCTGTTGGTAATTCATTCAACAAACTCTAATAAAAATCTTACTGTGTGCCAAGGGCTACAGAGCCAGAGGAGTTTCAGAGGGCACCAGTTGATGGGGGAGGAATGTTCCCAAACAGCTACATCCACACGGTGTAGGATAAATGATAGGAGAAGGAAGTCACAGTTGGAGCCTGGGCAGGGCTGAGTCATCTCACATACAGCTCAGACTCCCATCTGGGTGGGTGAACTCAAGGGACCAAGTGCCAAGCAAGCCAGGAAGTGCCGGCCCAGGCCTGCCTCTGAATGAGCCCAAGCCTTAAGGTCCAGGCTTGCCCTGCGCCTGACCCTCTTCTGCCTCCCTGATTTCTATCCTGTGGGTCCTGCTACTGGGAGATCTTACGCTACATACACCCACCCACACACCCAACAGTATCCCCTTTCTGCCATATAGGCTGAACTCCTCCTGGCCCTTGAACTGTTAACCAAAAGGTTGGTTGTTTGAACTCACCAAGCGGCACCGCCAAAGAAAGACCTGGTAATCTGCTTTCATGATGATTGTTGGTAAGTACCATGGAGTCGGGGTTCCAACCCATAGCGACCCTGCACAGGGTTTCCGAGGCTGTAAATCTTTATGGGTGCAGACGCCTCATCTTTCTCCCGAACTGCTGATCTTGAGGTTGGCAGCCCAAATCGTCACCACTACGCTGATGATTACCACCAAGAAAATCCTATGAAATCATTCTACTCTATAACACAGATTCTCCAGCAATGGTTTGGTTGGGGGTTTTATTTGCTTGTTTCCATGAGGATAAAGAGAGTCCACTATTGCTTCCCTGAAGGCCCCAGTTGGGGAGGGAGCTGGTGATTTAGCAGTAAGTCTCACTTCCCAGCCGGGAGATTCAGGTGTGATTGGCCCATGAACTTCACCTGCAGCCACCACCCGTTTGCTAGGATGTTGAACAGGTTTCAGCTGAGCTTCCAAATTAAGATTAGGAAGAAAGGCCTGGCAATGATCTACTTGTGAAAAATCAGGCAATAAAAACCTTATGGATCCTAATGGGTTCCCATCCTGGGACTGGTACAGGACCAGGCAGCGTTTCATTCTGTTGTGCATGGGGTCGCCATGAAGTCTGAGTCAGGGCCAATGCAACAACAGCTGATTATGGCAAGTGTGAGAATTAATGGGACTTGTACAATGGAACTTCTCCTAAGAGATGGCCATTATTAGAGCAGCTGATTGGGACTCTGGGATAGCCCTGCCCCATCCGGTTACCCCCATCATTTTGAGGATGCTTGGGGGGGGGGCAGCAGGAAGACAACCTGGGGTGGACAGGTGGGAGTGGCCCTCAGAGCCTCTGGGTTCAGCAGTGAACTGGTAACAGGAAGTAGTGGCACTTCTCTGGGCGTTGTTGTCCCCTCTCCAACTCCTGGCCTGGCTCTGACCCCAGCCAGGCCAGGCATCACAGCTAATTGTGGCAAGAAAAAAGCAGATGACAGAGTCTGGGGGCTGTCCAGTAGCCGAAATAAGATTATCCAGGTTTGCGAGTCTGTAAGCATGCATGCATGGAGGGTGTCCCAGCACCTGACTTCTCCTTGCTCTGAGCATCAGCTAGCCACACTCATCCAACCCCCATTCACCCCACCTCTGCACCTCGAGGTAGACCCCTCCTCAGGCCAGAGCCTTAGTGTGCTCCTACCCTGTCCCCACTTCGGGGCACCCAGGCCCCATTCAGTCAGCCCCTCTTGCTTTTCTGTGGCTTCCATTCCCCACCACCAGCTAGTGTGAAAGAGGAAGTGTTTGCGTGCCAAGCTTCCAGGGCTGGAAGGAGCTCAGTTCCAACAATCTAGAGTCAAGAAATTCTTCCACTCCTGAGATACCAAGCTCTGTAATCCAAGGTAGGCAGGCGGTGGGACCCCAGGACCCTGGCCCCACAGGGTTGAAAGACTCTAGAATTGGAGCCCTCCAAGATCCTGGCATTTCACATTCTGCATTTCAGATTCTCAGATGCAAAGATGCTGTGCCTAGGATGTTCTAGAAGCCTCTGAATTCTATCTTCCTAGAGTACCTCCTCCCATCCACCCCGCCCTCCAGCCCACCCTTGGCTGTCCCCCATCTCCCCTGGGGATCCCCTAGACATGATGCAACTGGGCCTGGAGCCAGCAGAGAAATGGGAGGCTGGAGGGGGATGTAATTACAGTCACTTCAACCTCCATCCAACAGGAAGCTCTAAGTTGGGGCCCTGGGGATCTTTATTCATGTGAATAATGGAGCAATCAGCAGACTCATATGGAAGTGAGGCCAGATTCAGGGGTTCAGCCTCCATCAGCCCATAGCTGAGGAGCAGGAGTGGGGGGGGGCAGTGAAGTCGGGGTCCCATTACCATTCAATCAATTCAGACTCTTAGGAACCCTATAAGACAGAGGAGAACTCCTCCATAAAGTTTCCAAAGCTGTAATGACAAGGAGTAGTGTAGTGGGTAAGAACCGGGCTGCTAATCTCATGGTCAGCAGTTCGAAACTACCAGCTGTTCCGCAGGAGAAAGATGAGGCTTTCTGCTCCTGTAAAGATTTACAGCCTCGGAAACCCTGTAACCCTGTACAGGGTCACTGTACAGGAACCAGAACCGACTCCAAGGCACATAACAACAACAACAACAATCTTTATGACAGACTCTTGGTGTGGTGCTGTAGGACCAGCACTCGACAGTTAATCATAAGGTTGGTGGGTAGTTCAAACCCACCAGTGACTCCTCGGAAACCCTGTACAGGGGTCACTATGAGTCAGAACTGACTCGAGGGCAATTAACAATAATCTTTATGACACTCAATTGTCACATGTCTCTCTTTTGAAGTGTCTGGTGGGTTTAAACTGCCCACCCTTTGGTTAGCAGTTGAGCACTTTAGCCACTGCACCATGAGGAAGGGGGTATTAATAACCAAATCCACTGCCATGGGGTAGATTCTGAGGCCCGATGCAGGGTTTCCAAGGCTTTTAGTCTTTATGGGAGCACACAGCCTCATCTTTCTCCCAAGGAATAGCTGGTAGGTTTGAACTACCGACCTTGCTGTTAGCAGTCCAGTGCTTATCCTATAGCACCACCAGGTCTGCTGGAGGAAGGGATTGTTGTTAAGCGCTGACAAGTTGGTGTTGACTCATAGTGACTCTATATATGGTTTCCAAAGAACATCTTGTGAATTTAAACTGCTGACCTTGCAGTTACCAGTCCAGTGCTTATAGGGACTGCAAACTCAGTGGTCCTCTGGACAACCAGATAAACTAACTAGCAAACCTGACAGTTTGCCATTTTTAACAGAAATGGGTTCAAAAATCACTTCTCTTTTGGTCACTAGAAGCAGCGCCCCTCCCCCCCCCCTCAGCATAGGCTCCCTGATAAAAGGAAACTAATCCGCAGGCTCCTTAACTAAGAGACCATAGGGCATGGTGAGGACCTTGGCAAGTTATGGCTAAAGACCTTCAAATTCTGGAGAAGTCAGAAATTGGGACTTTTATGGGAAACACCACAATGGTTTTGTCTGGTAACTAAGGCGAAAGCATTTGTAGACATCCTGTAGACCAAAGTCAAGAGCAAAAAATATAGCTACAGGCTATATCCATCCTACAGCCACTAACTGGGGACTAAAAATCAGAGAAGATGAATGATGGCTGCCACCCATGGGTTCCCAGCACAAAGGAAGTAATTGCTGGATGAATGAAGGTATATATTCATTTCTCTTCTCTCCCTTTCTCTAGCCACATGTCTCTCTTATCCTGGTCCCCAATTTTTATTACCATTGTGGGCTAGCTTTAGGAACCCTCCTTGACCTTCAAGCTGAGTCACGTTTCCTAACCTACTGAGCTTTCCCACCCCAGCCCCACCTACTCTGGGTCATCACTGTCTGGGGAAAGTTCTGTCCCTTTCACAGGGTTATGAGTCCTAAGTCATGGTCACAACCCTATCTTTCCAGTGTCACTTAACATCAAGTTGGGTAGTAAGCAGGAAGGAGAGGAAGGAAATGAAGAGAGAAAGAAAGAAAGAAAGAGAAAGGAAAGAAAGAATGGACAAGGTAGCAGGGAAGAATTCAGCATTAGAAGGCAGAGGTGAGCCTCTGGTGGGGCAACCAGATGTGAAGAAATGGGGTGGGGTCATTCAGGGGATAAGAATGGGCATGAAACTGGCTCCCAAGAACCTCCAGTTTCTGTTCAGGCTGGAAGGAGGTGGAGAGGGGAAGGGTCAGCGAATGGATCCAGGGAGCCCTTCAGTCTCCTTCCAGACCTCACTGCCTCCTAGCTGTGGGATTTGAGTAAGGGGCTTCCTCTCACTCAGTTTTCCTGTGATAAGCACTGAATTGGAAACCACGCAGTGGACAATTTGAGCCCACCAGTCAATCCAAGGGAGAAGGATGAAGCTTTCTGCTCCTGCGAAGCTGTTAAGTCTCAGAAACCCTTATACAGTGTTGCTATGAGTCGAAAACAAGTTGACAACATTTAACAACAACAAAATGGGGACCATACAAGTAACCAGCTGCCTCCCGGGACTGTATATTAAATAAATTCAAGGGCATGGAGGATTTCATGAGGTTCAGCGATACCTCCTCCACATCCACACTTCCACCCCACACAGGCAGTTAGGAGGGATGAGGGAGGGACTCAGGGGCCCTCGGTGGTCTCCAAGCTCTGCTGAGTACCTCAGTTTCCGCGAAAAGACAGACATCTCCACAGTCATCACGTTTATTGGATTTATACTTGGGGCAGGAGGGAGGGTAATTTGTGGGGAAGGCTCAAAGCAGGACGCAAAAGAGGCGCTTGTCGCGGAAGGGATTCTCAGCGGCGGGCACCGGCGTCACCAGCGGGTCGTCTTTGACGTGAGCCTCGCAGAAAGCCAGAAGCTCCGCTGCCGCCTGCGACACCTGTGGGCAGGTGCCAGGGTAGAGAGGTGGGCGCCCTGTTTACTCTACTTGAAACCTACCCTCCCTTGTGAGAGCTGGATTAAAGCCCTAAATAAACATTGAGAATACATGGTATTTACGCTTTGGAAAATTGTCTCAAAATGGATCCGAGCCATGTTATCTATTAATATAACCCATCCTTGCCCAATAAACCGCTCATGTTGGATCTAGTTGCATATTAGGTGAATGTAGTAAGAGTTTGGCTCCACAAGCCACCCCATCTATCCTTTATTAGAAAGAAATTGTACACTCCCAAGAGACCCGTCAAGATAAGGGGTTTCAATTACATAGGAGAGGACCGACCGACCGTACAGACAGATGTCAAAGAAGGTGTTGAAGTGGTAGGGGTCTCATGGATTAAATAACCTGCGTGTGGGTGCCCTCGTGACCCTGCGTGAACTTTAATTACAGCTGGCACAGGCTCGCATTAGAGCTGTTATCAATTTCATTTAGGACCTAGCTTGTTCCCTTCCGGTGGCGCTCGCGATTCCTTGGATCTGTCTGCTTTGCCTCTATGGGGCTTTGCTTTGGACACAGGTGCCCTGTTTTGCGGATGCCCTAATCATTCATTTAGTTTACCTTGTTTATTGGATAATCCGTACCTGCGTTTCTTCCCCACCGGCCACCCCATTCTTCCCTTTTGGGGGCCTCTTCCCTAGTCCAGCTCCACCCCAACGGCCAACCTCCCGGTCCCACCCCTTGACAGGCAGCATCCCAGGCCCCGCCCTTTGCCCTGCCCATTCTAAGACCCCGCCCCCGACGCCCCTCCTCAGGCCCCGCCCCGACACCGACACGCCCCTGATGGGCTAGGCCTCATCCAAAGGTCCCGCCCTCCCTCCCTCCTTTTCCTCTCTATCCTACCCCCGCTCGGAGCTCCGTCCAGTCAGGACCCCATACCCAGAGACCCCGCCTTCCTCCCCTTCTCCGACTGGCACCTTCATGCGGTCGATGTTCACCTCCAGCTTCAGTTGTTCAACCGTCTTGCGGGCTTCGGCGATCTTGGCCATGTTGTTGGACATGGCTACAGCGGGGAAATGGTTAAGAGCCGGACGGGAGTAGGGACTTGGAGTGGGGAGGACAAGAGGTGATAGCCTGGGTCTCGTCGAAGTCGGGAGAGGTGACAGGACCCAGTAATAGGGGCTTGAGTGGAAAAGTGCACGGAATAGGCAAGGGTGCCCAGAAACAGGTGGACCGAGGGACCGGGAAAGGAGGGGACAGGGAAGGGATAAAGAGACGCTCAGATGAGGGACCAAGAGGTAGACTGCGATGGGACAGAAGAACAGGGAATAGAGGGAGGGGTGGCAGATGCCCAAGTGGGCAAATGGAGGAAAAATAGAGAAGAGCTAAGGAAAGGATGAAGGCAGGTGGGAAACAGGACAGGACAGGGCCACAGGTGCTGGATCAGGATCCAGGGACCAGGTGTCCTCATCCCCACCAGGGAAAGAGCATGAGCCAGGAAGGGAGGGGCCCTCCCCAGGCCAATTAGCCTTGACTCCAGGGAGAATGAAGAATTAAGATCGCGGCGGGAGGGGCGCAGAGGGGGCCTCATTAGGGCCTTGGCAGCAGCTGCCCCCTCCGCCCCCCTCAGGGGGCCCCCACCCAGCCCTGGCCACCTCAAAGACTCCTCTGCTCATTAGCAGCCAAGAGAGAGGACTGGGGAGCCCAACCCCGCCCTGTGGAGAAGAGGATGGAGAAAGGAACAAATGGAGAGGTAGATAGAGAGACATCATTGAAGGGAGAAAGAAGACACAGATTAAGAAACAGTGATGGGGAGACTGAGGACAGATAGAAAGTCTGGGGGGCCAAGAGAGGGAGATGGAGGGGCTGGGGAGGGAAGGTGGAGTCAGGAGGGGGAGAAAGGATACAGATGTGGATGAATGGAGTAGAGGAAGAGACAGAGATTAAGGGCTGTTATGGAGACACATAGAGAAGGGATAAAGATAGGGGGGAGGGGATGGAGAGACTGGGGGGCAGTGGAATGAGGAGTGGGGGGAGCAACGAAGGGTAGATGGGGGGACAGGGATGACAGTGGTGGACAAAGAAGTGTCGAGCATTCATTCATTCATTCATTCATTCATTCATTCTCCAGTAACAATGAGCAGTCAGAGGAACTAGCTGGTGGAACCAGGACCCCAGCTGCCTACCTGTTGCTGCTCAGGACCGGGATGGCAGGTGGGAAGAATGGGAGGGAGAGACTGGGTTGCCCCAACCCCTGCTCCACCCCCTCCCCTGGGGCTCTGCCACTAAGGACCCGCCTCTTGCCTCCTCCCCCTGCCGCCTTGCTGCCCTGAGTCGGTCTCTCTGGGTCCTCTCTAGGTCTAAGTCTGTCTGTCTCCCTCTTTGTCTTTCTATGTCTGTGACTCTCTATCTCTCTCCCTGTGTCTCTCTGTGTGTCTCTCGCTCCATCTCTGTGTCTCTCTCCCAGTTTCCCCTCTCTCACACACATTTATGGGAAAAGGCACAATGTGTGTCCCACACCCTGTATTTTAGTTCGCAGTCACATAAATCTCTCCTGGGTGTCCCCAAGGCCACTCACTCCCTCACACAGGATCGTCTCTTGCCTTGGTGTCAGCCCATCACAGATAACCCCTCTCAGTAGCAGAGCAGACTCACGTTCACAGTCCCTTGCACGGAAATACACACTATATCCCTGTGTCACGCAGCATCTTCATGAACGACCAGCGTACAACAAAACACACAGACAATCTTTCACAGCTTCACATTATGCAGTTTCTCACGGAGTAGCATATCGTCACCAGTGCCACCTCACATGACCACCCAGTCAGCTATTCGAGTACAATCTGCGTGTCAAATAGAGAGTTTCTGACAGTATCACATACAGTCTCTCAAAATGTCACACACACTCTCAGTGTAAACTCACACCTCATCACAGTCTCATACACGTACACGTGATTTGTCTGGAGTCTGGGTGGTGCAGTAGTTAAAGCGCTCGGCTGTTAGTTAAAGTTGGTTATTGGAATTCACCAGCCCACACCTTGGGAGAAAGATGGGGCAGTCTGCTTCCTTAAAGACTGAATCCAAACCAAACTCACTACCACCAAGTTGTTTGTGACTCATAGCGACTCTGTCTAGGGTTTCTGATGGGTTTGAGCTGCAGATCTTGTGGTTCACAGTCCAATGCTGATCCTACAGCACCTTACCAGGAATCCTGTCTAGAGTTTATGAGACTATAGATCTTGATGGAGTCATCAGTAGGTTTGAACCACAGCCTAGCAGCCCCTATACCTAACCCACAGCTATTTTCCATATAGAGGACAGCCTTGGAAATCCTATAGAACACTTCTCCTCTGTCCCACAGGGTCGACAGGAGTTGGAATCGATGACAACTCATCGTGGGTTGGGTTGGGTTTATCAGTCAGTATTTTACAGTATTACATAGCCAGGTACCAGTCACAAACAGTGTCACATACCCTGTGACTCGCACATCCAGTAACACACATCCTTGCACAACCTCCTTCTGCCACACACAATTTCACCCTATCCTCCCACACAGTGACCACAGTCTGTCCCAGGTACACACATGGAGTCATACTAACTCACACATCATTAGTCAGCACCTCACAGAATCCCCTCACAATCTCACAACGCTTGTGTGCACTGACACGTGCTTAGTGCCACACACAACCTCATGGTGCCACGTAGTGTGGTCACAGTCTCCTGGTGGGGCATCCTCACAGTATTAAAAGTCCACATGTAATCTCCTGTTGGCCACACTCTCTCAGGATCTCACACAATCTGTGTCACAAATAGTCCTATGTTTCTCATGCACTTACACATTCAGTCGACGCCACACAGTGTGTATCACACACACTGTCGCCCTCACGCCTGGCCTCAGTCATATTCCCATTATCACACACTTAGACAGTCTCTCTTGTATTTCATTTCTAAGTGCCCCATACACAGGCTTTCTCATCCCAGTTACAGCCCAGTTTTACACCCACTTGCACCAGTCCCTCCGTGTTATACATCATCACACCATTTCTTGGTGTGGCTGCCACATATAATGTCACACTCCTAGTCTCTGTCACCCCCCAGGCTTCTCATGTCATCTCTTGGCGTGTCAGTTGTGTGACTGACATCTTCTCCACACACACACAAAGCACCTCACAGTCACACAAGTCTGTCACATACAGTCAGTCTCACACTTTCTCTGTGTGTCACACAGTCCCACACAATCTCTCACTCTCACATGTGGCTTTTCAGTGGTATATGGTGGTGATGGTGGTGGTGGCTGGGTACTGTTGAGTTGGTTTCGACTCATAGTGACCCTGTATAGGATTTCGAAGGAGCAGCTGGTGAATTTGAACCACCAACCTTGTGGTTCAAATCAACCTTGTGGTCCAGTGCTGTATCCCAGAGCTCCACACCAGAACTCCCAATTGTCACATATAATCTTCACAATGTTATACAGTCTTCTGGTGTTACACGCATTCTCACACCATTGCATATTCACAGCTTCCTGGTGTCACATCATCTCCCCTGGTCACTGCAGAGACCCAAGTCACACTGTCACAGACACACACACACACACACACACACACACATAGTCATTGGCCCTCTCTGTTAGTCCTCTGCCGGCCACACGGGAGCGCTCGCGAACCGCGGAACCGCCCACAGTCCGCGCCAGGGCCCCATCGCAAATGGAAACTGATTCAGGGACCAGAGATAGAGACACAGAAAGGTGGAAGGAGCTAGAGACTAGTGGAAGAGAACTGAAGCTTCACAGAGACACACAGAAATACAGAGAGACAGAGACAAAAACAGAGAGACAGGACCACAGAAACAGAAATTGAGAGAGGCCTTGGAACTAAGACGAAGAAGGGGATCATTGCAAAGTGAGACTGAGACATAAGCGGCAGCGATTGCAGAGATAAAATCGCAGAGTAGGGACACAAACTGAGAAGGCACATAAGAGAACCCACAGAAACGTAAGATCAGAGACTGAACTGCAGAGACACACAGAGACAGAGAGCACAAGAGAGACACAGAGGACAATCAGAGACAGGAAGTGAGAGATATAACACACTGAGACAGACAGGTAAGCAATAAGCAGACAGTGGCTTCCACAAGAGTCGCGATATGGAGGTGGGTCCAACAGAGACGCGTCCCAGGGGCGTGGCTCAGGCGGGTGCTGGGGGGGCGTGGTCAGTCAGATCTGGGGCTCCGTGGAGCATAGGTCTAGCTGTATTCACCCCGAGCCACCCGAGGCGGCTGCCTGTGGAGCCGGAGACAGGGGCCCTGCAGAGTAGTGGAAGTCGGGGGAGGTCGGTTTGACTCACTCCAACCGGCATGGAAGGTACCCCGCCCGGGTTCCTAGTGTGATTTGGGAGGGAGTAAGGGAACCCGGGCTCCCCTCCCTCCGTGCCGCGGGCGCTTTGGGGCCCAGTGGGGGAGGATAGCCAGATCCACATCTGGAAAGCATCAGGCGGGCCGGACGTGCCAGGGCCCTGGGCCCAGCTGCGGAAGGGGGGTGGGGCGTCTCCGTCTCTCCCTCCATAGTGGGGTCTGCCGGCGCCGGGGAGGGGCCTGGGCGCGCGCTTAGCCCCCGCACCTCCTGCAGCTGGTTTTAATCAGCGGTTCTGGCCGGAGCAGACCCCAAGGAGGAAACCCAGCTTAGCTAGGGGAAGACGGGGTGACGACCTCACCCCGACGGCGGCCTGCTGACAGCTGGGGGGCTAGGGAAGACAAACACAAGAACACTGTGAATGGAGCGTTCTCTCCATTTTTCTCCCAAGCTTCGGACTCCAGCTGTCTTTGCATTTTAGTAAACTGCACAGGAATTCAGAGGCTCTGGTGGCGCAGTTGCTAATTTCAAGACCAGCAGTTCGAATCCACCAGCCGTTCCGCTGAAGAAATATTGGACTTTCTGATCCTGTGAAGATGTAAAGCCTCAAAAACCTTATGTTGTTGTTGTCAGGTGCCATCGAGTCGGAGCGGACTCATAGCGACCCCATGCATAGCAGAACAAAACAATGTCCGATCCTGGGCCAACTTCACTACTGCTGCCACACTTGAGTCCATCAATGATGCCACCTGGCCAATCCATCTCGTTAGGGGTCTTCCTCTTTTTCTCTGACCCTCCACCTTACCCAGCATGACATCCTTCTCCAGCGACTGTTCCCTTTGGACAAAATGTCCAAAGTATGAGAGACGAAGCTTAGCCATCCTGGCCTCCAAGGAGCACTCTGGCTGCACTTCTTCCAAAACAGATCTATTGGTTCTTTTGGCAGTCCATGGCACTTTCAGTATTCTCCTCCAACACCACAACTCAAAAGCATCAATTCTTCTAGGATCTTCCTTATTCACTGTCCAGCTTTTGCATACATATGAGGCTATTGAAAACACCATGGCCTGGGTCAGGCGCACCTTAGTCCTCAAGCTGACATCTCTGCTCTTCAACACTTTAAAAAGTTCCTGTGGAACACATAGAAATCAAAAACCTTAGAGAGGGTCCTTATGAGTAGAACCGACTTGACTCGATGGCATACACAGCAGCTGCAGGTGGCACCGTGGGTTAAGCATTGGGTTGGGAACCAAATGGTCAGCGGTTCAAACCCACCAGAGGCTCCATGGGAGGAAGATAAGGCAGTCTGCGTCTGTAACTAGTTATAGTCTCTGAACCCAAGGGAGAAGTTCAACTCTGTCCTATGATGGGGTTGCTAGGAGGCAGAATCTACTGAACAGCAGGGGGTTTCGGGAGCCCATGAATCACCAGCCTCATGACAGCCTAGTTTTCCGATGACAGCTGAGACCTTGGATTCGGATTCAGTCTGTCTTTAGTCAATTATTCAATAAACATTAAATGAATGCCACCAGTGAGTTAGAATCTAATTTGTTGTTGTATGCCGTGGAGTTGGTTCTGACTCACAGTGACCCTGTACAGGGTTTCCGAGGCTGTAAATCTTTACAAGAGCAGAAAGCCTCATCTTTCTCCTGCGGGACAGTTGGTAGTTTCAAACTGCTGACTTTGCGGTTCGCAGCCCGATTCGTAACCACTATGCTACCAAAGCACCTTAGTGGCACACAATTGCCTACTTGGTATCTCTCTGCCTGGATATCCATCAAGCTCAAGTCATTCAAAACTGAGTTCCTGATTTCACCCCCAAACTCCCTCTTACATCAGCTTTACCCATCGCCAGACCAATATCAAACCAGTTACGTACTGTAGGTATGGATTCATGGTAATCTCGTAAGTCAGAATAGAATGGTCCCATAGGATATCCAAGACTGTAAACCTTTATGGAAGCTGATTGCCACATCTTTCTCCTACAGAGTGTCTGGTGTGTTCAAACTGCTGACTTTTTGGTTATTAGCTGAGTGCTTGTAACCACTGCGCCACCAGAGCTCCTAACAGAAAACGAGGTTGAGAATATCTAAAACAGTATTTGAAAGAAGATCAAAGTAGGAGGCCTTACAATTCCCAATCTCAGAATTTAGCTGTACAACCACGGTAATCAAAACAGGCTGGTACAATAGACAGGCACATAGACCAATGGAACAAAATTGAAAACCTACAAGTAAACATATCCAGCTGTGGATAGCTGATCTTCATCAAAGGCTCTATTCAACGGGAAGAGATAATCTCCAACAGTGGTGCTGGCAAAACTGGATCTCCATTTGCAGGAAAATGAAACAGAATCCATACCTCACACCACACACAGAAAGTTAACTCTAACCAAACTATATAAAATTCCTGTAACATAGGGAAAAAGGTATAATTTATGGCATGAATGCACTATCAAACATAACTACAAAAGCACAAACAAGAGAAGATAAACTAGATACTTTACTGAAAGAGTAAAAAAAGAACTTATAGATGGGGGAAAGGTTGGCAATAACATTCTCTGACAAAGATCTAAACTCTAAAATCCAGAGAAAACTTCAATACCTCAACAACAAAAGATAATCTAATTTTAAAAATGGGCAAAAGACATAAACAGACATTTCACCAAAGAAGTTACTCAGGTGGCTAACAATTATGAGGTGTCCTGGTGTGGCGCTGCAGAATAATGCACTGGACCACAAGGGTGGTTTGAACCACAAGGTCGGCGGTTCAAAGTCACCAGCTGCTCCTAGGAAACCCTATACAGGGTCGCTGTGAGTCGGAATTCACTCAAAGGCACTTAATAATACCAAGCAATATGACGTGATACTCAGATCATTAGCTATTGTTGTTAGGTACCTTCAAGTGGGTTCCTACTCATAGCAACCCTGTGTACAACAGAATGAAACACGCCCATCTATACTTTCCTCACAATGATTATGTTTGAACCCATTATTGTAGCAGCTGTGTAAATCTATGCCCTTGGGGCTCTTGCTCTTTTTCACGGAGCCTCTACTTTACCAAGCATGATGTTCTTCTCCAGGGACTTTTCCCTTCTGACAACATGTCCAAAGTACGAGAGACGAAGTCTTGCCCTCCTTATCTCTAAGGAACATTCTGGCTGTACTTCCTCCAAGACAGATTTGTTCATTCTTCTGGCAGTCCATGGTGGCTGTGTGCCGTGGAGTCGGTTCCGACCCATAGCGACCCTGTACAGGGTTTCCGAGGCTGTAAATCTTTACGGGAGCAGAACGCCTTATCTTTCTCCCACAGAGCAGCTGGTAGTTTTGAACTGCTGACCTTGTGGTTCGCAGCCCGATTCGTAACCACTATGCTACCAGAGCACCTTCTTCTGGAAGCCCATAGTACTTAAAATATTCTTCACTGTCACCATAACTCAAATGCATTCATTTATTTAAGGTCTTCCTTATTCATTGGTCAACTTCCATGCATCTGAGGTGATTGTAAATATCAGGTGCCTCTTAGTCCTCAGAGTGACACCTTGGCTCTTTAACACTTTCAAGAAGTCTTTTGCAGCTTAATTTGCCCAATGCAACAGGTCATTTGATTAGATGGTGGTGGTAGTGAGTTGTGGAGTTGATTCTGACTCATAATGACCCTGTACAGGGTTTCTGAGGCTATAAATCTTTATGGGTGCACAAAGACTCATCTTTCTCCTGAGAAGCAGCTGGTGGATTTGAACTGCTGACCCTGTAGTTAATAACTCAACATGTATTCCACAATGCTACCAAGGCTTCTTTGATTAGCCATTTGGTTGTTTTTGTTGTTAAGTGCTGAGGAGTCAGTTCTGACTCATAGCAACCCTGCCTGTATAGGGTCTTTCAGAGGAGTGGCTGGTGGATTGAGTTTCCAACTTTGTGGTTAGTGGTCCTGTGCTTATCCTACAGCACCACACCAGTAGACAAGTGTTGAATTTGGTGAAGAGAAAGGTAATACACAATTAGGGGGGAAATCTGCATGATTGTAACCAAGGTAAATGAAAACACAGAGGAATACAAAAATAAAGGATAACAGGAAGGGATAGGAAAGAAAGATGAATAGAAATGGTAAGCATAGGGTATCACCTAAAACACAACAACAACAAAAACCAAGCCCACTGCCACTGAGTTGATTCTGACTCTTAGTGACCCTATGAGTTTCTAAGACTATAAATCTTTACTGGAACAGATAACCTCATCTTTCTCCTGAGGAGTCACTGATGAGTTTGAACCATTGTAGCCCAATGCCTAACCCACAGCTAAATAGTACTATAACTATTGCAAAGAAATGCAATCCTTAATTAGAAACCTTCCCACAAATAAACCTCCAGGCACAGATAATGCCCCCCCAAAAAATATGAGTAGAAAATGAATATAATCCAATTTATGTAAATATATCACTTTATATATAAGTGCCCACTCAACAGCAATTAACAATATGTACATACATAATTACATTACATATAGTGCAATGTATTTATATAGTTATTTAGATTTATGTATGTATGAAAACACACAAAAATGCAAGGCTGCACATCAAATTGGTTACCAGGAAAGTTAATGGAGTTGAGAAAGGAGATTTGGGGATTGCCCCTTGCAGAGCTGTGAATTACTTAGTAAAAGTAAGCTTCCCTTCTAGTCAAAGTATGTGAAACTCTGAAATGATTGGGTAGGGCTATGCAAATGTGATGTGCTTGTGGCCCACCAAGAGGATTGGATAACTGCTAATAATGTAAATAAGGCACATAGCACTGTGTTGGGGGAGGTTGTTGTTAAGTGCCTTGGAGTTGGTGCTGACTCATAGGGACCCTGTAAATGGTTTTCCAGGCTGTAAATCTTTGTGGGAGAAGAAAGCCTTCTCTTTCTCTCCCTGAGTGACTGGTGGCCTCAAACTGCTGACCTTGTGGTTCAAAATTTAGTGCGTATCCTGCAGAGGCACTGTACTCCTGTTTTGGGGTTGGTATGTTGTTGTTGTTAAGTGCCATCTAGTCGGTTCCGACCCATAGCGACCCTGTACAGGGTTTCCGAGGGTGTAAATCCTTACGGGAGTAGAAAGCCTCATCTTTCTCCCGCGGAGCAGCTGGTAGTTTCGAACCACTGACCTTAAGGTTCGCAGCCCGATTCGTAACCACTACGCTACCAGAGCTCCTGTTTTGGAGGTGGTATGGAACCATGCAAAATGTGTGGAACCCTAACCAGGGGATTTGTCATTCTGCTAGGTTTAAAATAAGCTGTTTCAGAGGCAGAAATGGAGACCTCAGTGCCATCAAGAAAGAAGAACCAGGAGTGGAGCACATTCTTAGGCCCTGAGGATCCTTGATCCAGAGCTGTTACACCAGAGACAGCAAGAAATTGCGAGAAGCGGTATCTACAGAATCAGGTGGCTGACATGAGACAGCAGGCTTGCAGGCAGAGTAAGGTGGCTCTGGGAACTTACTGGTGGAGCCTAGAGTCAATGATTCATGGAATGGGTAGTTAAAAAAAGAGGTTTTTAACAGTTGCCTGAGCAAGGTAGGTACCAGACTAAGAGGCTAAGGGTTGGAGGGTTGTCTGTAAACACAGCTAAGAGGAGGTTGTTCTGATAAAAAACAATTGTATCCTGAGTGTTCCTGAACCTAAATAGAACCTGTTACTTCCATCATGGAGTCCTGGTGTGGCACTGTATCATAATCATTGGATGACTAACTACAAGGTCGGCGGTTCAAACCCACCAGCTACTCCTTAGAAATCCTATACAGGGTTGCTATGAGTTGGAACCAACTTGACTTGACGGCACTTAACTACTTTCATCATAAACCCCTAACTGTGACTGTGATCTGAGTTTTGTGTAATCATTGCAATGTATTAATCCAATTCAGCGGAGGAGTAAAATGCCCTGGGAAGGACAGCTGGTGTCAGAATTGGTAAAAACAAAAAACAAAAAAAACGTTGGAGGGTGAAAAGGTCTGAGCTCCTCCTCATTCGATTTGGCCTTGGGCAGCTGATGCAAATACTTTTTCCCCCTGGTGAAGTTAGAGGTCAGATGCTACCCCATCATTTTATATTCCTTTACCTGCATTGTTCCAATTTTTATGAAACCATTATGTATGGAAAAAATGGAACTCAATCAAAAATCAGATTCATTGGTGTAAAATAGTTTATGGTTGGAAGATGCTGTTGAGACCTGCCCTGGGATCTGTTATCTGGTTCAGGACATTACGGATTCTAAAGCACGCAGTCATTGCTTGCTGTTAATAAATGCTAGTCCCAAATAAAGCCATTTTCCCCAGAGAACAAGATCCACCACACATGGTACACTGTGCATTTATTTACAAAGAGGGTCGAGAAACACAAAGAATCTGGCCCCCTGTGCACTGGGGAATCACCTTCGTCATAATAAATACAGTCATTTAAAAAAAACAAACAAAACAAAACAACTAGATTGGAACAGTTGAGGGTCGTTCTGGGCTCCCCCCACTCCCTGTCATGAGAGGGCGGAACAAGATAGATGCCATCCTCTTTCCTCTTTAACATCTCCCAATCCCTCAGAATTGTCCAGGGATAAAGGTAAGAGTCCTTTTGGTCCAGATGTTGCCAACTCCTACTTGACCCTCAAAACCCCCAAAGTCAGCGCTCCTTCCCTTCCCAGGCACTGTGCAGGCACCAGCTGGGTCAGACACAGACTCTCTGACCTGGAGGCTCAGGGACATGGAGGGGGGGCACTTTGTGAATGAAAGGGAACCATAGAAAGGAGGTTTTGAAAAGGAGGAATGAGGGGACTCAGCAAGAGAAGTAGAAGGCAGCAACTGTCTAAGTGTCTAAACTAAAATAGGGAAATTGTAACTCCATTATTCCTTCTGCATACACAGGCACCCAATATACAGATGAGCAAGGTGAGGCCCAGAGAAGGGGAACTTTCTTGCCCAAGGACTCCAGAGCCAGAATTTGAACTGGTCAAACAAGGCTCCTCCCCATTCCTCCCTCGGAATGTGTATGTGTGTGTTGGGGGGTAGCCTTTTTAATCACTATGACTGCAGTTAAGTGAGAGGGTGGTGGTCTTTGGAAAGAGAGAATATATCCTGGTCTTTGGAAGGGTGGTGGTGTGGAAGGGCTAGTGAGTGTGGAGACTATGAAGGGAGAGCCCAACCAAACTCCTAAACTCACACTGTAGTCATGACCTTGAGAGATCCCGAACGAAAACGCAGGATCTTTTTCTTGAGCGCGTGAGAAGCCTTGATCTTTACAAAGACCTTGGCAGGGCCTGCAGGCGCCCCTCCACCTGCACTACCCCCTGGCGCGGAGGCCGCGGTGGCAGCCACGAGCTGCTGTGGCCATACGAGGCCACCGCTGCCGTCAGAGTCGCTGGAAGCGGAGCTGAAGGCAGGTGACTCGCCCTCGCTGGCGCTAGATTCACTTTCCCCGTAGCCCCCACCACCGGGTCCCCGACGTCCAAGGGGCCCCAGACGCCCAGCCGAGCATTCGGAGTCGCTGCCCGCGCAACCATACAGCAGACGGCGTTGAGGAGCCGACGGGGATGGGCCGGGCCCTGGGCCGCGGGTCGTGGGAGCTCGGGGACGTCCGCGGCGACCTTCGGCAGCATCGATTTCGGCCGTGGAGCGCCAGCGGCGACAGGCCCCAGCGGCCTGGGCAGCCAGCGTTGGCGCGGGGCCGCGGCGGGGCCGAGGCGGCCGCGGCTCTTCGCGTTCAGCCGTGGGGTACTTGGGAGGGCCGGGAGGGACCGCGGCGGCGCGACCCAGCAGGCTGGTCTCGGACTGAGAGCGCGCAGTCTTGCGCGCCCTGGGCGAGCCCCGGCGACCCGAGGCTTCAGTCATGCGTCCGCGGCGCCCGGCGGCACGAGGACGCTCCCGGGGCGGGGATTGCTCCACACTGCGGCCGCGGGTCAGTGGGGGCGCTTTGCGGCGAGCCGCGCGACCGGGGAGACCTCGGGTGGCGGCCTGAGCGCCCGGGATGTATTGCGCCTTTACCAGCCGCCCCTCGGCCGGGCTGTCGGGGGGTGAGGAGGCGGCGGGCAGCGCCGCGGGCTCGGCCGCCGCCTCCGACTCCCACTGCGAGCCCCAGGCGCGTCTCAGGGCGGCCGGGCTGGTGGTCCGGCCCCCGGCACGCTCCACGGCCGGCTCAGGCGCGGGCCGCACGCCCCCGGGGGGCGAGGACGCGTCAGGTGGCCGCTGGCGCACGCTATTCTGGCGCCGCGGGCCACCTTCCGCGCCCCCAGGGCTTGTCCGGGGCTGACCTGCCCCCCGGCGGCGGCGCCTGCGCAAGAGCGCCGAGATGTAGCCGTCCAGGGGCCGGCGCGCGCCTGCCGCCGGATCGGACGAGTCGGCCGGAGGCCGGGGACAAGGGCGCGGGCTGCGCAGTGCTACGGCATGCAGGGGGCTGGGCGTCAGGAAAGGCCCCGCGCGCGGCCGCCGCTCCGCCGACGAGCAGGCTTCCGCGCCCGCAGAGCCCGCAGCCGTTGGGTAGGGCGCAGAGAAGGAGCGCGGCACTGCGGCCCGAGTGCCCACAGCCTCGTGAGCACTGGGACTGGCGTCTCCTAGGAGAGGGAGGCAAGAAAGGAAGGGAGTGGAGGGACTCTCAAAGCCTTCACTCCAAGCCTGGAGGTCAGGCTGCCTCCCTCCACCTCCATTCCTATTAAAAGCCTTGCTCACATCCCTTCCCCCATGTCGTGTTCCTAACAAAATCTTTACAGTAGCTTGCAAGCCCCTGCATGATCTGTTTCTCCTACCCACCCCCGTCCGTCTCCTGTCTCCTCTGTTTGTAGGATTCCAGATTCCAGCCAGGCCGGCCTCTTGTATAGGAGGGGGCTTTTCAAAGTTCGTAGGAAAAACCAGTATCTTTTAAATTCTATTTTTCCACGAATTTTTAAAAGTCCTTTTTACACACCTGCCAGTTGCATTTGGGCCTCAGGGCCTTTGCACTTCCTATTCCAGCTACCTGGAACACTGGCTCACTATTCACTATCTCATTGAGGATTCCTCTGGTCCTATCTTTTTTTTAACGTAGCAGTGCACAAAGGGACACACTCTCAACCCCTTTACTTGGTTTCTTTTCCCAGTACATGTCAATATCTAATGTCCCAGGCTACATCTCCTTGTATAGTAACTACCGTTCCCACTAGAACGTCAGCTTTATAACCCATTGCTGGTCAAGTCAATTCCGACTCGACTCATAAGAACCCATAGGGTTGAGTAGGACTGCCCCATGAGGGTTTGTGAGGGTATAAATGTAGGAAACATCATCTTTCTCCTATGGAGTAGCTTTGAGCTTTTGAGTTAGCAGCCCAATATTTAATTAATCCTCTAGGCCACCAGGGCTCCCTCAACTTTATAAGAGCAAGGGTTTGTGTATTGTTCGGCTGTATCAAAACACAAACAAGGGAGAGTGTTTCTTTTGTGACATCCAGTGGATTCCAGTTCATAACACCCCTATCAGGCGGCTTCAAAAAGTTCATAGAAAAATTTCATTGCATTGCATTTTTCTAAGGAGTTTTTGAAGCCCCCTGGTATAGGACAGAGAACTGCCCCATTAAAGCTTCCTGTGTGTAATAAAACCAAACCAAACCTGATGCTGTGGAGTTGATTTTGACTCAGCAACCCCATGTGTTAGAGTGGAAAACTGTCAGTCCTTTCTCCACAGCACTGCTGGGTGGCTTACAAATATCACCCTTTAGTTCAGTAGTTGAGTTTGAATCATCTGCATCGCCCAGAGACCTTAGCACATAACTTACTTGTTTAAAGGAGTAAGAGCAGTTTTTGTTTGCTTGGTAGTTACCATATGCCAAGTCCTGTCTGTGCCTAGGAACAGTGGCACACTGACAGGTCAGAACATCTCTATAAGGTAAGTGTTGTTAGGATCCCATTCTAACAGATGAAGAATATGGAGGCCCAGAAAGAGGAGACATGCTGAAAATCACACACAGAGAGATCTCAGATAAATCTGAATCTAGATCTTTCTGATTCTGAAGATTGTGCTCCAAACCAGCTGCCTTTACTGCCCATTCCCAGGCCCTCAGGGGCCTACCCCCATCTACCTTACCTAGGGACTTGGGTCGCTCACTGGCATAGATGCCTCGGGGTTCAGAGGGACCCAGGCGTCCATAGGAGCCAGAGCCAGAAAAGCCACTGTCCCCACAAAAGGTTGAAGGTGGTGAGTCTGGAGCTCCTGTGGAACTGGGGTCTTCATAAAAACCTGGATTCCAGGGAGAAGGGGAGAGAAAATCAGGGTGCCTGGATGGGAATATGGGGAGAATAAGGGAAGAGAAGGGAGACCAAGGCAGAAAGAGGAAACAGGGGTAAAGGATGAGGGGCAGGGGTGAGGGATACAAAGGTGGGGAGAGAGACTATCAAGAGACAAAGAGGGAAGACAAGGATGGCAAAAGAAAGACTGGAAGAGACTAGGGAACCAACAGATTGCTGGGGGGAAATTAAGGGACATGGAGAAGGGGAACCTAGAGGTATAGGTGAGTGGAGCCTGAGAGATGGAGGACAGTGGGAGAGATTAGGGTGTTTCAGCCAGGTCCTCCCCTCCACCTGTGCTCACCCGAGCTGCGACCGCTCTCTTGCTCCAGGCCGCCAGATTCCAGGCTTAGGTCTCCCAGCTGCTGACCCAGGTCCCAGATGAGTCCAGGCAGTGCCTCCTAGGGGTATGGGGAAAGCAGGATGATCAGAAAAGCCCCAATCCTCTGTCCACTGGTCCCACTATCCCATAACATCTCTCAGTATCTGTCCCTTCAGCCCCCTTAGAAAGTCCTTCTGGCAGTCTAACTGTAGTCATTCATACTGTAGTCCCACCTCAGTGCCTATTGGTGGTTCTGTGTCACTACAATAGGAGTTAGTTCTGACTCATAGCAACCCTGTGTATGGTTCCCCAGGCTATAAACTGTTAAGGGGGCAGAAAGCCTTCTCTTTCTTCCTTGGAGCTGCTGGTAGATTTGAACTGCTGACCTTGCAGTTGGTAGCCCAGCACATAATCCACTATGCTATCAGGACCCTTTTAGGTATATACCTTGTCCCTTGGGCAATTCATATCAGTTGTTTCCCCCATCTATTGTCACATAAGGTTGCTATGAGTCAGTACTGACTAACAGTATTAGCAACAACATTCTCACAGGCCCTTAACCCCTATTTTTATGACTTTCTTTGAGTTTGACTTCAGATCTTGCTGTAAGGGCAGTTCCTGGTTAAAACATGCCCAGGACCCTTAGCCATGGGTGTGACTGTACTTTTCAGATGCTTGCATCTCCCCACACTGCTAAGTGGGAAAGATGAAAAGTAATACCATTAGAAAATCCTTTTGCTAGGCCTTCCTGCTGCAGACTAAATGTTTCCCTCATATAGATAAAACAGAATTAACTACAAATCATAGACTTCTTTGAGCCACCCCCATAACTTCCCTACTGGGAAGTCCTTGTGTAAGTCTAGCCTTAATGTTATTGCTGCAAATAATTCTTTTTTGGGGAAGGAGCAAGGAGTGTTTTTGTGCCAAACCCCAATAGTTCGCTTTATCCCAGGGATCACATTCTCCTTTAGCCCTTGTTCCATTCAAACTCAGAAACCCCCAGTGTCTGCCCACTGTGCCTCACTCAGCCTGATGAAAAATGTCTACAAGTCTACCCTGGATTCTTTTTGCTGTAGGAAAAGATCATTTTGATCAGATGTGAATAAATGGGGGTGAAAACCATTTGAGGGGATTGGCAGTTACCGAGGGTGGTAGTGGGGACTGAAACAACACAGACACTAAGACTTAACCCCTTTTTGAAATCTTGAGGCCCGGCGCCAAGAAGAGTTTCCCTTGAGTCAGGGCGAGGAGGCCAGTGGTGGCCACAGCCTCAGGCTGACGGTTGACCCTCAGACAAAAGCGACTTGTCTAGGCAGCCCAAGGGAGGGAGGGAAGGAGGAAGGGAAGGAGGAGGAGTTTGGAGGGCAGGCGCCCAGTCTTTCCTATTTAGGGCAGAAAGACGGGCAGGCTCCCCCGAAGCCCCGCCCCAGCTCTCCTGGGGCTCTTCTGACGCACCCCTGCCCAGAACAGAAGCCCCTTCTGGGCCTGTTTTTGCAAGGAAGGTCAACAAAGCATTCCACTTTGGGCTCCTACCCTGGAGTGCAAAGATGCCCTAGTGGAATCATCTTTGCACAGAACCCAGGAAAGTAGAGGGGCTGTGTAGCATCAAAATCATCAAATCCACTGCCATCGAGTCATTCCAGCCTCATAGCGACCCTATATAGGGTGTCCGAGACTGTAAATCTGTACACTATACCCCATGTCATGTCCTCTCACAAACTGCCCCCTTGCTCGCTCTGCATTAGCCACACTAGCCTGTTTCTTGCACAAGCTATGCACACTCCTTTGCACTACTTGCTCTCTCTGTATGGTCAGTCTCCCCCATGTGTCCTACTGGCTGACTCTACGACTTATTTCTGGTTTCTGCTTACCTGGAACTTTTTCTGACCAAACAAAAATCCAAATCTGTTGCTTTGGAGTCACTTTGAACTCATGGTGACCGCATGTGTTACAGAGAACTGTTTTAAACAGCACAGGAGAAAGACAAGATGGTAAAGATCATAGCCAAGAAGCCCCGATTCTGTCCCCAGAGTCCTATGAATCGAAATGGACTCAACAGTACCCTAACAAGCAACTGTAACGGAAATGGATCACCAAGTCCTTCTGCAACACCACCGGGTGAGTTCAAAATGCCAAGCCTTTAAATTAATAATGGAGTGTAAACCTTTTGTGCCACCTAGATACCTCCTCTGAGCTCCCTGGTTTTTTCCTATATAGCAGTAAGGACTTCATGATTTATAATTATATACAATTTTTTTGTTATTAAAAAAAAATTTCTCTCTTGCTAGAATATTCACTCCAAGAGAGTAGGGGCTTTTGTTTATTTTGTTGACTATCTGTCAAGTGCTCCCAGCAGTGCCTGGTACAAAGTAGCTGATGGGTAAATATCTTAGAAATTCATGTCTACCATGAAATACTATGTAGCTGTTAAAAGGGAGTGAATTTCAACATGGGAATCATCAGCAAGATCCAGTGTTGGGTAGCAAAATAAAAGGGACCTTCAAAAAGTGGGAAAATGCAATGAAAAGAAACTGGAATTTTTCCATGAACTGTTTGAAGCCTCCTCAAATGTGATAGTATGTTTGTGAAACTCACCCAGAGGTTTGTTAAAACCCAGATTGCTGGGACTGATTTCCAGTTAGTTTCTGAATAGAGTAAGGAGAGGGGGCCCAGGAATTTGCATTTTGAACAAATTCGCACAGGATCTGATGCAGTTGGTCCAGGGAGTACATCTTGAGAGCCATTGGCATAGTTTCTGGGAGAAGAAACTGGAATTTGTTTTAAAAAACAAAAAGCAAAACTCTGTATGTCTTGATATGTAAACTGTTTTTATAAGTCAAGGCACTTGGAGAAATCTGGAAGAACTCATAGTAAAATTACATGGGTTTTGACCCTCAACTGAAAAGATGGATTAAGGGAATCAAAAGAGGGAAGAGGAGAGTGAAGTGTTTAAGCGAAATTGTTGTTGTGTGCCAGTGAATCCATTTCAATTCATAGCAACCTCATGTGACTTAGTAGAACTGCCCCATAAAGTTTCCTGGGTTGTAACCTTTACAGAAACAGACAGCCAGGTCTTTTCTTCTTCAGAGCCATAAAATGGGTTCAAACTGCCAGCCATTAAGCTAGCAGCTGAGTGCTTTCATCTGCTAGGCTCCAAATCCCAGCTCTGTGACTTTGGCAGGTTACTTCACCTCTCTGGGCCTCAGTTTCCTCATTTACAATATGGGCATCATTCTCTTGGGGAGTTCTTGTGCAGAATTAATATTTTTAAATGGTTCCTTTAAAGCACTTAATAAATGCTAACTTTTCTTAATACATAAAAGCTATGAATTTCTTACACGAAAAATAATAAGATTGTGTTTTCACTTATGTAATTAAAAACAAATAGTGACAATGATTTTTTGTGTGTGAAGTCTGCAGGGAAGAGCAGGAATTAGGGGACAGGAGAGGACTCCTCCTTTTCCCAGCCAAGACCCATTCCCTCCCAGTCACTTCAGTCTGTTTCCATCACCCCTCACCCAATTACAAGTCCTTCCAGCTGCAAAGACTTCACTCCTTCCAGCTTCAAAGGGACAAATCTTTAATATAAAATCATATAAATCCTTGTCCTGAATCTAGGCTTCTACCTGCTCACATACCTACCCCTGTCCTATTTTTGCAAGTTCTTTGTACCTGGCCTCCCCACAGGAGAAAGATGAAGCTTTCTGCTTACTGAAGATTTACAGCCTCAGAGGCCTATACAGGGTGGCTATGAGTTGGAACCGACTCCATGGCACACAACCACCACCACCACTTGTATGTGGCCTCAGGTCATTCTGCTGGGGGTGGTGGGGGAGAGGCAGATGTAACAAGGATACGGTCAGGACACCTGGGGTCCGCAGTATCCAAAGTTCCCCACACTTTTGCTTCTCTCAGCTTACCTCTGTATTCAATGCCCTTGATCTGTTAGGAAGTCCTTCTGCAAGTCTAACTTAAGTCCTTCCTGCTGGAACCACCAACCTCGGCTCATCTCAGGTTTCCCCAATCAAGAAACTCTGGCCACACACAGGCTTTCCTTTGTGGGAGAGAACAGAACCCAGGGACTCCCAACTCCAGATACCACTAGTCTTTACCTGGCTTTCCCATCATTCCTGTTAGAAAGTAATCAAGACTAATTTGAGCTTTTCTTGCTGCAGAGTGTATTGGGTGGGGTCCAGCTTCTTAAGACAAGGGCTTAGGGATCAGAGGAGGCTCCTATCCCCTCCTCAGAAGGACTTAGGAACCCCCAACATCAGAGGAGCTTATATTTAGCGTTCTCTGCTCCTCCCTCGGAGCGTTGTCTCCCTCCGCCCTCCCGCCCGCCTCCTCCCTGATGCTAGGACTAAGCTTTGCCTGGAGACTGTGAGGGGGAGAGACCTCCCCTCTACCAACTCAAGTCAGCCGAGAAACCAAGGGGCAGAGAGAGGAGAAGCGAGAGTAAGGGGTGGAGGCTGAGGTGCGGAGGGAGGAAGGACGCGGTTGTCCGTCTCTCTGGCCCTTTCCCTCTCCTCGGGTGGGAGGCACCTTCCAGAGCCCAGGCAGTTTTGGTGGTGGGGGGGAGCTGGTGGGAGCCCCCACAATCCGTCTCCAACTTTAGGAGGGGGTGGGGCCTCCCACAGCTGTTTCTGTTTCCAGAGAAGAATGTGCAAGGTCCCGCTCCCGGCCGGGGGAGGGGCTGGGCGTGCAGTCCCAGAGTCTGGCTTCAACCCCCCTCTCTACTCCCCATCTGGGGAGGGGGCAGCCGAGGTCAGCCACAGAGAGAGCCCCCTCCCCACCCCCAACCTCGGCTCAGGTTTCCCTAAACGGGAAGCCACACACAGGCTTGTGGATGGGAGCAGCAAGTGGAGCCAGGGTCTGGGGCCTGGCATGCTGGGGGCGGTGGGGGTGGGGAGCAGCTGGGCGAGGGGCAGGGACAGATAGAGGCCGAGACTTGGGCAGGAAGAGAAAGAGGTGCAGCAATGCGGGCAGGGAAGACCAGGGAAACAGAGGGTTACGAAAGAGAGGCAGACACAAAGTCTTAGTGTTGGGACAAGGAGAGAGTCAGAGAACCCTGGAAGAGGTCAGGAGAATGAAGGAATGACACAGAGAGGGAGAGAGGGACGATGCCTCCTTAAGTCAGAAAGCTCTGCCCATCTTCCACCATTCAAGCGCCCAGGAGATCTAGAAGTCAGACTCCCTTGCTGCCTCACCAGGCTCCTTCTGGGATTACAGAGGGCTGGGATCAGATAGGAAAGGAGGGGAAGTGTCACCCGAGGGGCAAGATCCCGGGGGTCTTCAGGGACCCTGAGTTTCCTCTCAGCAGCGATCTCTCTGTCCGAAGGTCCCCTTCCCCCATCTTGCCCCCTCCAGAGATCTCCAAGCACACCGGGATTTAGGGAAAATGGAACCCTGGTAGCTGGACAGGGAGGGAGGTGGCATGTTGGATTACTGGCTGTGTAGGCTGCTGTGTGACCTTGGGTGAGTCGCTTGCCCTCTCTGAATCTTAGTTTCCTTCTCCGTAAAATGGGGACGATCACCCTGCAAGCTCCAAGGAGACCATGCATACAAAATATTTGGCGCCGGCTTGACACATACTTGGCGCTCAGAAGGGTTTTTCTTTGGCGGAGAGGCAGAGATGGAGCCTATGCATCTGACGAGGGCCCAAGCGGAGGCGAGATAATCTCCACCACCTTCCCGTCCCGGTTTGGAGGCGGGAGGCCAGATCCCGCCCGCCGCCCGAACTCCCCATACCTCCCCTCCCCCCTTTCCCCACCATACCCCACCCCGCGACCGGGACCCGGGTCCGAGCATCCAGACAGGGTGAGGGGCGGGGACGGACGGACAGGCGGTCCCTCACCAGCTGCTCCTCCAGGGCCGCAGCGGCCCGGCGCGCCGCCGCCGCATCTTCATCCTCCTCGGCGTCCTCCTCGTCCTCGTCCTCGGCGCCCCCCATCCCGGGCTGGGCCAACCGCAGAGCCTGCTGCACGCGATACTCCTGCCTCTCCCGAAGCCAATGCAACTCGCAGAGCCCGGCCAGGCTGCCCTCCAGCCAGCCCCGCAGCCGGCCCCGCTCGGGGCTCACCGGGAACGAGAAGGCCCCGATCATGGCTGCGGCCCCCCGCCCCAGCCTGGCCGGGCCCCGCGGCCACCCTTCTCCCGGTCCCACCTCCCCGCCCTAGCAGCCCGCCTGCCCGTTCGCCCGCCCGCTGGCCCGGCTGTCACCATCTCATCTGCATAGGCGCCCGCCCATTGGGCCGCCCACCCGCGCTTCATCTGCATGACCACGCCCACATCGACCCAGCAACCGCGGCCTATTGGCCGATCCCCACCCTTGCGAAGACGCTTGGCCGTGCGGCCGCGCCCCCCAACACGACGCATGCTCTTAGCTGCCTACTCGTCTGCTTCTTCGATGTTCCGCCACACACCGCCCCTCCGCGCGCCTACGTTTGGGCCCTGGCCACACCCCCTACGCATCACAATAAAATATATTCTCCCTTGCTACACTGCCATTGGCCCATGCCTCCCCATCTCTGCGGCTGGTTCCGCCCCCTTGCGAGAGAGCTTGGGCTACCATTGGACGGTCCAGAAGGAGGGGGTAGTCTATAAATAAAGAATGGATCCACGTGACAGTTTGGCTGTTGTTTCTCCCTCCTCTCTAGTCCTGCGTATCTGAGGCTGCGCAAGAGGAGGAAAAAAGGGCTGGGGGGCCAGGGGGCGTCGAGCCCTTATTTCACCTCTTCTTCCAGGAAGCCTTCCCAGACATTCAGCTGTAGGGGAGGCCAAGGCCAGCTAAAGACCGACATCTTTCTATAATAATGATGTTTATAGGCAGGGCCTTCCTAATTGTTGTGCAACCCGTGTCCCGCGCTTAGAAGACCCCATGCATGCTTGGTTTGAAGCTCTGCTATTGCCGTCTTGAAATTCTTGGGGTTTTTTTGTTTTGTTTTGTTTTTTAACAGTGGGCCCAGGACTCTATAACTTATGCAGCTGGTCTTGCTTCTAAGTGTGTATCCCAGATTCAGAATTAATAAGACCCCGAGTGAAAGCTTTTAAGATCCAACCAGAACAGAATCTAAAGCGTCTTTTGTCCCCCAAGTGCTGTGATGCTTTGTTCTGCGATTCCAGGGGCCTTTGTTCTACGTTCTGAGACGCTTTGTTCCGCAGCCTTCTAAGATGTGTCCTGGACATTCTTTGGTCCAGTCTCAGTCTGACAGCCATTCCCAAGTTCCCTCTCCTTTCCCCGGGTTCCCCAAGGGGGTTAGTACCCCCCCAGGCGGCCAGCCTGTGTCACTTCACCGAGTATGCCTCCCTAAATCTTCCAGGAGACTTAGTTCCGCTATTCCTACCCATTTTTTCAGACAGATCTTGACTCCCTAACAGTCAGGAATCTAGATCATGTGAGAACGTCCCTCTTTTATGATGCCCCCTACACTGGGCACCTTATGGTGATAAACAGGAGAAGTTATCAGATGGCCTGGGGGGTGAAGCCTGCTACTTACAGGCTGTGTTGGGAAAGTGGTTTAGCCTGTGTTTTCTCAACTGTATAATGGGAAGTCATAATACATACAGTTATTATGATTAAATAATAAGTTTGTCAAGGCATGGAGCAGTGCTTGCCACATATAAAGAGCTACAAAAGGCTTTGATAAGTAAAAAGTAAACTAAAACTCCAAAATTCCCTGTCATCCAGTCAATTCTGACTCATAGTGACCCTATATAGGGTTTTCAAGACTGCAGATCTTTACAGGAACAGCTTCATATTTATCCTGATCAGCTGCTGGTGGGTTTGAACTTCTGACTTTGCAGTTAGCAACTCAACTCACCAGGGCTCTGAAAAAGTAATCTATTGAATGCCAAAAAGGAGGACAAATTTGGACATTAGTAGAAAAAAATTTTATTCATTCCCCCCCGCCACTTTGTTCTAGACAAATCTAATCTGTCCTTGAACAACTTTGCCCAACAACTCTGTCCAATTAAGGGGCTACTGGTAGAAATCTGGAGAACTCTAGATAAGGTTTTTAAGTAGTCAGTGTCTGGAATGAGAATGGGATTGTTTTGGGTTTTTTACCCTTTGAGTTTATGTAAAACCAGTTGCAACATGTTGAATCTGGTAGTGACTTTGGGTTGTGGCCACCAGGCAGCTGAGAAGGGAAGAAGAGAATTATTAATTTGAAGATACTATATTACCAATTACCATCAAGTCGACCATGACTCATGGTGACCCTATTATGTGCCAGAGTCGAAAAATGCTCCTTAGAATTTTCAATGGCTGATTTTTAGAAGTACATCAACACGCTTTTCTTTCAAGGTATTTCTGAATAGACTTGAACACCCAACCTTTCAGTTAGCAGCCAACATGGTAACCAGTTGCCCCCAGAGACTCCTTTGATTCAGATTGGACTTAAAGGCAAGATAAGGGGGAGGTAGGAGGGACAGAGTTAGAGAAGATAAGAGGATGGAGGTTGGAGTGATGAACTTTAAAGATGGGGAAAAGGGTAATGGGCCAAGGAATGCAGGTAGATTAGACCCATCAGTTGTAAAGGGAAAGATGTTCCAGATGGAGCCCACGGGATAGTCCCTCAGAATGTTTACTGACGTATGCCTCAGAGGTGTCCTAGGCTCCCTTTGAAGACCATTTGTTGTTCTGACTCACAGCAATTCTATGTTGTTAGTGCCCTTGAGTCGATTCTGACCCATAGGGATTCTGTATAGGGTTTCTAAGGAGCAGCTGCTGAGCTTGAACCACTGACTGCGGTCCAAACGACTTTGCAGTCAGACTGATGCATTAGCCTACAGCACCACACCAGGACTCCAGCAATTCTATAGGACAGAGTGAAACTACCCCACTGGGTTTCCAAGGCTGTCCTCTTTACAGATCCTGTCTTGCATAGGGTGGCTGTAAGTCTGAACCAACTTTGTGACACCTAACAACTACGGAGTCCTGGTGTGGCGCTGTGGGCTAATGCATCAGACTGCAAAGTTGTTCAAACTGCAAGGTCAGTGGTTCAAGCTCATCAGCTGTTCCTTGGAAACCCTATATAGGATCGCTATGGGTCGGAATCGACTCGAGAGCACTTAACTACTGTATAGTATTAGCTTGTTACTAAATTCAGTTTCTGTGGAGCTCAGGAAGGTGTTTCACTAAGGTGTATAAGTGTGACCTAGGCTTACAGGGAACTTGTTGGGGCGCATGCTTCCATCATTCATTCTGAGGTGCGGGTGGCAGACCACTCAGGGACAATGGATAATGGGGGATCTGGAGGCTAAGAGTCAAAGGTAGGGAGACGTGGATATACGGAGGAGGCAGAGGGTATGGAGGGGATGAAGGAAAGAACTGTGTGGTTTAAAGAGATCAGAAGCAGGCAGAGAAGCTGTAGCAGTATTCCCGTGCAAACAGCAGGGCTTGGAGCATGAGAGGTATTTTGTTTTTCCGTTTCCTTATACTAAGCATATATGGACCCTGGAGATCTGAGACCTCCCTGAAGGCAAACAAGATTAGGAAGGTCCCCAAATTCCCATGGGCAGTCCCCAGTGTCCAGCAAACAGGGTTACTGTGAGTCGGGGCAGACTTGGATAGCACCAACAACAGTTTCCTTCTGGCTGTCTTCTCTTGGTACCTCCACCTCCAGGCAGCTCTCCATCATAATTAATTCTTCATCTTTTCTTCCTCGAATCAGGGCTCTCTCCCTATTTCCTTTCCCAGTCTTCCTCACCAAACTCCTCTTCCTTCAGCTCCCCTGCCCCCACACCCTCAATCCTCCCGCGTCCAAACTGAGCTCGGTCTTGGTGAATGAACTGAATGATTCAAGAGTATGGTGTGCATGTAAGTCAGAGGCAGGGGGTCAAAGAGAAGTTCGTTTTAATTGTTGGGGAGATGGGGAGGAGTCTTTGAAAATGACCTGGCGAGCCCCGTCCCCAGGCCCCCGCTTCTCCCTATCCAGGGCGAATCTTCTCCAGTTTGGGTGGAAAGCCCCTAATACAATATATGGCTGAGGTCCCAATGGAAGGCAGGCACTGTGGCTCAGAGGACACTGACGCGCTCAGCCAGCCCCTGCATCTCAAAGTCCTGTGACGGGAGGACCCCACTAAGCTCCACATCGGTGGGCAGCGGGTGCTCAGTAATGAACTGCTCCCAGCGGGCGTCATCGCTCTCATGTGTGATGTACCGCTCGCCCATCTTCCCCTCCAGTTCTCGGAGGTCCAGCCACGTCTGGTATTCCTGCAGCCGGGACATCAGGGATTAACGAGAAGGCAGCAGGAGATACAATTCATGTTATGTGTCTGCTAAATTACAGACAGAACCCAAGAAATAAACCACATTCCATGAGAGAACTAGCTCCACCCTTCTACAGCCCGGCCAATGGGACACTAGGACTGCTCAGCCAATGAGATCTAACTACACCCCTTTCTGAACCAAGCCAATGGGCAGTCCCGCCTCGTTGCATCACCTGTAACCAGGGGTGGCTGAGAGACTTGTCCACACTGTAACGCTTGCGCATCTTCACCTGTAGCAGGTTGTTGATGAGGTCAATAGCTGCAGCAGAAAGGAGATTTACAGGTCAACTCCTGCAGGGTGAAGGACTGTCCCTTCTCCAACACCTGCGGGGCTCAAGGTCTTCTGATCTGGCTCAGAAATCTCATCCACACCCTTCAATTACCCCACTCACTCTCTAATCCAATCACATACACCTTTACACACACACACGCACCTCTTCACTAACTCTCTGCCTCAGTTATTCTGTGCCTATGTTATTGTTACGAGCTGAACTGTGCCCCTCAGGATGTGTTGTAAATCCTGTTGTGGTGCTGTAGAATAAGCCCTGGATTTCTAACAGCAAGGTTGGAAGTTCAAACCCACCTGCTGCGCCTTGGAAACCCTATACAGGGTTGCCAGGAGTTGGAACCGACTCATCAACAGTTAACAACAATGACAAGTCTGTGGTGGGGTCCTGGTGTGGTACTGTAAGATAAGCACGGGACTACTAACCATAGAGTTGGCGGTTCAAACCCACCAGCCACTCCTTGGCAACTCTATACAGGGTTGCTATGAGTCATAGTCTAAGAGCATACCACCTGAATGCTCTTGATCTTCTCTGATCTTGGAAGCTATCCTGGTTAATACTTGGATGGGAGATTTCCTGGGGATACCAGGTGTTGTAGCTGGAGTCCTGGTGTGGAGTTGCAGGATAGTGAGCTGGACTGCAACGTCAGTTTGAACCGCAAAGTCAGCAGTTCAAACCCACCAGCTGCTCCTCAGAAACCCTATACAGGGTTGCTCACTATGGGTTAGAGCCGACTCAACACTGGACTCAATGCTCAACAACAAAGCACTTTAATAACAACAACAGAGTCATAAGCAACTTGATGGCACTTAACCACAACATGCCTGTGGCTAGGCTCTTGCTTGGGAATGATTGACATGTGAATGAGGCAGGACTAGTGAGCTATAAGCAATCAGAGAGACAGGAAAGAGAGATGCCAAGCCACATGAAGAATGCCCAAGAGCAGAAGCTCAGGACGACAAGGATCTTCCTCCAGAGCCAATGTATGTATATATATACACACACACACACGTTGCTGTTAAGTGCTGTTGAGTCGATTCCGACCCATCGTGACCCTGTATAGTGTTTCCAAGCAGCTGCTGGTGAGCTTGAACCACCGACCTTGCAGTTCAAATGACTTTGTAGTCTGATGCATTAGCCCACAACGCCTCACCAGGACTCCAAAAATATATATATATATATATTGATGGTGGTTATGTGCCGTGGAGTCAGTTCCAATTCATAGTGACCCTGCACAGGGTTTCCAAGGCTGCAAATCTTCATGGGAGCAGAAAGCCTCATCTTTCTCCCGTGGAACAGCTGGTAGTTTCGA
>NW_006408634.1:9971986-9980260 GCF_000296735.1 Chrysochloris asiatica | reverse complement strand
ATATATATATAGAGAGAGAGAGAGAGAGAGAGAGAAAGCCTTTCCCTAAAGCCAGCACCCTGAATTTGTACTTCTAACGTCCTAAACTGAGAAGTTCCATTTGTTTGTTAAAGCCACTAGTGGTGTATCTGTTACAGCAACACTAGGACTAAGACAGGTAACTTCAAAACTAATGTCACAGACAGACCCTGTACTGTTGCTGTTAAGCGCCATCAAGTCTGTTCCCACTCATCGTGACCCTGGAGAGGGTTTCTGAGAAGTAGCTGGTGGGTTTGAACTGCCGACCTTGTGGTTCACAGTCCGGTGCCACACCAGGAATTGTACTATTATTCACCACTTAATATTCTTCTTTGTTGTTACTGGCAATCTGACTCAGCCACATGCTACACAGGGTTTTCAAGACTGATCTTCCAGGAGCAGATCACTGGACCTGTCCTCTGAGGAGCGTCTGGGTAGGTCTGAAGCCCCACCTTTATAACTAGTTGTTGTTAAGTGTCATCGAACTGGTTCCAACTCATAGCAACCCTGTATAGGGTTTCCAAAGAGCAGCTGGTGAGTTTGGACCACCAACTTATGGTTCAAACCAACTTTGCGGTCCAGTGCTTTATCCTATACCAGGACTCCTTACAACTACTAGTCTAATGTTTAACCATTTACACCAGCCAGGAACTCTTAATATTCTTCTCTTAACAAGACATATTGGATACATGACCAAAGCAAATAGGTAAACAGTGTGTATAATCTGATACCTTCTGTATAACAAGAGGAAATATCTATAGTGGCGCTGTAGGGTAAGCAGTGGACTGCCAACCTCAAGGTCGGAAGTTCAAATCCACCAGCCACTTCGCTGGAGAAAGATTTGACTTTCTGCTCTTATAAAGATTTATAGCCTCTCAGGCTTGCAGAATGTGCCCTTTGGTTGTTTGAAGAAAGACCTGGTGATCTGCTTCCATGAAGGAAACCCTGTGGAGCAGGTCTATTCCATCACACACAGGGTCACCATGAGTTGGAATTCACCCTGTGACAATGGGGGTTTGCTTTGTTAGTTTATTTCTTGTGTACATGTAAAATCTCTCTCAAAAGAGAGACAAGGATACTCAGAATAGCTGTTACCTTTAGGACAAATGGCAGACAAAGGAGAGCAACAATTTTCACTGCAGACTCTTGTGAATTTAAAAATCTGAACCATGTATTTACCTTCTGTAGGGTTGCTATGACAGCAACGGGGTTGTTGTTTTTTTTCTCCTTTAATTACTATTTCACTTCTGCCAACATAGATACAATTTGGTTTAAAATTAATCTGTGTGTTTTTTTCCTTTCTTCAATTCACTTTATAAGGTTAAATAAAATGTATTTCAAGTGGATACTTTAAACCACCCTGGTAGGTAGAAATCCTAGGGTCGCTTGCCCTGTTTACCGAAGTAAAATGAAAAGAAAAAAGAATGAGGTCAGATGCTCCTCACTTCACTACAGAAAGGCCAGAGACGGTGAGATCCTTTTCGCTGTGAAGAGGATTAGTAAATGACAGGCATTCAGGATAAACCAACTTCTCCCGGGATGGGACTCTCCTAGACCAAACGTTGGAAGCAGCAAGCTTCATTGAGTGACTCCATCCAAGTACGGACCAGTTTGGTCAAAATAGACTCATTCATAATTGTCCATCCATTTACACATACTTGACATCATTTTATCCAGGAGCTCCAGAGTGAGCCCCAGAAAGGCAACCCTGGGGATTTCCCCAAAAAAGGAATGTGGAAGATTGAACCCCTGGACATACGTTTGGAAATAGGGGTTTCTTTGTTATACTACTGAGCCCTGGTGGCGTAGTGGGTTATGTGTTGGACCGCTAACCACACAGTCAGCAGTTTAAATCTACCAGTCACTCCATGGACGAAAAGGGGGGGCTTTCTCCGCCTGTAAAGATTTATAGCCTCAAAAATGCTAGTGCAATGGACTCAATGGCAGTGGGTTTATTTTGTTAGTGAGGCCAGATCAGATGTGGTGTCTTGTGGACACATACACGGGAGAAGACAGACTTACACATACCAGATACATCTATAAGCCCAGGCAGGAACAAGAATTGCCGGCAGTTACCAAGAGTTGAAGCTGAGTCCTGGTGTGGCACCGTAGGATAAACACGCAACCTCAAGGTTGGTTTGAACTGCAAGGTCGGCGGTTCAAACTCACCAGTCGACTATACAGTGTCACTATGCGGCAGAACCGACTCGGTGATACATAACAACTATAACATCTACAAACTGAAAGAGGCAAAGGACCTTCTCCTGGAACCCATGCTCTGAACAAAACATCAAATCTACTGCCATGGAATTGATACCAACTCATAGCCACCCTGTAAGAAGCTCTGGTAGTGTAGTGGTTGCGAATCGGGCTGCTAACCTCAAGGTCGGGAGTTCAAAACTACCAGCTGTTCCACGGGAGAAAGATGAGGCTTTCTGCTCCCGTGAAGATTTGCAGCCTCGGAAACCCTGTGCAGGGTCACTATGAGTCGGAACCGACTCCATGGTATTTAACAATATAGTCACCCTGTGGGACAATACAACTGCTCCCTCCCTAAGATTGCTGAGACTAAATCTTTACAGAATAGATCCCTGGGAGTGGCTGATGTTTTTGAAACTCTGATCGTGTAACTTAGCAGCCCATCGCTTAACCCACTGTGACATTCCGGCTCTTTCTAAACTCACAGAGCCAGTCATTCACAGGACTTAGCCCACAGCCCCGCCCTTACTAGGCTCCACCCCCAAGGAGCCTGGTCTGACTCTGCCATTTAAAGGCCCCACCCTTCTGGCCCTGCCTACTTCCCTGTCTACAGTGGAGACAGGTTCTCAGCAGGACTCACCTCCCTTGGAGATGTGGCTCCAGGGGCTGGGCGGGTACATAAAGGCTGCATTCTGGATCTGGTCATTGATGTCCTCATCCTCATTGAAGGGGAACGTGCCACTGAGGCTGACGTACATGATCACGCCCACTGACCACATGTCCAGCGAACGGTTGTAGCCCTGGTTGAGCAGTACCTCGGGAGCCAGGTAGGCAGGTGTGCCCACCACTGAGCGCCTGAATGACTTCTCTCCGATGATGCGCGCAAAGCCGAAGTCACACAGTTTCACCTGTGGAGGGCAGAGAGGTAAGAGGGGAGCACGTGTGAAGGGGTTCTCATGGTATTCTTGAGAAAATCTGGTTCGAATTCAGGCTCCTCTGCATCCTAGCTGAGTGACCCTAGGTTAAGTGACTTTCCCTTTCTGTGCCTCAGTTTCCTCTTTTGTACTAAAAGGACCCTGACAAGCCAGCCTTAAAGGGTTGCATGGTTTTGAGAGTAAATTTGAAGGGACTTCAAAAAGTTTGTAGAAAAATCCGATTATCTTTGAAGTCCCTTTGGACATGTACAGTATTTGGAGCAGTGTCTAGGACAAGTAATTCTATAACCTAAGGTAAGGGACCTAACTCATCCAGTCCCTGGATGGGACAATCAAGTGAACAATAAAACCAAATAAGTAAACGAATTACACTGTGTATTAGAAAGTGGTACCGTTGTGATTGTTGGCTTCCACTGAGTCGGTCCTTGACTTCAGTCAACCACGCATATAACAAAACACAATGCAGCCCAGTCCTGCGCCATCCCTATAAATGACTGCAGCTGGCTGGAAATGATCAGCTGCTTTCAGAAGTAGATCTCCAAAGATTTCTTCGTAGTCAGCCTTAGTCTGGAAGCTAGACTGAAACCTAGTCAGTATCCTAGCAACATGCAAACTTCCAGTGACAGACATGTGATAGTTATGCATGAAGTACACTGGTCAGAAATCGAACCCAGGTCACCCACATGGAAGGTAAGAATCCTACAACTGCCAACTTTTAGGTTAGAAGCTGATCACAAATAGCTTGCATCTCCAATAGTAGGCATACAATACTTTTTAAGTTCACTTTAAAGAAAACCCCAGCTTTTGAAATGAGCTAAACCACATGATCTGCAAAACAAAGAGAATAAAGCAAAACATGTGAATCTGTAACCAAAGGCAAGTAAACAGCAAAACAAAACAAAGTTGTCAAGGAGTTGATTCTGACGCACGGTGAACCCATGTGTTTCAGAGCAGAAATGCATTCCATAGGGGTTTCAATGGCTGGGTTTTCAGAAGTAAATCAACAGACCTTTCTTCCAAGGCACCTCTGGGTGGGTATGAACCACCAACCTTCAGGTTAGCAGCTAAGTTCTTAACCATTTGTACCACCCAAGGACTTTTTGTTTTTATTGTGTGCTGTCAACCCTGTTTCCGAGAGCAGCTGGTGGGTTTGAAATGTTGACTTTGAAATTACCAGTCCAGTGCTTATCCTACAACACCATACCAGGGCCACATGACCACCTGGAATAAAGACTACATTTTCTAACCTCCTGTGGTTACCAGTCCAGTACTTATGCATACCACAGTACCACACCATGGACAACATGATCACTCAATAGAAAGACTACATTTCCCTGCCTCCCTTGCAGTCAAGCATGACCAATCTGATCAAGTTCTGGTCAATGGGATGTGATATGTGCCTTAGGAAAAGAAAGGGGTCCATCCAGGTTCATTTCTTTCCTCCTTCCCCATGGCTGGAAGGCAGGCATAGTGGGGGGCCATCATAGTCCATGAGGTCCCAGTAACACCACAAAGATGACAAAACCACATAGCAATAGGAGCCTGAGTTCCCCGGACCATTTGGTGGCCTTTTCAGCCCCAAATTGCTTACATCGAACTCTTGCACAGAGTAAGAAACACACTTCAGTTTTACTTATGCCTTACGCTGGGTCTCTGCTGCAGCATTTGAACCTATACCTTAAAGGAAAGATTTTTTTTTACAAAATTTTTTTGGTGAAAATATACACAGTGAAACATTCCATTTCACTCATGTCTACTCAGTGACATGTCACATTCTTCAAGTTGTGTTACTTTTCTGGATAATCTTTTCCAAATAATTTCAGCATCATTAACACATACAAACCCCCTCAAGCTTCTCATCTATCCTTTTGAGCTTTACCCTTTCAACTTACTGTTGTTAATTGCACAGACAGAGAGGATTCTTTACAAGAGCAATAGAATGCTTAATGCAGCCGCTCTTCTCAAATTAGTACAGCTGAACCCACATATTAATTAATGCAATCTTCAACTGCCCCTAGTCAGGGTTGGAATTCTCCCAAGTCAGGAAAGGATGTATGTAACTGACCTGGGGAAACGGGTCAGCTGATGCCAGCAACACGTTTTCTGGTTTCAAGTCACAATGGACGATGTTCTTGAAGTGAAGGTGTCGCAAAGCCACCAAGATCTGAGAGGAGGAAATAGGGTTCGTAAGAAAGGTTTCTGCCCCAGATTCCACCTTTAGCAGCCAGTCTCCCAAGTCCCATTTAAGCCACTTGCAGTACCCTTAAAGACACCTCATTGGGGCAGGAGAGGCATTGGAGTATCAAAGAACCCAAGAACCATTTATGCTGAATGTTAGAGGACTTAGAACATTCTAGAAAAGTTACACTGCAGCAGTTGGGCTGGGAAGATTCTCAGAGACCCTCTGGCATGTGATAGGCTCTAGATAAAAATGAGCTATTAATAGAACAGGGGCTTTCAAGGAGATGCTACTGTGTGTGTGTGTGTGTGTGTGACTCAAATCTTGGAGAAATATTTTTTACCCTTTAAAAAGCTGTTATACAAAACAATATCCATACGAATAAGACTCGAGTTATATACCAAATGTAAAGCTTGTCAGTGAGAAGGGGCGGGGGGACTTCCAAATCAAGTTCTCCATGTAGAAAACTTGGCTCTCATGTAAAATAACTTGCGGTCTCAATCAAGTCAACTTCACCCATCTGGGTCTGTTTCCTCATTTATAAAATGAGAGCAGTCACGGCACCTAGCTCCTAGGGTTGTTGTTGAGGGTTAAAAGGGTTGATCCCTGCAAACCGCTTTAAGACAGTGTCTGGCAAAGACCAAACACTGTGTATTAGTTATTGTTGTTGGTGGTGTCAGTGAAAAGATGTGGGCTTCAAAAAAGCTTTTCTAGGTGTGTTTCAAAATAACATCAGCTGTATCCATTAGTGTCCCTGGGTGGTACAAATGATTAGCATGCCTGGCTACTAACCAAAAAGTTGGCGGTTCGAGCCCACCCAGAGGTACCTCAGAAAAAAGGCCAGGTGATCTACTTCTGAAAAATTAGCCACTGAAAACGCTACAGCTCACAGGTCTATTCTAACACCTATGGGGCGTCCTGAGATGGAACCACTTGATGTCAACTGGTTTGGCTCTGTCTATGAATTCAAGAGTATCCTACGATCATAAGGTGAGCTAATTTCAAAAACAAAACCGGCCAATCCACCTATTATTAATCATTTATAACCACTTAGCTATGGGAATCAAGATTTTCTTTGCTTCTATGTAACCCCAACAAAATACCAAAGACACTAGAAACATAGAGATGTAAACATGCAATTCAAATCGGTGTCTTCTAATCGAACTATGTGTACTTACTTATCCTCACTGTTTTCAGTGGCGAGGTTTTGTAAAGAAGTGTTATTTGAAAGTCACTGCTGGAGGCCAACCTCCGCATTCTACACAAGGAGATCGAGATGCACAGATCCACATGTGCATCACCACCGCCAGATGTTCTGTTGCTTGATTTGGTCTCCCAGTTGACATGGTGAATAAAGAGGATGGGTTGGAAGCTAGAGGGATCCAGGCTCAAAAGGTTACCAGACTGCTACCTAGCTGGTTGACTATTGGGCCAGAGACATATCCCCCCTTCTGGTCTCTTATCTATACAATGGGTGTCAATGGTACCTACCTCCCAGGGTGATTGTGAGGCCTAAACAAGATGGTAGGGTAAAGGGCTTAGCACAGGACTTGGGGTGGGGGCAGCCAAGAACTTGGAAAGCAGAAATCTGCAGAGAAAGAAAGAAGGGAGCAAGCAGAGAAGAAGACAAGAGAAGACCAGAAAGAGACACGTTTTGATTACTGAAGGTGATCAGCTCCTCTCTGGACCCAAAGTCTGGGTGAGCCTGTCTCAGTGGGTCTCTGTCCTCAATCTACAAGACAGGCTGACAAAACGAGGCACACTGCTTAGGAGTGAGGATATTGGTAAGTGCTGTCAAATTAGTTCCAACTCAAAGCAACCCTGTATAGGCTTTCCAAGGAGCCGCTGGTGAGTTTGAACCACCAACTTTGTTGAACCACCAACGCAAAACCCAAAGCCGAGCCTGCTGCTGTTGCTGTTAAGTGCCTTCGAGTCGGTTCCGACCCATACCGACCCTGTGTAGGGTTTCCTTGGAGCAGCTGGTGAGTTTGAACTGCCCCATAGGGTTTCGGAGGCTATAAATCTTTACAAGGCAGTAAATCTTTACAAAGCAGAGTGTCTTATCTCCCATAGATAAAGCTGGTGGGGTTTTAACCACTATCCTTTCTTTTTGGCACCCAATGCTTAACCCACTGCACCACCTAGGATGAGAAAGCAGGCACTGTAATGCTCTGTTGGTGGGAGCAAAGACTGAAAGGATTTACAGAATTAATGAACATCTTTGAAATGTTTTTAAATTATAGTTCCTTAGACTCAGGAGTTGACGGCTTTGAAATTCTCCTGCCAGGGCATGTTTGTAGATGGTTGTTCCTGAATGTTGGTTGAAATAGTAGAAAAACTAACAACTTAACATGTCCAGAAACTGGGAATGTTTCTTGACTGCGCAACTGAATGAATGAGCACCCCACAGAAAAGTCTCTCTTCACTTTTTCTAAATAAGTCAGGTGCAGAGAGCTAGACTCATTATTATTTTTTATTCTTAGTGTCACTCTATTATTACGATACTATCTGGGTTTGTTTTTTAAGGATCCTGCTAGGGCAATGGCTAAACACTTACTCCTAATCAAAAGGTTGGGGGACCAAACCCACCCAGTGGTGTTCTGCAAGAGAAAAACCTGGTAATCTGCTTCCATCAGGATTACAGCCAAGAAAACCCCCACAGAGCAGGTCTACTCCATCACATCAGGTGGTGTGAGTTGAAATTGACTTGACGGCTCTCAACAAAATCATTGTTATTTTAAAATTATTATTACTCCATTATTTTCTGGAGTCCCTGGGAGACGCGAACCTTTAACACCCTCAGCTACTACTCAAAAAGTCTGAGTTCATTTGAGATGCTTCGGAAGAAAGGCCTGGCGATCTACTTCCAAAAAATCAGCCACTGAAAACCCTGAGGAGGAGTACAGTTCACAGTTCTACTGACAACACACAACACAGTTCTAC
>NW_006408634.1:9966115-9971776 GCF_000296735.1 Chrysochloris asiatica | reverse complement strand
TCTACCGACAACACACAACACAGCTCTACCGACAACACACAACACAGTTCTACTGACAACACATGGGTCATCGTGAGTGGGAGTTGACAATAAGGCAGCTGGTTTTACTAATTTATTACTTGTTACTTTTACTACTACACTCTTGTATTTTTCTTTTATGACTAATTATTTAATAGTCACACTGTTTTTCCATTATTATTGGTGGTAGTAATGTGTGCTGTCGAGTCAATTCCGACTCAAATCGACCCCATGTGACACATTTTCTAGAGGCTTCCATCTTTCTGGGAACAAATCACCAGGCCTTCTTCCCATGAGCCACTGGGGGACAGAGAACTTCACCAACACGTCACCGGGGCTACTCCTGCTTATTATTATTCTCAATGTTTTTTCTATTGTTTTTCCAATTACTATCATGCCTTCCGTCATTCTTATACTTATTTTCATCATTTTTCCTATGATTATTGCTACTCTGTTTTGACGTTTTTTTTATCATGTACCAGGGACTTCAAAAAGTCTGTGGAAGAATGGAATGAAAAGGTAATGAAGTGGGAGACTGAGGATCTGTTCTGTAAATCTGCACTCAATTAACAATAAAAAGTAAAAAAAAGATAATGTTATACAGGGTCACTATGGGTCGGAATCGACTTGACAGTGCTTAACAACAAGTTTCTATCAGACTCCTAGCAACCCGACCTGTCTGCCCAACTTCCAGGGGCAAGGGTATGGGGAAGGGTGCATCATGGGAGAACCGTGAGCACGCGCACACCTGCGTGATGAGGAACTTGGTGAGGCGCTCAGGCAGTCGTCCCTTTTCGCTGGACAGGATCATCTCCAACATGTCCCCGTGTAGCTTTTCCATGACCACGAACACCTTCTCAGGCGTCTCGAACATGCATTCCAGATTGACGATTCCAGGGTGCCTCAGGCTCTGAGGGGAGGCAGGGGGCAAGGCAGTGTGAGTGGTGGTCAGGGCATGGTTTACCCAGGGCCTCAGAACCCTAGACTGCAAGTCGTGGGAACAGACGGGGGCAAACATGAGGGAGGACATCCCTGGTGGGCAGCCACTCCATCACTCCCTGGGGAACTCTCCCCCAAGCACTGGGAGAAGGGGAGGGTCTAGCCACAGACCATGATCTGAGCGAGACCACCCCCCTTGCACTACTAGGGTGCCAAACAGACCTTTATGTAAAAAAGTTCTGGGAGGAAGGGCAGGAAAGCCTGTACCAGCGGGCATAAAAGAGCCTGGGACATTTGTGTTTTTAGGTCAGTTGCCTCCTGATGGAAGTTGAAAGGGAGGGCTCTCTCCTGGGAGGTGGCAGGGCTGTGTGTGGCATAGACCCCATGGTCACCTGCAGAATGGCGACCTCATTCCGGAGCTGGCTCTCCTGCTTGGTGGGGAAGCGCAGTTTGTCGATGACCTTTACTGCCACATCTCGGCCTGTCTTCCGGTGTTTTCCTGGGGCGGGAGTGGGGGAGAATAGAGGAGATGGGAAATGAGGGGAGAAGAATGATCTCGGGCTGTGCTGTCATCCCCTCATCCCGCCACACACAGCCAGAGTAGGGCAAAGGTGCATGGCAGGCTATCAACGTGGCTAAGGGCTAAGGTGGGAAGCAGATGGAAATATGCTAGGAACAGTGGGTCCTGGAATTAAAGATGGAACAAATTAAGATTTAGAACCAATCAGAAGCTAGGATTTAGCTCTGTGGCCGAAATGTAGTACTTAATCCCCTCCCTATTAACAACCGGAAAAAGTATACTGGTTTTTCCCAAAGACAAATGAAGATCTTGTAATCCTCTGCACCCAAGATCTACCGTATAAACAAACTGCTGTTTGTTTAGCCAATTACAACTCAAGGTGCCTCCATGTGTATCAGAGTAAAACCGTGTTCTACAGGGTTTTCAATGCCTGACATTCTGGAAGTACATCTCCAGACCATCCAAGGCACTTTGAGTGGACTTGTGCCTCCGGAACTTTCAGTTAGCAATCAAGTATTCAAACGTTTGCACTGTCCAAGGACTCCTAGCTTTCTAAGCCAATCAAAAATGCAAGAGGTGTGAGCATATGGCCCAACAGTACTGAAAATCTGGAGCTTAGAACAGCTTCTCCTGCCCCAAGAACCCCCTTCTAGTCAGCTCTGAAGTATTCGTAGTTCCTACCTCCGTAAACCACTCCAAACTGCCCAGAGCCCAGCACCTCATCCGGGAAGATCTGGTAGACAGTGGCGATGTCCTGGGGGGTGGGGACAGGGAGGGCATGGAGATATGGGAGGAGTCAAAGAGATTGGGGAGGTTGTATGGGAAGGAGGCATCTTGGATCCATGAGGTGTGAGTAGGAGTCTTACCACATTCTCTTGGATCTCACTGTTGGACACAGATATACTCAGAGAAGCTTGTCCTGGGGAGAGGAGAGAGAAAGAGGTGAGGAGCTGGCTCACACCATCCTCCCCCATAATTCCAGAGATAGTCCTGGGATCCAGACCACTTGGGTTCAAATCCAGGCAACCCAATACGGGACTTTATGCTAGTAACTTGTCCACTATGAACCTCAGTTTCCTCATCTGGACAATGGGCAAAGAGGGAAATTAACAATAGGGTCATTGTTGACACCCTCACTGGGATGTGAGCCCCCAGGAAGGCCAGGCCAGGGCTGTCCCACTAGGTCCCCAGCACAGGCTGACCACAGAGGAGCTTCTCAGAAAAATGCATGACTTGAATGAAATGATCCTCTCACCAGGAACTGTATGTGTCTATTCTCAAAAAGAACAAAAACATTAAAAAAATATATATATATAAGGCAAAAAAGTTCATCTCGCTGTGTGAGGGAGTTGCAGCCAGGTGGAATACGGCATAGTGAGGTGAAAGCGACAAGCCTCAGGGCACACAGCAGGTCAGCAACCAAATGGAGATGTGACCCAGGCCTGCTGACTCCAAATCCATGCTCTTAATCTCATTTCTGATCTCTCCTGGCCAACCCCCCAGGCCCACCCTCCCAAGGACCTGAGGGTGGGGTGGGGGAGGGACAGACACTCACTGTGGGGCGTGTGACCCGAGGTGCTGGGTCCATCCTGAAGGATGATGGGCATCAGGGCCTGGCGGATGGCCATCTCCCAGCTCCGGGCTGCCTCAGCTCCTTGCCCGCTTGGCCCCCCTGGAGCCCCGCCAGGTGTCTCGCCCACAAAGTAGGTAACATTGGCAGTGATGATCTCGAAGCAGTGTGGGTTGGTGCCCGGTGGCACAAGGCTAAAATTCTGGGCGGGCTCCATGGCGAGGATTTCGGACAGCGGAATCTCCTGGTAGGACATGGAGCCAGCACAGGTGAGGGTCACGGGGTCCAGTTTCACTGGGGAAGGGCCTGGGTGGCACAGCGTGGTCAGGAAAGTTACAGTATAGACCAGAAAGGTAAGAAGGGACCATTTGCTGGCAGAGGAACAGAAGGCCCCGAGGTAGCAAAGGCATACTGTGTTCAGAAGGCATGCCATGTCCCTGTTAGCGGGAAGTCCGGCACACAGTAGACAATAAATGATGAATACATGAAAGAAAGGAGTTTAGGGTGGAACCAGGGAGGATCTCATGGGTCACAGGGTGGGGCCTAGACTTTGTCCTGAGGGCCCTGGGGAGCCACAGAAAGGTTTTAAGCAGAGGAGGGCAGGTCCTTCTGCCTATGTATGGAAGGTCAACAGGAAGGGAAGAGAGTTAAAGTAGGAAAACAGGAGGAGGCTGGGAGAGAGAAGAGTATGATTTGAAAAGTATTGAAAGAGAATGAATGAGGATGGGCGGGAAGGAAGAAAGGAAAGAAGGAAAAGAAAGAATACAAAAGAGGAAGAATATGAGGGAAGAGGAAAAAGAGAAGGAAGGAAAAGAAAGACAGGGACAGAGAGGGAAAAATGGAAAGAAAGAAGGAAGAAGGAAGCGAGTGGAGGGGAAGGAAGGACAAGACCAAAAGAGAAAGACTGGAAAGACTGACAGACTGAAGGTTGGTGATAAACAAATAAACACCAATTAGCAATCCAATAAAGCAACAGAAAAGAAATCCTGGCACCAGGCTCATAATTAATGGGCACTTAATGCAAGGCCAGCCCTAGGCTAGCTAATTGCTTTCAGGGAGTTATCTGAGCTCCCACCACAGCCAGATAAGGTGAGGACCACCAATGGAGGCATTTCACAGGTGGCAGATGTGAGGGAGGCATGGAAAAGTCAAAAACTCAAGCATCTGGCAGGGAGGCCATGGAGGTTGGGTTGGCTTAAGTACCAGGGTGGTAGGGGTGGGGAGCAAAGGGAGGAGGTGGGTAGAGCCAGAGGTGTGGGGCCACTGGCCCAGGCAGGCTCACCTTGTAGTAACGGTTGGTCGTGTTGTTCTGGAAGAGTGTAATACACTTAGAGTCCAGCCGCCAGTAGTGCCGTTTCCTCTGTTGGGAGGTGATGGAGACAGTGAGGGATGATCAACCTTCAGGCTGTTTCTGGCGCCTGGCAAACCTGCTGCACAGCCTGTCCCTCCCCCGTCGAGCCCCTCCCCTTTGACCCCTAACCCTAGCTCCGCCCCCACCGGCTCCCACTCAGCGGGGCCCAGCCTCACCTCCACCTAAATCCCTCTCACTATAGTCCCGCCCCTAAAACCCTTTTCTAATTTAGGTCTACTCCATCTGTGGCACTGTGGGTTAATACACTGGACTGCAGGGTCGGTTTGAAGGACAAGGTCGGCGGTTCAAGGTCACCAGCCGCTCCTTGTAACGCTATACAGAGTCACTATAACTGACTTGACGGCACTTCACAGCAACAACCAAGCAGCCTGCCTGGAGCCCTGGTGTGGCGCTGTAAACACTTGGCTACTAACGACAATGTCAGCAGTTCAAACCCACTAGCTGCTCCTTGGAAACCCTATATCGGATCGCTGAGTCAGCTCCAACTTGATGACCCTTAATAGCAACAACATCCAGCCTGCCCTTTTCTCCAAGCTTTGCCCTTGCTCTGCCTCAGCCCTATCTCTGGCAACATCCAGATAGAGCCTCACGTTCTAAAATCCTTTATTTAAGCCACACCTGCTTTGTGTCCAACCCCCTGCTGTTGATTCAGACTCATACTCTTCTGACCCAGTAGGACACAGAAGTGCCCCACAGAGGTTTCTGAGGCTATAAATATTTATGGAAGCAGACAGACTGCCACACATTTCTCCTGCAGGACATCTGGAGAGTTTGATGGTCCAACGAGGCGGTTAGCAGCCTGCAGCAAAGCAGGGCCACCAGAACTCCTCATTCCCTAAACAAAAAAAGAACACACCCAAACCCAATGCCATCACCACCACTCCTCTGCTCTCTGTCACACTGTGGTGGCTTGTGAGTTGCTGTGATTCTGGAAGCTATGCCACTGGTATTTTAAATACCAGCAGGGTCACCCATGGTAGACAGCTTTCAGCTGAGCTTCCAAATTAATACAGACTAGGAAGAAAGAGAGACCAGACTTTCAAATATTTAGTCTCTGAAAACTTTACAAATATTGTCAGGTAGCAACAGAATATTGAAGCATGATGAAGAATACCAGAATATTAGCAGAGACATTGCTGAAAAATGAGTCCCTCAGGTTGGAAGGTACTCAAAAAGTAAGACTGGAGGAAAGCTGCCTTCTCAAAGTAGAGTTGACCATGATGAGAATGGAATAAAGCTTTT
>NW_006408634.1:9929131-9963800 GCF_000296735.1 Chrysochloris asiatica | reverse complement strand
TTTGAACTACAAGGTTGGTGGTTCAAACTCACCAGTGGCTCCTTGGAAACCCTGTGCAGGGTCACTATGAGTTGGAACCAACTCGATAGCACACAACAACAACAACAACAAACGATGACTTTGAACATACCCTAACTGAATTTAGAGATTATTGCAAAAACAGATTTGATAAATTAGACACAAATGACCAAAGACCAGACAGAGAGTTGGTGGGATGACCTCAGGAACATCATACAGGAAGAAAACAAATGATTATTAAGAAGACAAGAAAAAAGACCAAAACGGATATCAGAAGAGACTCTGAAACTTGTTTTCCAGTGGAGATGCTAAAGCAAATGGAAGAAATGGAGGTAAAAGAGCTGAACAGAAAATTTCAAAGGTCAGCTTAAAAAGACAAAGTCAAATATTGTAACAAAATGTGCAAGGACCTGGAGTTAGAAAATCAAAAGAAAGAACACATTCAGTGTTTCTTAAGCTGAGGGAAGTGAAGAAAAACTTCAAGCCTCGACTCGCAAAATCGAAGGATTCTATGGCCAAAATATTGAATGATCCAGAAAGCATCAAAAAAAGATGCAAGAAATACACATAGTCACTGTACCAAAAAGTAATAGTATATGTTCAACCATTTCAAGAGGTAGCATATGATCAAGAGCCAATGTCTAGGGTGCACTGAAGGCATTAGCAAAGAGCAAGGCTCTGGAAACGGATGTAATACAAATGAAATCTTTCAACAAACTGATGTAACATTGGAGGCACTCCACTCATCTATGCCAAGAAATTTGGAAGATAGCTCTCTGGTCAACTGATTGTAAGAGATCCATATTTGTGCCTATTCTAAAGAGAGGTGACCTAATGGAATGCAGAAACTGTTGGGCAATAACATTAATATCAGATGCAAGTAAAATTTTGCTAAAGATCATTGAAAACACGGCTGCAACTGTACATTGACAGAGAACTGCCAGAGGTTCAAGCCGAATTCAGAAGAGGACATGGAACTAGGGATATCGTTGATGATGACAGTTGGATCTTGGCTAGAAGTAGAGAATATCAGAAAGATGTTTACCTGTGCTTTATTGACTATTCAAAGGCTTTCAATTGTGTAGATCATGAGAAGCTATAGACAACATTGTGGAGAATGAGTATTCTGGAACACTTAATTGTGCTCATGAGGAACATGTACATAGACCAAGAGGTAGTCATTCAAATAGAACAAGGGAGCACTGAAGGGTTTAAAATTAGGAAAGGTGTGCACTATAGTGGGTTGTATTATTTCACTATACTTATTCAATCTGTATGCTCGCCAAATAATCTGAGAAACTGGATTGTATGAAGAACACAGCATCAGGATTGGAGGAAAATTCATTGAACAACCTGCAGTATGCAGATGATACAACCTATTTAGAAAGTCATCTTTCATACTTCAGACATATTATCAGGAGGGACCAGTCCCTGGAGAGGGACATCATGCTTGATAAAGTGGAGGGTCAGTGAGAAAGAGGAAGACCCCCAATGAGATTGATTGCCACAGTGGCAGCAGTAATGGACTCAAGCAGAGCAATGATTGTGAGGTAGGTACTGGATCGGGCAGTGTTTTGTTCTATGGTGCATAAGGTCACTGAGTTGGTAAGGACTCAATGGCACCTACCAACGATTGCTGTCAAGTCAATTCTGACTCATAGGCATTCAAATGGAACAAGGGAACATGGCATAGTGTTTTTGAGACTGGGAGCAGGCAGCCTCATCTTTCTCCGTAGAACACTGTGGGTTTGAACTGATAATATTGTGGGTAGAAACGTAACACCTAACTAACCCACAGTGCCACCAGAATTCCTCATCCTCCTTCACAAAATCTACTGCCCAGAGTCCATTCTGACTCACATCTCCTGCACAGAGCGCCTCATGTGTTCGAACTGCTAACCTTAATGGTCCTTAATGATTAGCTTGTTGTTGTTATGTGCTTTTCAGTCAGTTCTGACTCATAGCCAACCTGTCTAGGATTTATTTCCCAGGAGCAGCTGGTGAGTTTGAACCTCCCTCCGATCTTGCGGTTCAAACTGACCTTGAGGTGGAGTGCTTATCCTGCAGTACCACACCAGGACTCCATTTAATGGTTAGCAGTCCAGTGCTTATCCTACAGCGCCACCATGGCTCCTCCTCATCCCTCTATTGTGTTGTGTGCCAATGAGTGGGTTCTGACTCATAACTACCCTGTATTGGGCTCCCAGAGCTGCTGGTGGGTTTGAATTACAGACTTTGGGGCTAGCAGTCCAGTGTATATACAACAGATTCTACCAAGGCTCTTGGTTAACTCTAATACGGCCTCCAGCCTGGCCCAGCCTAATGACAGTTCTACCTTCCCAACGAGTACTGTGTCTTCTCCAACTAATCCTACCCTCTCATTCTACCTCCAACCCATGGGTCCTGGCCCCAATCCCTGGGAGCCAAGCAGCAACACCGCTTCTAGTTGTAGCCCCACCCCTGCCTGGCGGGACGCCGAATACTCACCAGCGTGTCCTTGTTGCTGTAATGAACCACCCAACCTTCACGCAGCGTGGTGCTGGATTTCCGCGTTGTATGTCTCACCGACTGTACAACCCTCATCAGGGGGATGTACCCCAGGGAGCTGGGGGTGGGGAGAGAAGTCCGGGGCGGAAAATGACCACCGATGCTTAGAGCTAGGCGTCAGTCACCTTGGACAGTTGTAAAACAGTTTGTCCCACAGCCAGGGAGGGGACTCTTTAGAGAGCAAAATTCAAAGCCTGGGCTTTGAAGTCCCTGCCTGTAGGTCCTTGGGGATATTTTCCCTCCCTCATTATACAGACAGGGAAACTGAGCCACAGAAAGACCATTCAAGTCAATCAAAGGCCAAGTTGATGGAAAGAAAAGGATATAGTTTACTGGTTTTTTTTTTTTTTAAATGCTCTGTGATTAATAGTGAAACCACTAAAACTGCATCAGAGGAACTGTTCCAAGTACCTAATTTTTATTCACGTAATCCTCACAACAGTCCTATAACTGTACTATGTTGTTGTTGTTATGTGCCGTCGAGTCGGTTCCGACCCATAGCGACCCTGAACAGGGTTTCCGAGGCTATAAATCTTCACGGGAGTAGAAAGCCTCATCTTTCTCTTGCGGAGCAGCTGGTAGTTTTGAACTGCTGACCTTGTGGTTCACAGCCCGATTCGTAACCACTATGCTACCAGAGCTCCTTATAAATGTACTATAGGTGTGCTATAAATGTACACTGAAGGGAGACAGGTACTAGAGGTAGTCACTGACTTAGGGCTCAAGTTAGCACCAACTGTAGAAAACGACTATCTGTTTTTTAAAAAAATCTTACTGTTGAGAGATATGTACTATATACAAGGGGGCTTTGTGAAAAAAATTCCATTCTCTTTTATTCCATTTTTCCCACACACTTTTTGAAGCCCCCTTGGAGAATGTTGCAGTACATAATTTGCTGATATCATCATTCTCTGATCTTTACTCATAGATGTTCAAAGATAAGATTTATAAAGATAGTGACCACAAAAGGCAATTTATAAAAAAGAAAAAAGGAAGTAAACTAAATGTACATCCAAACTGACATAAGAGAGTTCTGGGAACAGAACCCTGTCATAAGTCAGGGACGATCTGTACTTTGTTCCCATTTTACTGATGAGGAAACTGAGGCGTGAAAAGGCAACAGCCTGGTTCTACAGTATATGTTCTTATTCTTTATACTGTCATTGTGCAATACAGATTTTTCTGGAAGGATCCACAAACTGATCTTAGTAGTTTCCTTCCAGGAGAGAGGGAGCAAAAAAGACACATAATATAAATTTTGGGGGAACCTGAAGAATGTACAAACATAAAGGGATGTCATCCCATTGTAGAGATGGGGAAGTTGAGGCTCAGAGCAGGGAAAGGTCTTTCCCCTAGGGTCACAAGAGGGTGCAGTGGATACCTCTGCGACTTGTCTCCCTCGCCTTCCTCCTCCTCACTGGTGTGGAGGGCATTTTCCGAGTGGGAGCCTGGGATGATGCCCGAGTCATCGGAATCATCCATAAGGACACTCTTGTCGGCCTCGCTGTAATCAGTCACCTCCTCCATCGACACATCTAGGGGAGCAGGGGCATTAGAGGGGCTGTCACCCAATCCTGCATCTCCTCTCTACTCTCAGGCCCCCCAACTTACCTCCATTGATAAGTGCTTCCCCCAGACAGTCATTAGGGACACGGGTGGCACAGCGTTTGTGACAATTAAATTTGCAATCTGGTAGGAGAACAAGGAAGGAAGCGGGAGGAAAGAGATCCTCTGTTAGGGTTGAATCTTGACCCCTAAACCCCATGCTCAATAGGGTCAGTTCTAGCTGTGTGTGTCAGGAAATCTGGCAGGTCTTCCTTTAGTCATCCCCCCACCACTGGACTCAGTTTCCCCAACTGCGAAACGGGAGGGCTAGATTCAGTCTGTGACCCTAAAACCCCGTGACTTTAAGGTTCTAAAATTCTAATTAGCAATCCATGTTCCATCATCCTGGACTTCTAAAATTCTACAATGCAATGGGTTCTACATTGATTCTAGATGCTGAACACTCCAGAGCAGTTTCTTAGCACTGACACTACTAACATCTTGGTCCAGATAATTCCTTGACATAGACGGTTGTTCTGTGGACTATAAGATGCTTAGCAGCATCCCAGCCTTGACCTACAGAACGTTAGTAGCACCTTCCAAGACTGACAACCAAAAATGCCTGCAAACATTACCAGCATCCCTTGGGGGCAAAATTATCCCATCAAACTGCTTTGGAATTTGTTGACTTCATTCTAAGACACTATACACTATATCAAAGATACTAGAGCTTGATGGGAACCCATTTTGCCAAGGTTCTGTGAGTCTACACTTACATGACTCCAGAATTATACAGGTTTAGTTCCTAGGACTTCACATATCGTTGAGTCTAGAGTTTGAAGATTCTACAGTTCTGGGATTCTAGACTTGGAAGACTCCTGAATGTCCAAGGTTTCAGGATTTTAAATATCCATACTCCAGAATTCAGTGGTTCCACAGTTCTATGAATCTAGACTTCGGAGCCTCTAGAATTCAATGCTTCCAAGGTTCTAGAATTCAAGAATGGAGGTTTCTATGGCTCTTTAGTTCTAGACTTTTCGTTTTGTTCTCCTAATGTTTTAAAAGTTGGCGATTCCAAGGAATGATAGCCCTGGATGGTTCTAACCCAATTGTTAGTCTAGAGTTCAGGTAATCTAGGTTTTTGATAGGTTGAAGTTTTGAGATTACACATGCCTAGGATTTAGGATTCCATGGTTTAAGAATTGATTATATGATTCTAGACTTCTGAGACTCAAATTTGATGCTTCTATTACAATTCTAAAGTTCTAATGATCTGATAGTCTACCATTCTGTAGTGGTTTGTTGAATTCTAATTCCAGAGTTCTTAAATCCTATGTTTCTAAGGTTCTGGTTTGAGAACAGGTAGGTATTTACTGTTTCAGAATTCCATGCTGTCTTATGAGCCTATACTTCTAAAGTTCTAGGATTTAACGCTGTAGAACTCCAAGGTCCCAGTGACTGACTACAACTCCAGGTTCTAGAATCCAAAATTCCAAAGGGTCCAGAAAGCCATGAGCACAACTGAGATTCTCCCCCCACAAGCCCCACTGAGATCCTAAGGCTCTGACTGGTGGTGGCCTTCTGACCCTGCCTGGCCTCCGTCTGGGTCCCGCTAACCTTTGCACTGCAGGCCCTGGCGGAAGAGGCCCTTGAGGAGTTTCTTGCAGGCCTGGCAGACAGTGGGCCGTGTGTAACTGTGGATGAGGAAGGTGTGGGGCACCTTGACCTTGGAGAGCAGCATCTTGTCCAGCTCGATTGGGCGGCCCGTATAGGATGAAGCAGAAGATGAGGAGGAGGACGAGGGGGGACGGCGGGGCAAAAGTTCAGTGGTGCTGCGGCTCTATCCGTCAGTGAGAGGGGAAGGGACCCATCAGAGTGTTGTCCCATGCCTAGGCGCTGCCACCTCCTCCCTCCCACCAGCCAGCCTCTTACCAGCTCATCAGCCATGCAGGGCAAGGACTCAGAGGTGCCCAGGCGCACTGAATGGCCACTGGCTAGAGACGTGGAGGACAGACGCCGCTTGCGAGCTCCACTGCAGTTGTTGGGGATGCTGAAGGCACAGCGCTTGTGGTAGTTCAGCCCGCAGCCTGAAGGGGGCGCCATATCATCAAACAGCCTTCTCCTAAACCCTCTCTATCCGGCCCGCCCCATCCCTCCCCAAGCCTCATCCCTTTCAAGAAACAATGCTCTTCCCCCAATCCCCAGGCCCCGCCTTCCTCCCAGAGGTCCACCTCCACCCTAGGAAGTGCGCCCCCTCTTCACACTCCAGGAAACACTCCCCGCCAAACTCTGCAAACCGCCCCTTTTCCATTTCACCAAAGAAGGCCTCTTTTCTACACTGAAGTTTGTCCCGAAGCTCCGCCCCCAGCTCCAGCCCTCTACTCCACTCCCAGACTCAGGTCCTATCCGCCTCCCTAGAGATCCCGTTTCCCATTCCAGCCTCTGCTTCAAATTCCGCCCCTCCCTTTCCTGAGGCTACTTTGGTCCCCAGTCCTTCCAGAAGAAACCTTCCCACCTCTGCAAAAAGCCTTCCTCCAGGTTCTCCTATCTCCATTCCAACTTATCACTTGCCCCTCCTCCACCCTTTATATCCCTCCAGCTCTGACTGACTCTCTCCACCTTCCTCCCTTTGTAAATCGGGAATACAGGAGATCCATAGACATCTCAGTACTTAACCACGTCCTGGGATTAAAGTCATTGGAAAACTACAATAAATAAAACCGAATTCAGGCAGAATTGCTAATGGCTCAGTTCTTCCAAGAATAAAGATTTTTGTTATCCCACCAAGCAAAGGCATGGAAACAGCTGCCAGGCTTGCTTAAAGCAAAGCAAATAAAATGGATAGTGGAAAAAATAAAAAAATCCCACTGTCTTTGCCTCGATTCTGATTTATAGACCACCTACAACCACATGCATGACCAATTACAGAAATAAACTCGTTAATAATTGAGTATTTCTTATTGTGTTATGAAAGCATGAAGAAGATATATTAATAATAAATCCGTTGCTCTCAGCTGTCAAGTCATGGCGACCTCATGTGTTACAGATTAGAACTGCATTATAGGTTTTTTTTAAACTGTAATCTGTAAAATTGTTGGTTTAGTCCCTGGCTTGTGATGACATATTCAAGTTGCATGGAACCAGACTTAAGACTTAAAAAATATATATGTAAGGAGCCCTGGTGGGCACAGCTGATTAAACATTGGGCTGCTAACAGCAAGGTCAGCGGTTCCAATCTGTCAACCGCTCAGCAGGGCAAAGATGAAACTGGCGGCTGCCCCAGTAAGGGTTTTCAGTCTTGGAAACCCTATGAAGCAGATCCACTCAGTCCTAGTTGGAACCAACTAGACAGCAGTGGGTTGTTTTTGTTTCTCAATCAAAACAGGCACCACATACAATATTGCAGCGTGTAATTTGCTAGTGTTATCATTCTCAGATTCTCCTGGTGTGGCTCGGAAGGATCAGCACTGGACTTTGAACCACACGTCCGCAGTTTAAACTCATCAACTGCTCCTCGGAAACCCTATACAGGATCGCTATTAAACAGCAACAATCATTCTCAGATGTTCACTTGCAGGTGTTCAATGTTATGATCTATAAAGATTATGAAGATGCTAATGAAAACTCTTTTTTTTTTTTTAAATCAGGTACTCGACTAACGTCAGAACCAATTTATAACAGACATCAAAACAGAACCCTGTTCTAAATCAGGGACTACCTGTATTTAAACTACAGGCTGTCAAAGGTGACCAGTGAATATCACCCAAAGCCTCTGCAGTCTCTTTGGAGAGGGTTCACGTGTTTGCAGTTGTAATCAGTATACAGCTGATCATATTAGGCAAAAGTATGTATGACTTAGTTAGTCTTTATTTACAGATTAAATATGATTTAAGTGTATGGATGCCAAGCTGACAATGGAGGGATTTTGATGGTCAGTTGAATCTGTCAACTTTGCCCGGCGAGAGTATCCCCAGTTACTAAATCAAGCACAAATCTAGATGGTGTTGTGAATGTATTTTGAAGGTATGATTAAAATCGATAAGCAGTTTAATTTTAAAGAAAGGAGATTAACCTAGTTAATCTGGGTGGGATTGATTCAACCAAGGGTCACCGGGCGTCAGAACCCACTTGAGGGCATTTAACAAGAGCAGAGCAGAAACTCCCAGATGAAGAAATTCTGCCTGTGGACAGCAGCCTCAGTCCATGACCTAAGAGGTTCAGTTTGCCTGCCCTCTGGATTTCAGTCTTGCCCCTGATCATGTATGCTGATTCCTTACAATGTTGTTGTTATTAATTGCCGTGAAGGCGGTTCCGACTCATAGCGACTCACAGGATTTCCAAGGAGTGGTTGGTAGGTTTGTACCTCTGACCTTATGGTTCAAACCGACCTTGGGGTCTAGTGCATGATCCTACAGCGCCACACCAGGACTCTTAATTCCTAGCAGTAAATTTCTTAATATCTTAACAACAAGAGCCTCTCTACTACTAATGGAAAGGTTGGGGGCTCGAACCCAACTCAGAGGGCTCTGAGAAGACAGACCTGGTGGTCTTCTACTAATTTTATTTCTCTAGCTGAACCCTTATACAGGTCTCATCTCTAGGTGGGCCACTTCTTCCCCAACTCTGGTTTATTTTACCCTCCCAGTTCCACCTCTAAGGGTCCTCCTTATAGCTCCATGCCACACCCACCGGCCACGCCTCCAACCAACCTTGCTTGAGAGAAATCTCAAGCTCTGCACTCAGGTCCCCACTTCTCCCCTCCAAACCACCCTCCTGCCCCGCCCCCACCCAGCAACATAACCCCTTGGGGCCTTACCATCGCATTTGAGACCTTGGCGTACTAGGCCGAAAAGCATCTCCCCGCAGTGGTCGCAGAAAGCCGGGGCTCGGTACGAGTGCACGGTGAGGGCGTGCGGGCGGATCTGGAAGTCCTCGAAGGTGGCCGAGGCTGCAAGCAATAGAGAAGGGCAGATAGTGGAGCCACACCTGGGCAGTTCTAGGCACTCCCCCAACCGTGTACCCCAGTTACCCGCCTCTATTCTTAACAGTCAAGATTTCTCAGTCCTCCAAGGCTGTTCTCCAACAAATACCTATTGAGCCCATGCACTTGGCACAAATAGGTTAAATGACTTGCCCAAGTTCACACAGCTAGCAAAAAGTGGCGAGATTTTCCAATTTAAAGTTCCCACTCTTAGCACTGTACTTACTACTTTTTGAAAATGTAAAGGCAGTAAGTGCTAAGGAGACATTTTAAGCAGGGAGAAGAGACAGAGAAATAGGTAGTTGGGGCGCTTCCTGGAGGAGGCGACACTGAGGCAAAAACCAGAGAAGGGAAGGGTACAAGCTTTGCTGGTATCTAGGAAGAAAGCATTTTCAGCAGCATCATAGTAGCTCCTTTTAAGTTTTTTTTTTGGGGGGCGGAGTTTCAAAGAATAATAAGAGGGACTTCAAAATGTTCATGGAAAATGGGATGAAAAGATAATGGAATTTTTCCACAAATTTCTTGAAGCTCCCTTGTATATGGAGAGCAGTTAAAACAGTGCCTGTTGTTGTTAAGTTGGTTCTGACTCACAGCGACCCTGTATAGGGTTTCTGAGGAGTGACTGGTGGATTTGAACCACCGACCTTGTGGTTCAAACCAATCTTGAGGTCCAGTGCATTATCCTGCAGTACCACACACCAACAGAAAATGCTCAATAAAAGCCAGGAATCCTGGTGGCATAATTGTTAAGCACTTGGCTGTGAACTAAAGGTTGGCAGTTTGAACCGACTAAGATGCACCACAGCAGAAAGACCTGGCAATCCACTCAGTAAAGATTATTGTTGTTGTTGGGTGCTGTCCAGCTGGGTTCTGACTCATAACCACCCTATGTACATACAGGAAAATAGAGCGTTGCCCGTCCTGAGCCATCCTTACAATCGTTGCTATGTTTGAGCCCATTAATGTAGCCATTCTGTTCATCCATCTTGGACAGGGTCTTCCTCATTTTCATGGACCCTCTACCAAGTATGATCCCCTTCTCCAAGGACTGGTCTCTCTTGATAACATGTTCAAAGTATGTGAGACAAAGACTCTCAGGAGCATTCTGGCTGTACTATTCCAAGATAGGTTTGTTTGTTCTTCTGGCACTCCATGGGTTATTCAACAGACTTCCCCAATGCCATATTTCAACAGCATCCAACAGCCTAGATAGAAAACCCTATGGCGCAGAGTTCTACTCAGTCAAAACTCACTATGAGTTAACTAACCACTTGATGGTACCCAGTACCAACTATCTGAAAAAAACAAGTTTCATTTTTGGATTAGAACTCTGTTCTTTCTCTTTCAACATTTCCATCTAATATTAAGAGAGTTTTATTGAATGTTTAAGGAGCTCTGGTAGCGTAGTGGTTACGAATCGGGCTGCGAACCTTAAGGTCAGCGGTTCGAAACTACCAGCCACTCCGAGGGAGAAAGATGAGGCTTTCTACTCCCGTAAGGATTTACACCCTCGGAAACCCTGTACAGGGTCGCTATGGGTCGGAACCGACTCGACGGCACTTAACAACAACAACAACATTGAATGTTTATATATGAGTATTATTCACTGGACGTTCTCTTAGGTGTCAAGCACTGTGGAAACCCTCAGGATAAAGCCATGACTCAGACATACACTCGGCTCTCAGAGAGCTGACTTCCTGGGGAGGAGACGGACAGGAAATAATCACATAAAAAAACATGGGAATTTTGGACCGTGTTGGATGGGCTCCTGGTATGGCGCTGTAGGATCAACACTGGACTTTAAACCACAAGGTCGTCTTTTCAAATTCACCAGCTGCTCCTCAGAACTGACTCAATGGCACTTACCAACCACAGATGCTCTGAAGAAAATAAAGCTGAGTGATAATATGGAATGTGACCAAGAAATTAGTGATTTTTGGAAGGGTGGCCAGGGAAGGCTACTATGAGGAAGTGACATTTGAGCTGAGAGCCAAAGAAGGAAAAAGCTCTGAGAAAACCATGGGGAGGGGCGCATTTCAGGCTGAGAGAACAGCAAGTGTAAAGACCCGGAGGTAGGAGGGAGCTCAGTTTGTCCAAGGGATCCAGAGGCAAGGTAAGCATGATTGGACAGAGAAAATAAAGAGGAGCGTATTAGATCAATCCAGGGAATTGACAGGGGCCAGATCATGCTGGGCTTTGAGGCCATGCTAAGGGGTTTGCATTTTATTGCAAGGGCAATGGGGAGCCATGGGAGGATTCTGAGCAGTGGAGAGTCATGATCTACTATTGCAATCATCTAGGTGGGAGATGCTGGTGGCTTGGACTAGTGGGCTTGGTAAGAAATAGATTCAGGATGTATGTTAAACAGGTATGCTGATGGATCAAGTAAGGAAATGAGAGGAAAAAGAGGAGTTAAGGATGCGCTCCTCCAACTCCCTTCAGGATTCAGGGCCTGAGAACCCAAGTGAATGGTGATAGTCTTTATGACACTACTAAAGACTACAGGAAGAGCAAGGAGCCCTGGTGGTACAGTGGTTAAGTGTTTGGTTGCTAACTAGAAGGTTGGCAGTTCAAATCCTCCAATTGCTCCATGGGAGAACAATGTGGCAGTCTGCTTCCAAAAAGATTCCAACCAAACAAAATCCACTGCCATTGAGTCAATTCCAACTCATAGCGACCATACAGGACAGAGCAGAATTACTCCCCAGGATTTCCAAGACTGAACATCTTGACCAGACCAGACCAGACCAGACCAGCTCATCTTTCTCCAGCAAAGTGGCTGATGGGTTGGATCTGCCGACTTTGCAGTCAGCAGCCCAATGCTTAGCCCACAGCAGCACCAGGGAGGGATCCTTCCTAGCACTGTGTTGTTGTTAAGGACCGTGGAGTTGGTTCCAACTCATAGTGACCCTGCACAGGGTTCCCGAGGCTGTAAATATTTACGGGAGCAGAACACCTCATCTTTCTTCCACGGAACAGCTGGTGGTTTCGAACGGCTGACCTTGAGGTTAGCAGCCTGATTCGTAACCACTACACTACCAGAGCTCCTTTCTTAGCATTGTACTTAATGCCAAATACCAAATCAAGCTTCTGCCCACCTCAGGGCCTTTGCATTTTCAGGGCCTGATTCGTAACCACTACACTACCAGAGCTCCTTTCTTAGTACTGTACTTAATGCCAAATACCAAATCAAGCTTCTGCCCACCTCAGGGCCTTTGCATTTTCTGTTCGTTCGGGTCTAAGGTGCTAAGAACTTTTATCTATAAAATGGGATTGGTGGGTGGGTGAACCAGATGCTGGCTGCACATCAGAATCCCCTGGGGAGCTTCAAGAAATAGAAGTTGAAACCAGTCCCCAGAAATCCCCCTCTTACTCTCCTAACCCAGTCTCCATCTTCCCCAAAGAAAGGCACCTGCCTTCTAACTCCACAGAGTGATCTTGTTAAGTCTTCTGTGTTGGGTGAATTCCAAAGCACGAATACACCATGATTTATTTATCCATTAGGAGTTCTGGTGGAGCTGTGGGTTAGGCGTTTGAACCCACTAGCCACTGAGGCTGCCTGCTGAGTATCTGTAAAGATTTACAGTCTCAGAAACCCTATGTAGGGGGCGCTATGGGTCAGAATCCTGGTGTGAACAGCAGGTTGGCAAGCTCAGCAGCCGTTCCTCGGAAATCCTATACAGGGTAGCTATGAGTCGGAACCGACTCGACGGCACTAAACAACAATGGGTCGGAATTGGCTCCATGGCAGCGCGTGGATGGGAACAAACTTTGTAAAAGTAAAAACGTCCCCATAATAACAGGCACTGCCATCTCACCGATTCCGACGCATAGAGACCCAGAGTACAACAGCTCCCTAAAGTCCTGGTGTGGCGCCGGAGGATAAGCACTGGACTGCTAACCACACAGTTGGCGTTTCAAATCCTATAACTGGGTCACTATGCGTCAGAACCAACTCGACCCTACTTAAACAACAGATTCCTATAGAAGCAGCGGGCCTCATCTTTCTCCCACGGAGGAGTTGATGGTTCAAGCTGCCAACTTTTGGGTTAGCAGCTTAACGCTTAACCCGCGGCACCATCAGTGTTCCTAAAAGCTCCAGGATGATTTTAATTTGAAGCCACGAATACGAAACAGAACCACACTAGGCTTGGAACTTTAAGAGGCAGGTTTTCAGAGTACAACTCAGTCCCCGCCCACCTTCGGATGCCACGCCCCCTCACCAGACAGCACCACCTCCACCAGATCGCCTTCCTGGATGTCGCCGGCAGAGCGCACCAACTGCAGGAGATTGGCCGATGTGGGGTCATGTTTGAAGAGCAGAATCTTGTCATAAAGCCCATAGAAGCCACACTCAGGGAACTGCAGGGCCGGAGAGGGAGGTGGCAATGGTTAAGTGCAGAGTTGCCTTCGCCAGTGAACTGGAACCCTCCCCCGAGCAGGGCCTTCGGTTTCCCCTGGAAACTAGGGACCCTGCAGTCTTGGCTTCCTGTTGGCCCCCTATCAACCTCAGCTAGAACCGGGAAGGACACCAAAGCCCCAGGTGTGCTGGAAGAGAGATCTGGCTAGAATTGGGGGGAGGGTACTCCTGAGAACAGACACCTGGATTTTTTCCCCTCTGAGTTTGGGAGGGGACAGGCTGAGTGAGCACCTCCATCCCTATCTACCACCCCTCACCCCAGCTTCCTTCCTGAATCTATTGTTTTCCCTGGTACCTGGCTCCAGGCCCAGCACTGAGGCGGGATGAGCTGGAAGGAGGGGGATGAGGCCTTCTGGGGAGTGGGAGATGGGGTGTGCTCCCCAATGTCTAAAGGACCCAGGTGTCTGGGTCCCCCGTTTAGGGGACAGGCAGGAAATGAAACCTGGTAGAACAGAAAGTGAAACTGCCCAGGTGGAGCAGCTGGAAGGAAGGAAAGGGGCCCCTCACACACCTGGGACCTAGGAGGGGATAGAAATGAAATAATGGGCAAAGAATTTGACCATCTAACAATCTTACCCCCTTTACCCACCTATCCCACAACTGACTCACCATAGCGCAGACTGAGGGGGTGGGTTGGGTGTGGAGGGGAGGGGTAGGAGTGGAAGCTGAGCCTGCTATATTTGAGGGTCTGGGGGTGGTACACTATCTGTTCTCCCCTGCTGGAGGGAAGGTCCCAGGAGACCAGGTCTGTCTAAGTCTATTTCTCTAAGTTTGTTTTCTTGTCTGTAAAACGGACTGGGCCCAGTTTCTGATGTTCCTCTGAGGCCCAAAGGATTCATTGCGATGAGTCTGAGAAGATTCTGGAATTTGGATACTTGGGGACTCTTAACATTCTAGGATTCCAACAACCTAGATTATCACTTGTTGTAACTGTGAATAACTGTTAAATCAGTTCGGACTCAGAGTGACCCTGTATAGTGTTGCCAAGGAGCAATTGGTGAGTTTGCACTGCTGACCTTGTAGCTCAAACTGAGCTTGGGATCAAGTGCCTATCCTATGGTGCCACACCAGAACTCCAATATTTGAATAGTGTTCCATCAACCCACCATTAAAATATTCTAGCATCTTCATACTCTTTAGGGTTCCAACCCCGTAGGAATCTATCAATCAATCCAACATTTTAATGTAGTATTTCCACAACCTAGGATTCCAGTATTTCAGCACCTGAACATCAGAAAAGCTCAAATCCATGCCAACAATTTAGGATTAGAATATTCTAACATTTTTACTGACTCGTCCTGGTATGTTGCTGTGGGACAAGTATTGGACTGCTAACCACAAGGCTAGTGGTTCAAACCCACCAGCTGCTCCTTAGAAACCCTATATTGTTGTTGTTAAGTGCTGCTGAGTCGGTTGCTATGAGTCAGAAACGGCTCAATGGCACTTAACAACAAGTGCTCTAACAGGAGACTAAGCACTGGACTGCTAACTGAAGCTTAACAGTTCACTCAACAGGGTTTGGAAACCCTGTATGAGGTCGATATGGGTTGGACCGCACTAGATAACACTTTGCAACAACAGTATTCAAACAAAGGAGCACTGATGATGTAGTGGGTTTTGTGTGGGGCTGCAAACAGAAATATCAGCAGTTAGAGTCCACCAGCCTCTGCAAGGGAGAAAAATGAGGCTCTCTGCTCACATAAAGATTTATAGCCTCAGAAACCCTATACGGGATCACACACAAAAACAAACTCCCTGCCATTGAGGCAACGCACCGCTACCCTATACGACAGAGTAGAAATACTCTCTAGGTTTTACCAGACTGTAAATCTTTATGGGAGCAGACTGCCTCATCTTTTTGGGTTTGAACCTCAGACCTTGCTTAGCCCCCTGCAGCACCAGGGATCCTTTCCAACAACACAGAAATTCACTATTCTATCTTTCAACATCCTAGGATCTGGACATCGAGTTCCACTTGGTCTCCTCTTGCCATAGCCCCCACCCTGCTGATTCTTGTTCTAAAGTTAAGGGTGAATTCTGGTGGCTGGAGACCCGTTTCACAGGCCTCTTACCAGACCTGGGGGTTGTGATCACTGTCGTTAGGATAGGGGGACAGGTCTCCAGAGTTTCTGGGGATAGAGTGGGTGCCTGCCCCTCAGCACACTTCTCAGGCCTGGGGGGACAGGGATTGGCTAGGTTCTGAAACCTCACTTGCCCTGGTGCCAACAAGGACACACACACCCACAAGTGTTACCCGATCGCCAAGGCCAGCCTGGCTCCAATTTCTAGTGTTTCCACCAAATGGGAGGCCTGGATGGGTTAGGGTGGGGAGGTCCTACCACATCTGCTTCCCCCACCTGCCCCTTCCTCCCCTCCCTACACCTGGTCGGCCCCTCCCTTCCTCCCTGCCCGCTGCACAAAACAACATGCAGAGACCTGCAATTTGGGGAGGACTCTGAGCACCCCGCCCCTGCCCAGTTTTCCTTCGAGCGGGTGGGGTGGCGCGGCAGTTGGGGTCAGTGGCCCCCCACTCTTCAGTAACCCGAGACTCAAGAGCCTTTTGTCCCCATCCCCCACTCCAGGTCTCAGGTCTCTCTGCAACCAGCTCCCCGAGGCCCGCCCAGCAAGCGGCACAGAGGGGAGAGGGGGAAGGGGAGGAATCCGCGCCCGCACCTTCTGGTCCACGATGGAGCACGCCAGCTGCTTCACATGGGCCAGCTCCGAGGCGGCGGGCAGCAGCACGAACTCGCGCGTCAACCCGATCTGGATGTGAAAGGAGACCCCAGGGCCCGGGGCTAGGACCTGGGGCAGTAGCGGTGACGGCGATTGGAGCTCCGAGCTGGGGCCGGTGGGTGACGGAGATCCAGGTCGGGGAGAGCCCGGGAGCCCCGCGGGATGGGTGGGGGCGGCGGCCATGGGGGGCGGCCCGGGATCCGCCGCCCAGCGCCCACCCCGGAACCGGCAGGGAGAGTCCGGGTGATCCGGATCACTGGATCTCCTAAACTGGCGGTAGGAGCGTGGGGATCCTCGGGATCCTGGCAGGTTGAGGGAACCCAAGGATGGCGGGATCCTGGGAAAACAGACCCTCAATAATCAAAAGATCACAAGAGACTCTAAAGGAATATCTATTGGTTTGGGAATCGAACGATGGAGAGAGTCTAGGAAATCCGAGGAGAAAGTCTGGTAGGTTGGGAGGTCGGAGATTAGGGGATCCGGGATGCCAAGGGCCTCCTGGAGGTAGAAAAGATTGAGAAGAAAGCGGGGTGGGGTGAGGGGGGTGGAGAATCCCAAGAACCAGTTGATCTACGAAGAGGATTCAATTAAGAAGGGGATCCGAGTGCTTCACCAGACCTTGGGGTGGCGGGCAGGAGTCGCTGAGTCGAGGATCAAGTAAATCCTGGGGGGTCCGCCGAGCCGGAGGATGGACAGAGAGGTTCCGAGGGCCGGGGTGCTGAGGAAGGAATCTCACGGGTCTGAGAAGTTGCAAGAAAGTTCGATCCCGAGGATGCGGGAAGGGGGGCGTTACCAGCGGCGGGGGTGGGCCAGGGGAGGGTCGCCCGGCCCCCGCGGCTCTTTTCCCTTCCAAAGTTTAACTCGGCGGCGACGGCCCAGGAGGAAGTGTCCGGAGAGACGGCGCAGTCGGCCAATAGGCGCCGGAGCCGATGACGTCAGCGAGAGGGGCGGGGCTCGTCGTGGGGCTGGGGACGGAAGGGGAGGGCGGGCCGGCGTCTTGGAGTTGAGGGTGGGACGTTGGCGCCCCGCCGTGAGGAAGGGGTGATGGTGACTGGGGCACTAATTTCCCCTCCCCGGCACCCCCAACTCTGCAAAATTACTTTTCCCTAAGCTGGAGAGGGATGGGCGGGCCACACTTAGCCCAAGAGGTAGCAGGGGCCCGGACGGGGGAGACGACTGGCCCTTTAAGAAGGGGGCCCTGTCTAGCCTGGTCTGCTTCCGGCGCCCACCGCAGACGGGGTAGGAAATGGGGTGCCAGGTCTGGCCTGCTCTGGAGGATCAGTCTGCTCTGCCCCAAAGCGTCATCCCTGCCCCAAGGAAAGGGGCAGCCGAAAGCAGAACCCCTAGCCCATTCTACAGGTGGGAAGACCGAGGCCACCAAAGGACTTTGCCTGAAAGACTTGGCCAGGGCACAAACTGAACAGTGTTAACTGTGCCTGGAAGAGTCAAGCTTGGAGAGGGTGGAATGTGGGACGGTGGAGTTTCCTTAGAAGCCTTCGGAGCAGCAGTGAACCAAAGTCCTGGGGGATTTCTTCAAGATCCGGCTAGAATCCACGGGAGATGCCAGGCCCACACTTCATAAATGGAGCCTGAAGCCCCTGACAGAGTCCTTCATGGATGTCTTTCTCCCTAAGCAGTTGATTAGGTAGGTGTCCCACACTCCTAGCACTGGACTACTAACCATAAGGTCGGTGGTTCAAACCCACCAGGCTCTTCTCCGAACAAACCCTATTTAGGCAGAACCCACTCAATGGCAGTTAACAATAGGAAAAGGTGCTCTGATGACACCGTGGGTTAAGCATTAGGTCATTTAATTGAAAACATGGGTTCAGAATCCCCAGCTGCTCTATGACTGTCTCCGAGTTGGATTCTGCTCCACGAACGACAGTGGGATATTTATATGCACACACAACGGAGCCCTGGTGGCTCAACAGTTAAGTGTTTGGCTGCTAACGGAAAGGTCAGTGGCTGGAACCCACTATCTGCTTTGCCAGAGAATGACTTGGCAGTCTGCTCCCACAGAGATGACAGCCTTGGAAACACTATGGGGCTGTTCTCTATCCTACAGTGTCACTCGAGTCGAGTCAGAATTAACTCAATGGCAGTGGGTACATGACAACTCCGAGAGGATTGTTGTAATGAGATGAACTACAAGTGTCTGGAACATGGCCCAAGTCCACTCAACCACAATTGTTGGGAGAATGGCAGGGGTTTATGGGTGGGCATTTTTATTGTCAATCACCATTGAGGAGCTACTGTGTGGGAGATGCATTTTTATAAAACATTTGAGGGGGAACCCAGACTTGATTTCTCGTCCATGGTTCATAATTCAACAGTGGCAACCATTAACGGACATGCAGATTCCAGAGGCACAATGGCTTGCGTAGGACCCGAGCCACCTGTTTCATGAAGAGGTGCAGGCCCAGGTTTGAGCTTCAGAGGCACCCCAGTAGGATAGAGGAGGGGCTGGCCTTGGCCTCCCGCTGTCAGGGGTAACTGAGGTGGGTACAGTAGCGATTCTTCACCACATCCGGAAGCCGGGACTGGAAAAGGAAGTCTGAGGCCAGAGCGAAAACCCAAACCACCACCTGGGGAAGCTACAGAGCCCAGCGGGATGTCGGGGAACCTGGTCACGTGGAGCCACAGCCAGGCTCCCATCAGCACCCTTTAAGGCAGCTGCTGCCTCAGTACACTACTGCTACATCTGGAGTTTGTGGTTGCATGACCAGCCACCAGCCTTTACAACCTAGGAAGTGGGCAGTACCGGGAGTTACTCAGACCCTCAGCTGGCTGGTGGTGAAGGCTTTTGGTAGGCAGAGGACTTAAGCAAACAAATGTGTCTAGAGGTCAGAGTGATGTGCTAAAGACCCTGATCCAGCCCCTTGACCACTGGCCTCCGGATGGCCTCACCTTTGTGAAATGAGGGCACAGGGCTGGTTTCTGGTCATGACAGCATTGGTCACTGTGATTCAGCCATCTCAGGGCCCCGCAGTGAGAGTGAGCACCCTGTCCTACGAGCCTGCCAGACCTGCCCCACTGCTTTAGGCAGCTCAGGTCCTTCATCAAGGTGTGGGCCCCCCCTCATTTATTACACAGGCCCCTGATAGCACAAGGAGTCATGAGTAGGACTGTCACATCAACTGGCTGCTGCTGCTCCCGGAGAAGGTCTGCTTAGGGACAACACAGGGGATGGGAGATTTGCTCCTCTGCCCCTACTTCCGCCTCTCTGCACGCCCCCCCTGCACTCCCACAAAACCTCAACTCATCATATCCCTCTTTCTTCAAACCCCACCCAACTCTGGCTGGCCCGGCCCATCCTTCCTCCCCACCCCAGAGGCCCCTAGAGCCCAAAAGAGCACCATCACCAATTACTCCAAAGGGTTTATTGAGACAAGTGTTCACGGACAAGTCCAGGGGTGGGGTGGAAGGGGACTTATAAACAGGAACCTTGAAGGGGGACCCAAATGAAGAGTGAAATAAATAGAGGAGAGTGGGGGGCAGGAGAGCAGAGTGACAAAGACTATCACACAGTGATAACAACCATGGGGTCCGTTAAATCCCATTCTTTATACAGAGATACAGGGAGTCTTGGGCCCGGCCCCCACTCCATCCTCCAGGCCCTGTGGGTGGGGGCTGGGGGCTGCTCTGGGAGGAGTGTTGAGGAGGAGGGAGGTGCCTGTCCCCAAGGCGTCCCTCAACCCCATAGGCAGTTACTGGCCAGGGGCAGCGCTGGTTAGTGTCCGGGTAGAAGTGTGGAGAGGGCTGAGGGGAGCCTGGGATCCCGGCTTAGGGGTGCAGTGGGCCCAGAGAAGAGGGACAGTCTGGGTTCTCCTCCTGACATAGCTCACACCCAGGTCTGAGGATGGAGGGGCAGCGGGGCTCGAGGGGGAGCCTGACAATGTCTTGGAGAAGTGGGTCCCAGAGGCCTTCTGGCCTGGCTCTGCTGCCTCAAGAGGGCAGTTCAGACACCCAAGTAGGAGTGGGGGAGTCAGGATCCAAGAAAAGTGCCCAAGGCTGTCCTTGTGGGGGGAGGAGAGGCCATTGGGGCTCCTGGGGGGGCCTTTAGCACCACCAGGCTCAGAGCAGGTGGGGAGAGGTCAGGCCTTTGAGCCTCCGGTAGAGGACAAGAGAGTGACTGGACCACAGCTGGCCTCACACCCCTTTCTGAAAGGCCCAGGCCAGCCATCCACACAGGGTGTCCCTGGGGACCCTGCCCACAGGAAACGTCGCCCCGGCAGGGTGAGTGAGGGCGTTCTGCTGCCTAAGCAGGAGGCCCAGCAGCCCTCACCTCAGCCCCCCCACCCCCCCTGGGCCTGGCCCCCTCCCCAGCCAGTGTGGTGGTCAGGGCGGGGCCTGGTAGGCATCATACGAAGACCTTGGCCAGGGCATCGGCGCCGGCGCTGGCAATGAGGGCCTTGCTGGGGTGGCAGGCCACGGCATGGATGGCCTCCTCATGTTTCTTGCGGTGGGCCGTGATTTCCTGCACGCATGTCTTGTTGTCCAAGCTCCACAGACGAAGGGAGCAATCGTGACCTGTGTGGACACCAGAGGGGCCATCAGCAAGCTCCTCTGAAGGCCCCCTACCTGAACTGGGCCTTGGTCCTCAGTCCATGTCTTCACCAAGTATATACTGAGCACCTGCTGTGTGCTGGCAGTGAGGGTACGTCAGGAACAAAACAGGCAATGAGGCAGTGAGGGTCACAGTGGGCAGAAGTAAACCCACGAGGAGACAGAACAAGCTGAGAAGGCATCGGGCAGGACGTAGGCAGGAGTGAGCCTGCAGTGTGAGGACTGACCAGAGGGCAGGTGGGGAGCAGCCCAGGCAGTCAGAGGGAAGGGCAGCGAAGCAAGCAGGGCAGGGCCGGGGAACGTGGCAGGACTTGAACTTCAGGGACACAGCCTGACCAAGGTGCTGGCTCTAGTTGTGTGTGTGAGCCCCATTTTCACAGACACAGCTTCCAGGATGGAGCCCCCTGGACAGAGCTTAGCCCCAGAGCAAACACAGCTCTTGTGAGGGAGATGGTGAAGCAAGGGGAAGAGGCCGAGTCAGGTTGTGCCTGACTACTCTACTGTGCCCTCTACTGCTCCAGCTGTGTACCCTGATCAGGGCTGGTGCTGGCTAGCAGAGCCCAGTACAGCCCAAGCCCCTGGCATCCCGCAGTATTCCAGTCCCCCAGCTTGCCCCGTCACCTCCTACAGCACTCTGGCCCCTTTGCCACCTCAGCTCCCATCTAGGCCCAGCCCCACTCACCCAGGACCCTGTTCACAGACAACACGGTGGGATTCAGAGGTAGATGTTAAGTGCTCTGAAGTCAGCTCTGACTCATGGCAACCCTGTACAGAGTTTCTGAGGAGTCGCTGGTGGGGTCTTTGCTTATCCTACAGTGCCACTCCAGGAGTCCCAGAGGTAGACACACCTGAACTTCTAATCCTGCAGCACCTATTCTGAGACTCAGTTAGGCTGTTTCTCTGAGCCTCAGCAAGCACATCTGTAAAATGGGGATGGGATAGAAGCATCTCCCAAGGCTCTTTCGAGGACTAGACTACACAGTGTGGGTCAGGTACCCACAGGGGCTCTGAGCAGGCCAGGCTTTGCTATTCCCATCTTTAGGACCTGTGATGACCCAGCAGGCCCCAGAGCACTGCCATTCTCTGGAGGGGCCAGAGGCTCTCAACTTACTTCCTGACATCAGGAACACGCCATTGGGGTCCACGGCTAGGCAGGTGACAGCATCCAGGTGGGCTACCATGGAGTGCACCGATTTCCCTGTGAGGACACAGGGGGCACGGTGAGTGACTATCCTGCTTTCAACCCTGACTGGGGGGAGGGGTGCAGGAGCTCACAGCACCAGGGTGGGGGAGGCTGAGAAGGTGGGGCCTCACCTGTCCGATTGTCCAGGAAGCGGATGCCTCTGTCGTCATGGGCGGTGATGGTGAGGGGCTGGTTGGGGTGACTCACCACCTGGTTGATCTGGGTCGGGCCTGGCAGGAAATGGGGCGAGAGGGAGGGACGTTGGGGGAAGGTCAGGAAGACTAAGACCAAGTCAAGAGCACAGATGGTGCCCATCGCTCGCTCCCCGGCCTAAAAGTCACCATGGGCTGAACACACAGGCCACTTCCTTCTCTGGGCCTTGATGGTGCACCCCTTAAGTGGGCACTTGCCCTGCTTGTGAAGGGTGTATATGGCCGCACATGGGAACGTGGAGGCCTTCGCTCCTCTCAGCCAGAGAGCCCGCTGTCTGAGGGGCGGCGGGCCTGCACTGAGCCTTAGTTCCTTCCTGCTCGGAAGCCCAGGCTCAGTGCCCCTGAGGCTTGGGGCCTTTAGCTCCTGATCCCACAGGCTCCCTTACCGCTGCTCCCTCGGGACTCCAGTGTGAGGAGGGCACTGCCAGCCTCTAGGTCGTAGAGAACGGTGTCACCAGAGCGGAAGGAGGCCACAATGTGGGCAGGCTGAGAGCTGGTGAAGGTCACTGAGGTGGGGATCCCATGCTCTGGGGACGGAGGGAAAGCAGGCTGCCTGAGGGCCCTCACCAGGAGCCTCTCCTCCCCTCCGGGATCTGGTTCTGATTGGAGCGATCAGGGGTCCCCATCCACTCACCACTGGCTGTGGGGAAGGTCTGGAGGCAGGTCGGGCCGCTACTGCTGGGGTCCCAGATGCGGACGGTGCCATCAGCAGAGCAGGAGGCTAGGCGCTGGGAGGTGGGATTAAAGGCCAAGCCCCACACAGCATCCCCATGGCCCTCCAGGACGTGGCTCAGCACACTTGGGTCTGGGCCCACCGAGGGGAGGAAACGTTGGGTCAGGGGTGCTAGCCAGGCTGACCTGAGAGAGCCCCAGATGGTCAGGCCTGACTTGGCCAATCCCTCATCTATTCTACACAGACTCCTTCATGTCCCTGTGAGTTGATGACCATGCTAACCACCGACTCTTCTAGGGAGGCTCTGGCACCCGGAAAGGACGCTCTGGGGGCAGGGAGCTCATTGCTGTCTTCCCAGGGCCCAGAACAGGGCACTAAGAGTGTGCGATACATCACTGTGAGGACTGAATTAGGAGAAAAGGAACGGGGTGGGCCTGGGAGCCTTGCTGGCTGCATGTAACCTCTGCTCCACCAACATCCAAGGCTCTCTTGGCCCAGGCAGTCTACCCTGCCCTGCCCTGTCCCAGTGAGCCATCAGGTCTCCGGGCTCCCTCAGGTGTTCAAAGGTGTCATCACTGATTCCTGGCCACTTCGGTCCCTGCAGGTGGCTCTGGTGTGAGCACTGATGACATTTGCTGTGAGGCAGAGCTTGCCTGCATGTAGCCCATGATGCCTGGGCCTGGACTCTGACTGAGACCCTGCCTCTGGAAATGGTGTAACCGTCGTGGGGAGACCCAGCTCTTTAACTCTGTCAGAACAGGATGCAGCACAGGGCTGTGTTTGCCATCACGGGGGTTAGTGAGGACAGACCCTGGCAGGGCCTCACTTCCCCACTCAACACCCACAAAAGGGCCCCTAGGTTAAAGCCCCACACTCTTCCAACCTGACTTCTCCAGCTCACCTTCTCTTTTCTCCTCAAAGCTGTCCCATATCATGGACACAACTGCCTAGGCTGACCCCTGCATGCTGTCTGAGGGCACAAGCCTCACCAATGCTGGTCACTGGCCTAGGGTGCCCTGACCTCTTGCCCTCCAGAGTCTCCAGCTCACACTAATTCTGAGTCAGCTCAGCCTTTCCCTCCTCCATGAGACACGCCCACCTCACCCCAAATCACCCACTATATGGCCAGCACCTTAGGCAGGGCAGGACACAAGTGGGCACTGTATGTGTGTTGAGGGAACAAGGAGGCCCTGTGCCCAGAAGGGGATGAGCAGAGGGAGAAGCCGGCCTCACCGTAACCATCATAGGGGTCCATGTTGAGGTCTGGAATCTTCCAGCTATGGATACGGGCATCTGCCCCACCACTGTAACAGTATTCGCTGTTGCTGCCCATGACTACTGCCAGCACAGGACCCCTGGAGGCCACAAGGGGGGAGAGCAAGGGAGATAGAGAGCTCAGAGGTACCCCTACCACCCCAGGACCTTCAAGGGCTCTGCTAACATTTTTGCAGGGTGACCAAGAGGACTTTGCCTTGGAGGCTCTGGCTGTGATTGACAGGTGAGCTGCCTCCACCCAGCCCTCCCTATTCCCTCCTCTAAAAGGCTATGGGGATGGTCACCAGTTTCTGTGGGGTGCCAGTGTGTGTGTGGGAGGGGTGCACACTGGCACAGGAGAGGAAGACCAACTGAGATGGCAGGGAGGGCAGTGAGGGGTCAGATTAGACCATCTGTGAGATGGAGTCTCAGGCGAGCTTGGAGGCACTTCCCTACCTGTGAGCACGGAAGGCGTGGATGGGTTCCACATCGAGCGCAGAGTTCCTGTGGGGAGACCGAGCAACAGGGTGGCTTGAGACACCCCCACCTCACCCCTGGGCCTAGGTGCCCACCCCTGCCGAGCCTCAGGGGTCACTCACTTCTTGGCCGTGGCTGCCTTCTGCAGGTTCCAGAGCTTTAGTGTGCCGTCCTCGGAGGCAGTCAGCAGGGCCGCCTGGCTGACGTGGAAAGCCAAGGCGCGGATGCCGTCATAGTGGGAGCGCAGGGTGAACTTGGGGTTCCATGTTTTCTTGAAGGCATCTTTGCTGTCGGACAGCTGTGGGGGTGGAAGTGAGGGTATGCTTCAGTGACATCCAAGGCGCCAAGGCTCCCCTTTCCCCACCCGGGCCACCGGACTCCTTAGCACCTGGGTGCTCTCCCAGTGTCTCTGTGATGGATGTTCACCACGGGCCCAGCACTGTGCTGGGCATCAGGGGCCCGACTAGCGCATTCCACAGGTACACAGGATTCTTAGACTCCCACCCTGAGCAGTCTCTCCTGAGGAAGCAGTATGTGAACGACTATTGTTGTTTTGTGTCTGACTCATATGGACCCCACAGGACATGGCAGACGTGCCCCAGGGGGTTCCCAAGGCGATCATCTTTGTGAAGCAGACTGCCTTATCTTCCTCCCATAGAGTTGGTAGGGGGTCCCAACCACCAAGCTTTGGGTTAGCAGCTGAGAGTTTAAGCGCAGTGACACTAGGGCTCCTTCTGGAACCTGAAGAACTGCCCGAATTCTACTTAGTACTTCACTACGTGAGAAGTTTTTGTTTTGTTTTTTTAAATGAGGACGTCAACTCAACAAGCACAGACAAAAACCCTAAACCAAACCAAACCAGTTGTGACTGAGTTGACTCTGACTCAGTGACTCTGTAGTGATAGGACAGGAAGAACTGTCCCACAGGGTTTCCAAGGTTGTAAATCTGTAAGGGCACAGATATCCATCTTTCTTCCTCCGAGCAAAGTGTGAGCAGCCAGGCACTTAACCACTGTTCCACTAAGGCAGCTACAACAGGTGAACCAACACCTGACAAATGAGCAGACTTTACCAGATAGGATAAGGGGGAGGAAGGCTCACAGTACAAAGGCCCTGAGGCTGGCGACAGCGAGGCGGCGAGCAGTGACAGGAGACCTGTGTAGCTGGAGAGCAGAAGGCAAAAGGAGCAGCAACCAAAAGGCGCCTTCAGAAATCAGCACTTATCCCCTCGTCCTAAGAAAACACTGTGGAACGGTTCAGAGTAGGGGCAACAGGACTTGTGTTGGCCACTCCACTCAAAACTGGCATCAGAAGACAGTAAGAGTAGCCCCAGATGTTGCTAGACTATGTGAAGATGGATCACACCCCAGTATTAAATAAATTAATAACTCCATTAACAATGGGAAAAGAAAGGGGCACATCTCCAGAGGATGTAAAAACTGGCCAATAAACACGTGAAAAGGCACCTGACATCAGTGGTCACTATTTCCACAGTATGTCGAGTTGATTCCGCCTCATAGGAATCATAAAGGACAGAGTCGAATGGCCCCATGGGGTTTCCAAAGCTGGCATCTTTACGGAAATAGATCAACACAGCATTCCCTCTGGAGTGGCTGGTGGGTTTGAACTGCCAACCCTGTGGTTAACAGTCCAGTGCTCATCCTACATGCCATCAGTGTTCCTGTGAGTCATTAGGGAAATGCAAATCAAAGTCACAAGGAAAAACCACTTTACACCCATGAATACAGCTATAATCAAAAAGCGCTAGCAAGTGTTAGGGAAGATGTGGGAAAACCTCATATCCTGCCGGGGGGAACAGCAAATGGTGTGGGTGCTTTGTGAGCCGGTCAGGTTGGTGGTCCCTCAAATGGTAAAACACAGTTAACCATGTGACCCAGCAATTCGTCCAGAAGAGGCAAGGCCATAGAGACGAGGAGAGGACTGTTGGAGGTTGAGGGCTGACAGGTTTTTTTTTTTTGGGGGGGGGCGGGGGGGAGAGTTGAAAAGTTTGAGCGGACTGCTCTGAGGACGGTTTCTACCTTGTGAACTAACACTAAACCCTGGTGTTGCACGCTTTCCTCTAGTGAAGCCGGGCAGTGTCGGAATCTATCTCCGTCCAGCTGTTAGAGTAGCTGCGTGAAGAAGCCTGGAGAGCGAGGGCCCTCTAAGATGCACACCTGACCGTGGAGATGGGGGCTGTCTGGGAGACAGAATCGCCAGTCCTCCAGATGGTGGTGCTGTTCACTGACTAGGGGGTCCTGGGGGCGGGGGGGCTATGGCTGAGAGCAAAATGCCAGGCAAGTCTCAGCACACCTTCGGAGATGGGCTTGATGAGCCTCCTCATCCAATGCCTGCCTTAGCTGTCACTTCGGCCACTGATGTTGGTGGGGCCACCCACCGGCTCCCGGAGTGGAGTGTGGGACACCTCCCTGCCCACCTGCTGAGGGGTACTCCCCGCCACGCGCCACTCTACAGCAGCGTCTCCAGCCTCACTGTGCTCATCAGTCCTTTGAAAGTCTGCTGGGGAGCATGGGTGACAGGGGCAACAAGATGACACCCATACCAGGCCACAGGCGCCCGGCTTAGAACACTGGCCATGGGACACCATGCATCCCAGCTTGTCTGTCCCATCGATCCCGTTCACACCAGAGACGCCAGAACGTTCTGCTTTTCTGCTTGAGGACATATTTCCAGCTCCCCTGCTGGTCCTCCAGGTCTGAAGTACCAGTTTCCCACGTCCCAAATCCCTCTAGTCCTCCAAGCATAGTCCTCCAGACGCCACCCTCAGGGCCTGCCATTCCTCTGACTTGGTGGGAATGCCAGGCAGTGACTGAGACTGCAGACCTTTGTGGCCCTGGTCAGTCCCGGGTGCCCGGGCAGTAGAAGGCTCTTGCTGAAGCTCATTCTCAGCGTTGGGAATGCTGCCCAGGCCATCCCCAGGTTCTGGAGTCACGTGAGCATGGGCAGGGCCCAGTGGGGTAGGGGCGTCCCATGAACTTACATCACAGCTGAGGTCGTTGTCATTGGTGACGGTGAGATCTGCCAAGTCCCCCAGGCTCACCTCCCCGCCCCCGATAGTGTCCATGATGAAAACGTCTGAGGAGAAGCCAAAGGAACCTGGTGGGGGGAGGGGAGGGAGGGTGCAGAGGGGGGGCAAGGAGAGAGAGAGGCAGAGAGAGGCCGAGGGGGGCGGTAAAGAGGAAGAAAGGGAGATGGAGTGGGTAAGGGCAAGAATACAGCTGGAAAGAAAGAAACAGACAGACGGACAGGGCAGGACAAACAAAAAGAGAGGGAGACAGACAGACAGACGCACTTTTGGGACAGGGAGGCTGCAGGCTAGAGGCCAGGCCTCCACTCTGAGGACACAGAAACCCTGGCTTCACTCTGCAGCCCTCCCCTGTAGTGAGCCCCTCAGGATGGGGGTGTTCCCTTACCTTCATGGGGACGGGGCTGGGGGGTGCCAGGGGGTGGGCCAGTCACTTTGAGAGGTAGCCCATCCACATCTCGAAGGTCGGCCAAAATTCCTTGCAGTTTGACCCGACGGCTCTCTGGTGGGACGACATGCAAGATAGGAGTCACCCACCCACTACTGCAAAGGTTCACGCAGGCCACGCCACCCTCACCACCAGAGGCCTCAGAGGCGATGGCAGCAGTGACTGGGGAAGCCCTGGCCCCAGGGTGCATTGGGCCTGTAGGGGTGGAGAGGCCAGAGGAGCCAAGCCTGAGTTGAAACCTCAGCTGCCTAGCCACGCCCCCTGCCCTTCGATGGTTGTCCTGGTACTAAGGCATAGGCTAGGAAGAGCCGTGCTCATCTGGTCCCTAACCGAGGTCACAAAGGACCAGAGGCTGACTGGGGTGGGCTGGAGGCCCCTCACAGCACGGGGATTTTCCAGGGAAGGGGTGAGGGGCCTGACCACTCTCCTCTCAGGAAGTATATCCGTCCGGCCCGGGGACAGGAAGCAGCTATGGGGGCTGGGTGTGCAAGGAGGGGAGCTCTGCCCCCTAAGCCCTTCGCAGAAGAAGGCGGACCAGAAACGTCCCCAACTCACCCAGCTCGAGGTGGTTCCCGTCTCCAGTACAACGTCGGGGGTCTGAAGACCCTTCTCCATCCTCCCCAGAGCCCAGGAAATCAAACTCATTGATGGCATCCTCAGAGTCATCTTCCTCATCTTCATCCTCCATTTCTGGCAGGGCCTTGGAGGGGAGCTGGGGCAGAGAGAGACAAGGCAGGTCAGAGGCCAAGCCCACCTGGGGCTTGGAGACAGACCAGCCTGGATGGATGGCTGGCCTCTGCTGCTTCCAGCTGGGATACATGCACATACAGACAGAAAGACAGAGACAGAGAGCTATGGAGCTCCCCCTGCTGCAAGCCTTGAGAACTGCCTTATGCCCAGGGACAGGGAAGGTTGTGGCCCCTCCCTAGGAGGCTATGCTTCTTCTAGTCCTGCCTAAGAGCACTCGAAGGAGCCCTGAGGGTGCACTGCTTAAACGCTAGGCGGCTAAATCTGAAAGGCAGGCTGTCTGAACTCATTCAGTGGCTCTGCAGAAGAAATACCTGGCAATCTGCTTCCAAAAGGTTTTATACCAGTGGCAGTTCTACTTTGTCACAGGAACCGGAACTGACTACAGCATCTGGGCCCTCTGCTGTGGCCCAGGCTACTTAGCCCACCTGCTGGGCACTTACTCCTCAGCATAGCACACTGACCCTGAGGACAAAGCCATCAGGGAGGGGACAGCTGTGTGTGTGTGTGTGTGTGTGTGTAAATGGGTGCACGTAACAGAGTCAACGAGTCAACTCTGACTCACAGTCAGCCTACAGGAGAGAAGAGACCTGCCCCATATATTTTCAAGGCTGTCCTGGCGTGGCGCAGTAGGATATGCACTGGACTGTTAACTGCAAAGTCAGTGGTTCAAACCCACTGACTGGAAACCGTAGACAAGGTTGCTGTTAGTCAGAACCAAGTCTACAGCACTGATAGGAACAAATTGTTATGGAAGCAGACAGTCACCTTGTTTTCCCTCAGAGCAGCTGGTGGTTTTGAACCACTGACCTTCCAGTTAGTAGCTGAGCATTTACTCAGTGTGCCACCAGGGCTCCTTCACCACAGATTCAAGAATAAGACAGTAAAACCCAGTGTGCCACCAGGGCTCCTTCACCACAGGTTCAAGAATAAGACAGTAAAACCCAGGAAAGCCAGCACGTGTATAAAAAGCAGACCTGGCAGAGAAGGAAACACCATCTTTCGCATGAAAACTAGTGATAAGACAAGCGGTAAGACTGTGCCCTGCTAAGGGCAGAAAAGCAGCAACAGCCGGAAAGAGCAGGTAGTTCTGTCTCGTTCCAGCGCTCTAGGGTTTCACCGTAACAGTGAACCAGCATTAGCACTTTTGTACTGATACAGTGCACTGAGCCCCCCGACGAGCAATGATAAAACAGCTTTGCACACATCTTGTCACCAGACCCCCACACGGCCTGTGGTCAGTGGGCATCGTCACTGTAGTTAATATCCCTGCATCTCAGATAAGGAAGTGGAGGCTGAGAGAAGCTACTAGTTCCCGGGCTATGCTGGGCTCTTCCTGACGTGCCGGGGAGGGGCCTAGATTTTATGTGGCTCCCCGAGACTTTCTTAGCACTTTCTACATTGACCACTTTTCTGTTTTACTATATAAAAAGCTTTTACATACTACTTTTAGAATGAATCCCTGAGTGGTGCAAATGATTAAGCACCCCGACAATTAGCCAAGAGGATACGATTCAAACCCACCCACCACACATGCCTCAGAAGGTAAACCTGGCGATCTGCTTCCAAAAGGTCACAAGCCTTGGAAACCTTGTGAGGCAGTTCTAACTCAGCACACACAGGGTATCCACCAAAGCTTTTCGGATGAGGAACATACTGCAGTTCATTCCACTCAGGGGAAGGGATGAAAACGTCTGCTGGGGACTCTAAGGTGGTCTCAAGCAGGGACTACTGCTATTTGTAAGTGCTGTCAGGTCAGTTTTGACTCAGAGTGACCCTGTATAGGGTTTTCCAAGGAGCAGTTTGTGGGTTTGAACCGCTGACCTTATGGTTAGCAGTCCAGAGTTGATCCTACAGCGCCACCCCAGGAATCAGTCAGGTTTCCTGCTCTACCCACGACCCACGTGAGAGCACCCAATAAGCACGGCCACAAAAGCTACTGACTGCATCTGAGTGTGCACTCTTGACCCCGTCGTAATGCCCACGGACGTCTGACACACCCACCATCTGGGTTTGCAGGTTGGGAGGAACCACACAGTCTGACTAGACACAGTTTGGGGACTTAGATTTTCAAAGCCAATTTTAAAAGGTTCCGTTTCTGCCTTAAGCCCTGGCTTTGCAAGTCTGACCACACGCTCCTAGCAGCCACAGATGGGATGGGGTTTCCAGCCTCGCTGGCTGTACAGCAGCAGCCCCAGTGAACATCTGAGGAGAACGCTATTGTCGTGGGGGGAGCACCGGGAGAGAAGCCGAGTGGAGTGACCAGCTTTCCTATGGGCAGTGTCTTTGCTGCCAACATGGACTTCATGTCCACACCCTACGGAGCTCCTCAACTGGGCTTCAGGATGAGCCAGAGGCCCAGCCCCACATGCTTGAGTTACAAATAGTTACTGAGGCCTGCTCTAGTCCACACCCTCCCTCTTCAGGGTGCTGGGGACAGCAGCCAGTGAGACCCACACGGTCCCTACCCTTGAGGAGGTGACAGTCTATCAGAGGAGACTGTCACAACAGTACCATGGAACCACAGCTGTGACCAGGCCGCCGCCCAGGAGAGAGGGGAGGTGACAAGTCCCCACACAGTATGGAGGGGACCCAGTGGCAGGCAGGGAGCTCACCTTCACACGTTGTTTCTTGTGCTGCACGCTGTCCAGCTCGTCATCCTCGTCACTGTCCTCATCCTCACAGTTCTGCAGAAAGGGCATCTGCTCCAACATGGAGCCGCCCAAGTGCTCTTTGCCGTCTTTGCCTGCCGCATTCCTGCACAAGACAAAGGGTTGAGGAGGCCTTAGTCCAGCAGGTGACAGAGCCCAATGGGAAGGGGACAGAGCTTGGGCCCACTCTAGGGGCAGCTGAGCCTAACCTTGAGCCCAGAGCAACCCCAACTCTCACACATGGAGTTCTGAGAGACATTACCCCAATCCTGACCCCCTCGCTCAATCTACAGACTGGGCCCTTGCTCCCTATTGAACCCCCATCCATGTTCTGAAGGACAAGCCCCACGCCTGACTTGCCCGTCTCCCCATGTGTGCCCAGACAGAAGGAACATTGATCGAGAAAGTGCCTCTGATGCAGCAGGTTTGCTCCCAGGGTCTGGTCAAACCACAAGTTCAGGTCAGTGTGTCACCAGTCACACCCCAGCAGGAAAGAACTGACCAGTGCTCCATACCTGCAGGCACTGACTCTGCCACAGAAGATAGCTGGCACTACTCCAGTGCCACCTGCTGGCTCACAGTTTCCCGCCCATGACAGGTATCAGCAAAGGGGGGGAGAGGTGAGCCTGACCCAGGGGGAAGCAAGAGGGATGGGACTTCAGATAACTGCCAATGTCCCTCCTATTTCTGCCATGAGGTGGACATTCTTGAGCCGGATGCACGCAGCATGCTGAGGGAGAGCACTGCAGCTTTTGTTTCTCCTTCCCCCAGGTGAGGGAGCACTTGGTGACACATCGGAAGCACTAACTGGTTAGGGCTGCTAACCAGAAGGGTGGTAGTTAGAAAAAGAAGACCTGGTGATCTGCTTCCCCAAGAGCTATACCCTCATGTGAGCCCAGCACAGCTGGGCCCTCCCTGCTTTCAGACAACCTCATGTACACAGCTTTGGGGAACCACTCGCCACCCGGTTTTCCCTGGACAGAGGCAGCTGGCACCTCCAGATCCCAGTCCCTGAATCTCTCCTCAGTTCCAGCTGTCCCAGAGGAGGTGAACACTCATCCTGAAGCCACACTGGCCACTTGGCCTCTGCTTAGTTGTCAAATAGCCACTAAAAGCCACTCCCAGTTGTTCAGACCAAGCTTGGGAACCACCGAGTTCCCGTCAACAGGAACATGGGGAGTGTGACCATGGCTTTTCTGCTAAAGCTCGTCTTCTGGACACATGATGGGGGTCTCCTAGTCCATTTCCCTGTCCTTCCCCAGCCCTTCTCCAGCCTGGCCTTCTCAAACAGGACCACGTTCCATCGATGATATGTTACAGCCCTGCTCACAACCCGCAGAGAAGACTCCAAACTGCTTTTCACGGTCAATGAGGCCCATGTCCTCCGCGCTCACTGCGCACCAACTACTCTGGTTTCTCAGTTCTTTCTGGAACCGGCCTAGTCTCCTGTCTCAGAACCTTTGCACCTGCCATTTGCTCTGCTGGGAACATCGTCCTTTCAGCAACCTGTCCTTCGCTCCATCCACTTCTGTGCTCCTACTTCTCTTCCACCGAGAGGCCCGCCCTCCCCGCGTCACCCCGCCCAGAGTCTTTATCATCACCGAACTATGCCTCATTTATGTTGGTGCGTGACGTGTATCTGAGGAAAGCACCAACAAGGAAGAGCTTGCAAAGGGCGGTGTCCAGGTCTGTTGTGTTCTCCAAGGTATGCCTGGCGCATGGCCCAGGACCTGCCTGCCGTTTTGCTGAGGAACATGTCCAGGTCTGAGCCTGAAAAGGCTGGCTTCCAGATAAGGCAAGAGCATGAGGCCTGAAGCAATGGGAAAGTAGAGAGGGCCCCAGAACACTCTTGGGAATCCAGCAATGACAGGATCGAAGCTCCTGAAATAACCAAGCCCATAACATCCGCCAGGTGGGGAAGTGGCCAGCACAGTTCCTGGGAATATCTTCTGGTGTTTCTGACATTGGCACTGGTCAGATGGGGGTGGGGGTCAGGGCGATGGAGCCTACCAGGCTCAAGGACTCACCTCTTGATCTGCTCCTCTATCTGTCGCACCAACAGTGACTCGCCGCCACTGAGCACCCCAGGGCCTGGCGTGGCCCTGGGACCCCCTTCACTGGGCTCCACAGCCCCATTGAGCTCCAGTGACCGGCCTAGCAGAGAGCGTACGCGCTTGGACCGCATGTCCAGGATGGTGTCTGTATAGCCCACCTCTTCCAGGTACCTGTGGGAGCGGAGTCAGTTCAGGTCAGACCTGTTCTGGGCTTCACTATCCACAGCAGGAGCCCGCCTACACCTGGAGAGCCCTTCCGGAGGGCAACTTTTTGGAGATACCAAAATGGGAAACCAACTCAGCACACCCTGTTGATGACACTTCGTGGTAGAAGATCCCAAGCACCGATGTGCAGTGTGACTGGGCAAGGACATGCCGTTTAGGAGAGTTGAAGTGCAGGGACCAACCTCAGTGTCCACCGAGAGGGACACTAGGCAGGAGACAAATGAGGCAAGGTGGCCATGGTAAAGAGCCAAATGACAACTGTCAGTTCTATGTCCAGCATAATAAAAATGACTGTTTAGTAACAAAGATGTGAACACTGTGGCTAAGTACACACAGCACACGGGAAGTCTCACACTCACACTATGTCCTGTAAGAGGCCTGAGGAGACACACATTCAGCTTAACAGGAGTGAGCTCGGTAAAGCAGGGACTAGGATTTCAAAGGGAGAACAGAAATTTCCAGGAGCCCTGGAACCTCACTGGTTTAAGCATTTGGCTGCGAACCATCAGCTTGGCAGTTTGAACCCACCAGCTGCACCTCGGGAGCTAGACAAAGTAGCCTGCTCCCATACAGATTTACAGCCTCAGAAACCCTACCGGCAGCTCTAGTCTGTCCTACAGGGTCACTATCGTCACATTAGACCCCAAGGCAGTGGTTTGGGTTTGCAATTTACAGGCAGTTCCCAGGTTACCAATGAGTTCCCTTCCTGACTGTGTGACCTTAGGCAAACACGTCATCTTGCTGCACACTTCAGCTTATTATTGATCCCCATTGTGGAAGTAAGGGGAAGGATGGTCCTTACACCTCACAGTGATTTCTGTGAGGGATCAAGGCACAGAAAATGGCGCAGGGAAGAACAAACAAGATGGCAGATCGGGTGGAAGGG
>NW_006408634.1:9912192-9925769 GCF_000296735.1 Chrysochloris asiatica | reverse complement strand
GTGTGTTTTTTAAAAAGCTAAAGTGGATAGAGAGAAATACTTTTAACTCATGGTATATGGAGGGGATTATAATCAACGTAATGAAACAAGTTATATGAATGGTTGAATGTGAAACTGATGATGTGCACTGTAAACTTTCACTCAATCCACAATAAAAACCTTAAATTAAAAAAGAAAATGGTGCAGCCTGGTGCCAGGCACTGGATACAAGTGTCATCGCTTTCTTGTTACTGAGTGCTCCAGCTGTAAGCTGCCACGCGCCCTTCTAGACAGTTTGCTTCAGGAAGTCCAGGATATGCATAAATAGCTTCCTGATGTGACGTCACATGGTTCCTAATATGAAAAAGCTATGAATACCCCCAGTGCAATTTACCATGGAGGCTTGGCTATAGGAAGCTATGACTAGCCACACAGATTACTATCGGCACGGTCACTAAACTGTTAATGTGAAATACAGGTGTCCTGGTGGTGCAGTGGATAAAGCAAACTTAAAGGTTGGTGGTTTGAATCCACCAGCTGCTCTATAGAAGGAACATGTGGCAGTAGGGTATCTGTAAAGATGATCTTCATGGAAACCCCTGGGGGCAGTTCTAATCTGTCCTATAAGGTTGCCACTGTGTTGGAATCAACTCAATGAAAACGGGTCTGGTTTGGTTTTAGTACATGTGAAGACTAGAAATGGCAAATGTTTTACTACCTATATATTTGTCACAATACAAACAACAACACACAAAAAACCCTCACAATATACCTAATTAATATGGAAAGATGTTTAAACACTGTACAAAAGCACCAGAATACTGTGAGTAGTGAATTCCTGCTCTTAGAAAGCAGGTGCGCGCACATCCGCACACAGATATGTAGCCATGGAAGAGGCTGAGCAACGCAGGTGCCCTATTCATGGGAACACGAAATTCCTTGGGTGGTGGAATTGAGGGATTTTCTGGGGTTTTTTTGTGTGTTTCCTTTGATTTTTCAAATTTTCTATAACACGTCTCTTCAGTGATTCAATATTCAACATTACCCAGCTAATGTCCCAGAATGGGGGCCCCATTTTGCCTCTACCCTCAGCTAGAGGCCTCATTTCTCCATCCCCACGCAGGACTCCAGCCATAGGATGACAGGAAGGACTATGGAGTCTTTGGGTCATACCCCCCCTCCTCCACCAACGCACTTACTGTCGGAGAAGCTGCCGCCCCTCCTTCCACACCAGCGGGCTGTTCTCCAGGGTGACGGATTCCACAGGGCCATTGGAGACTGCTGGGGAGAGAAAGCAGGCAGGCTGTCTTGGTCACAGCCCCACAACTTCCCACTCACCCCTCCTCCTCTTTCTCCATCTTGCAAATCCACATCAGTCACGGAGTCGGGCAGGGTCCACTTCCGGAGTGGTCTGGAGCCTTCCTACTCCTCCAGGTCTGAGTCTCCTCCCTCAATGTGCTCCCCATCTCTCTCTATGCCTCACTCCATCCCCAGCTCAGCTCTAGTTACGCCATTTTACTCCTCACAACGCTGGCCTGGTTCGAAGAGCGCAGCCCTGGGTTCAAGTCCTGCTCCACCACTTCTCATCTGAGCCTTTCGGAGCCTCAGTCTCCTTGCTGAGAAATGCGGTCAATTAGAGCAGCATCTACCTCCTGGGATTGCTATAGGTTTCAATACTTCCTTTCAGTCAGCAATCTTCATTCAGCACCTACTATGGGCCTGGCTGGGTGCCTGGGCTACACCTGTGAGCAAAGACCCCTGTCCCCAAGGGTCCTGACAGTCCAGCAGGCGTCTTCTTACAATAAACAACATCAGTATAGCCCAGCCCTGAGGGCCTTCACAATGTCCCACTTTCTACCCACTCTGCAGCCTCCATGGGTTCCCCTACTCTGCCGTGCTCTCACGGCTCCATGTGCCTGTCCTCAAGCTCCCCTCTACCTGGGGGACTGATGCCCCTTCAAGGAACTGAGACTCTAAGTGACCATAAGGCAGGGACCGTGTCCCTCTTGCCGGTTTCCTGATCTTAAACACAAAGTCAACGCCCAACAGACAGGGTGCTCACAACACAACAGAAACGCCCCTGTCAAATGCTGTCTCTTCACAGTGCCCTGCTGGGTATCTGTCTGGCCTTCCACAGAGGGACAGCCGGCAGTCATACTTCCAGCACAGCCCAGACTCCTCCCCAGCCCCATGGCCAACTTTCCTTTTATTTTTGGGGGGCAGCTGGGAGAGAGCAAAGAAAGATGTGCCTCCAGCTTTACACCTCTTCATGGCATTCTGCTTTTGGGGAGGGAGTGGACAAGGCAGGGGAAGTCAGAGAGTGGTACCTTGTTCGGGAACGTCTGGTTTCTTCTCCCCCTGGTTCAGGTCAGTCCCAAACTTGAGTTTATGATATTTGGCCCTAAAAGAGAAAATGATTATGATATAATCATATATATTATAATCATTGTTGTTGTTGTTGTTAAGTGCCATCGAGTCGGTTCCGACCCATAGCGACCCTGTACAGGGTTTCCGAGGGTGTAAATCTTTACGGGAGTAGAAAGCCTCATCTTTCTCCCGCGGAGCAGCTGGTAGTTTCGAACCGCTGACCTTAAGGTTCGCAGCCCGATTCGTAACCATTACGCTACCAGAGCTCCTATATATTATAAATAAATGAGAGACACAGAAGAGCAGACTCACCTCAGATATCCCAAAACTTACCTCAAAAACCAAAAAACAAAACTCATTGCCACTGAGTCGATTCCAACTCATAGCAATCCGACATAGGGTTTCCCAGACTGCGCATCCTTACAAGAGCAGACAGCTTCATCTTTCTTATGAGGAGCAGCTAGTGGGCCAACACCTAAGCCAGTGCCTCAGGACTCCCAAATCCCAGAACCTCTACCTAATCTCCTCTCTGTGTCCAAAGCTGAACTATCTCTACCCTTTCTCCAGCGCCTAGCTAGGAAGGGATGCAGGTGGAGTAGGTGTGATAGGACAGAGTGAACTGTGGTTGAGAAGCCACTTTCTAGAGGCAGGCAGACTGTGTGTCTCCTGGCTTTCTGAGTCTCTGAGGAAGCCAGTCACCCTCCAACAGCCTCAGTTCCTGACAGGAAGCAGCGCTGGTACCATCTCTTGGGGCGACTGGAGGCGCTAATGAGAGAGCGAGCAGAGAGCATGTGCCCTGATGAGTGGCACACAGGGAGCCACCACTTTTACTAGTGCTGCTGCTGATCGCTCCGGAACCCTGCCCCTGGCAATACCCAGGGCCAAGGTGGATTCCCACTCCTCTCCCTGGAGGCCATACGAGCTGGATGACGGGGAGGACACTTGATTCTGGAGCTCCCTCAGCCCAGTCCAGGGAAGCAGGGCAGGGCAGCTTACCTTTCCTGCTTCAGTGCGTATTCCAGCATCTTGATCCGCCGTACCAGGTCCGTCTTTAGATTCTCTTGCCCTTTCCTTTCTCCCTGGAGGAAGGCCACCTGAGCCTGCAGGAGAGAGAGGAGGAGACTGGAAGGGACGGGCAGGGACAGGAGGCCTGTGTGGGATTCAAAGAGCAGTGAGAGAGGACACCAGAGGCTGTTTCTAGGGCCCCTGCCATGGGAGGTCACCCACAGTGGCAGGCCTGAGGGAATACTTAACCTCTGAACTTTTAAGGGTTGCTTAGGGATGAAGCAAGAAGAGGTAGAGATGAACAGCCCTGAACCGCTCCCCCCACCCCGGGCAGGTACTGTTTTCCAGGTTGCTGGTAGCAGCAGCAGCGGCGGCGCTCCACACTGCCTACCACAGCAGCTGTCTCTGGGAGGCGTAGGAAGGTACACTTCAGGAGCTCAGGGACAGAGTGGGTGGCTTGGCTCAGCTCCTGCTCCAATGCCAAAGCTTTACCACCAACTCCCCCTGAGGGAGGAAGAGAGGGGTACCACAGACAGGACCCAGGACGCCTGCCAAGCACATCACACCAGCTGCTGGCTTGGGTGGCCCCAGCCTGCCCTAGTCTGTGAACAGGTCGTTTGGAGGCAGGATCCTGGTCCCTGACCGTATTCAGATGGCCCTTCTGCCAAAGTCCTTGGCACCCAACTCCTTCCCATTGCTCCATCTCCCAGTCCAGGGGCCTGGTGAAGTCACTTCCTGGCTGCCTGACCGCAGGCCTCTGTGCCACCTCTAGGGCATGAGGCTCATAAGGCGCCCACACCTCAGGGGTGTCAGGAGACTGCGTTCCTCTGGATCCGAGGTTTAGCACAGAATGAAGGTGGATAGCTGTGTCAGCTCCGGCACCGCTCTCATGATTTATATCTCCCTGTGCGCCTGTCCGTTCTTCCTCAATTTCAAAGGGGCCTGGACCCTCTGAAATCCCAGATAAGGTACATAGGAGGCTTGTGGACTACAGACCTCCTGCCCTCAAGGGCAGCTGCATCTTCCGGGGGCCAAACTCCCCACACCCTGCATGCCTGCTCGGTAACTTCCCCAACTCTCCTGGAAGTCTCCAGCCTGGCTCCAGACACCTTTTCCATCCCCTGCCTCTTCTCAGGAGTCCTGCTGGTCTAGTGAGTTAAGCATTGGGCTGCTATAACTATAAGCTTGGCAGTTCAAACCCACCAGCTGCTTCTGGGGAGAAAGATGAGGCTGTCTGTTGCTATACCCTAAGGAGCAGTTCCACTCTGGCCTACTTGGTGATGGCAGGTTTGGTTGGTTTGCTCCTCAACGGAACCCCAGTGGCACAATGATTAAGCAATCAGCTACCAGCCAAAAGGCTGGAGGTCCAAATCCACCAGCCGCTTCAGGAGAGGATGAATTAGTCTGCTCCCATTAAGACGACAGTCCTCAGAAACCCGCTGGGGCGTTTCTGCTCTGTCCTACAGGGTGGCTTGGAGTGGGCTTTGGTTTGGTTTGGGCACCCTCTCAAAGCCTAGCTCTGCACACTCCAGGCCCTCTCCTTGGCGCCCACACAGCAGAGCCATCGGCCCTGATCCCTGCGCACAGCCCAACTCTATGCCTACAGCCCTCCCATCCCCTGCCCTGGCCCAGGGACCAAGTTTGGTCTCAGGTTAGCAGAGGATTGAGCATAGGGGAAGTAACCCACAGTATGGGGACAGGAACACGGGCATATACAACTGTTCCCTGTTGGTGGCTCACAGAGAAATTTCTGCTCTGGGCATGCCTTGCATGATCCACCCACCTGGATCTACAAAGATGCCCCCTTAGGCATTGTTTGCAACCGCCAGAGAACTAGAAGAAAATAAATGTCCATTACTATCCGTGGACATCGAGTCAGTTTTGCCCAGAGGGTTTCCAAGGTTGTAAGCTTTATGAGAGAAGACCGCCAGGTCTTTCTCCCACAGCTGGTGGTTATGAACCACCGACCTTTCAGTGAGTAAATAGCTACGAGTTTAACCACTGTGCCACCAGAGCCAAAACCTAAACCTCCTACAATCAAGAAGATTCCAACTTACAGTGGTGGTGGTGGTTATGTGCCATGGAGTCAATTCCAACTCTTAGAGACCAGGTATAGGGTTTCCGAGGCTGTGACTCTTAACAGGAGCAGAAAGCCTCATCTTTCTCCTGAAGGACCACTGGCAGTTTACAACTGCTGATCGTGAGATTAATAGTCCAACTCGGAACCACTACGCTACCAGAACTCCTTTCCAACTTAAAAGGGCTGAGTAGAACCACTCCCTTGGATTTCTGAGGCATTAATCTTTATTGCCTCATCGTTCTCCAAGCAATCACTGGTATATTTGAACCTCTGATATTTTGGTTCGTAGCCAAGTGCTTAACCCACAGTGCCACCAGGATCTTTAAATGTCCATTAGGGGACTAATTTACCAGTGGGCCAATTAAACAAATATTTTCTGTGTAGAATCAAAAACTTGACAGTCCTTTTTTTTTTAAATCCCACATAACTACATACAGGTAGTCACCGACTGATGATGGATTCCAGTTACCAGGAACCACACTTATAAAACTCCAATGGTCAGTTTTTTAATATCTTAATTCTAGTGTGGCGCACTGGACTGCAAAGTTGGTTTGAACTACAAGGTTGGCGGCTCAAGCTCACCAGCCACTCCTCGGAAACCCTGTACACATCACTATGGGTCAGAAGCAACTTGATGGCACTTTAACAACAACATCCTTAGTAATAAGTACTATATTTGATGTTACAGCTGTGTAATTTACTGATGTTACCGGTGTGGCGCTTTAGCAGAAGCACTGAACAGCTAATAGCAAGGTCAGCAGTTCAAACCCATCAGCTTCTCCTTGGGCACCCTCTATAGGGCTGCTGAGTCAGAAATGACTTGAAGGCATTTCATAGCAATAATTCCCCAAAACAAAGACTGGATTTATAAAGATATTGATAATAAAAGGCAGTAAGTAATAATGAAAACAAACAAAAATTCTACTTACATCAGAACTAATGCATGACAGAACCTCTTCCTAATATGGGTATTACCTGTATGCCCAAATACAGTCTTTAGGGGAGCAGAGCCAAGTTCAACATTATAGGAATAGGGTGTCTCCTTGTAAGTAAATAAGAAGTGATATATGTGTACTAATGCGTAACAAATGTGTCACCCATTCATTTCACAAATACTCATGCCCCATCATGCATACTGGAGTTTTGGTGTGGTGCTGTAGACTAAGCACTGGACTGCTAACTGCAAGGTCAGTGGTTCAAAATCCTATACAACCTCCTCGAAAGCCCTATACACATGGTCACTATGATTCGGAACCAACCCCACAGCACTTAACAACACCACACACACTAGTGGGGTGTGGGACAAAGAGCACCAAATACAAGGTGTGCTATGGAAAAGACACTTCACCTGTCATCTGTAATGAGACTTTTAACATCTTTTCACTTTAAACTTTAAATTAGTATTTATACCAATAAACCAAACCCACTGCCACTGGGTCAATTCTGATTCATAGCAACCTTAGAGGATGGAGTAGAACTGCTCGATAGGGCTTCTCAGACTGTCATCTTTACAGAAGCAGACTGCCTCCCTCATCTTTGTCCCAAGGAGCAGTTGGTGGGTTTGAACCACTGACCTTTGGCTAGCAGCGAGCACTTAACCACATTGCCCCAGGGCTCCTGCTAAAATCAGCATTTAAGAACATAAACATCGAAGACTACATAAGTGTGCTCACTATGTGGTCAGTATCTCTGGGTTTGAATTTCTGTCCTTTGTGTACTTTCTCAGTTACCCAAATTCACTGTTCATGAGTCATTTATAAGGTTGGAGAAGAAAGGAAGATCCCCACACACAAGCACCAAGTGACCTCCTCACTGTCTTTCTCCCCTGCTGGGAAGCCACAAGTGGCCCTTCTACACCCAGCCCTGGTAGTGCCCGTGAGAGCCAACACTTGTTCACACACAACACTGCACAGTGCTCCAGAGCTGCTCTAACAGAAATATCACCCGTGGGTGGCTTTAAGGCTTTAACACACGGAAACTGATTCCGTTTCAGAGGCCCAACATTCAAATTCAGGACGACAGCTCTAGGGGAAGATGCTCTCTGTTCTGTGGGAAGGGCCTCGCTACTTGGTGATTTCAGGTGGTATGGTGTCTGCTTCCCCCCATCCCTGTTTGTTCAATCTCCTTCATATCTCAAAAGAAACTGTTTTGACACACCCTCCATTAATTGTTTCATTAACATAAGGACAATCCAATCTCAATGAGCTTATAAACACAATATGGATGGTGGTGCTGTGGAGTTGATTCCGCCTCATATAGGCCCTCCATACAGTTTCCGAGGCTGTAAATCTTTATGGGAGCAAAAAGCTTCACCGGTTTCTCAAGGAGCACATGGTGGACTCAAACTGCTAGCCGTGCAGTTAGTAGTCCAACTATAACCCACTATGCTACCAAGGCTCCTTAAATACAATAGAGGAATTAGGACTTATAAGATCTATTTCTGGGAGGAACAAGTCAATTCATAACAGACTGCTGACACAAGTCAGGCACTATGGAGCAGACACACGGTGCCTGCCAGCACAGTGTAGGTGACAGACATGTCCAATGAACACCAGCATAACACTCACACGCTGGAATCCAGACCCAAGGAAGTCACTTATGACAGGCAACCGTCCTGGAATTCATCACTCAGCAGGAGCTGATGTGGCACATACAGTGTGAGGAGGGCCACAGTGAGCTAGCAGAGGAGAGCTGGAGGAGGAGGGACACCCAATCCACTCTGGAGTCAAGGCAGGGACCCCCAGTCAGCTAAGACCTGAGGCTGGGTAGGAGTTAGCCAGGGGAGGTAAAGCGTACCCACGGGCTGAGGAAACCCTTGAAAGTTCAGCCACGCTGATCATCAAGCATACAAAGCTTAGCAAGGAAATTGAGAGACACATGTAGATCCAACAAAGAACCACAGACCAGGGAAACAAATTGGAAAAGGATCCTAAGCTCAGGGGTAGAAGCCATGGAAGGGCTTTAAGCCAAGGAGGCATCACTGTATCTGCATGTGACAAAGGCAATTCCAGCTGCAATGTGGAAAACTGATAGTTGGGATGCCAAGGAAAAGGCAGAGAGGGACCAATCACAGCAGCCCCAGGGGGAAATGGGAGTGGCTCCGAGTAGGATGGGAGCAGCGGCTGAGAGGATCTGCCATGATCCATGATAAAAAGGTGGGATTGGAAGGACTCAGTGACCAGCTGTCTGTGGGGATGAAGTGGAGAAGTACACACAGCCCTCATGCATGGTCAGCCTCCCTGTCATCTCCTTGTCACCAGATCAAGTCCTGACCTCCCTTCCGCTAATGGCACCAGGATTTGGCTCTGCCCACTCGGCTCAGTTCCTCCGGCAAGAGGAGAAGAAAGATGTGGCTAAAGTGTCTCATGGGAAATAGCAGCAGCCAATGTCCCAGTCCTATCTGAGCCGAGATGCCTTGGGGTGGGGTGGGGGTGGGAGTCGGAATGGTAAGTAAGGCTGGCATCTGGAAGTCCTCTGTGTATCCCATCCGCCCACTGCACTTCTGCTGGCCAGACTGGCAGGACACCAGGACCTCAAACCAGTTCTTCTAGGCTCAATCACGGGATGAACCCAAATTTGCAAAACGTGGGAGCACTGAATGATAATCAGAACAGGAAAAGGTATGGGTTAATAATAAAACAAAGGCAGTATGCACATTTCATAGCAATCTAATCAAATCTCTTGACCAAGCAGTCACAAACGGGGTCCTGCTCAGGATGGTCAGTGACCACCCTGAGCTTGGAAGTGTTGTTCTCCACAGTCATGGCTATAATACAATCTCTTGCATCAGGCTCCTAAAAGGGATCACTACACTTCGTCCCTTCAGAGTTCCCACTCCAGGACTCGGACAGCAATTTTCCCCATTCTGCTTAGCATTCCACTTCACAGAAATTTAAAAATTCAAGTCTGTCCGATTTCACTTTGTTGGCTAAGGTTAACCAGTTCAAAGTCTGGTCACAAACACCCCTAGGGCCATCCTGTTGCTTTGTTTCAGCCAGGCAGCACCTAGAAGGCTTTCTGAGGAATCTCAGCATCTCGGGCCCCCTTGAAGCCGAGGTCTCTCTCTACTTCTGTCCCCATGTCCCTGCTGCCCACCTACCTTTCTACCCAGCCCGGTGGGGCTCCTACACGCCTCCTCCCCAAGCTCCAGGGGTTCCCGGCACTGGGTCCCACAGAGCCCCTGGGAAGTTGGGAGTGTGAAGAAGGGCCGCTCAATGTCTCTGCAAGCCCCACACTTGCTCACCATGTCTCCCTGTCTCCACTCCTGCAAGGAATGCCCAGCTCAAATCTCTCACCCCAAGAGGTCCCTCCTGTCCTCAAAGAGCTTCCCTTCCCAGAAAGTCCACATGATTGAGAATGTGACTGTACATAAACATGTAGAGATATCCCGTGCCAACTTGCTTCCTTGGCTAGTCTGGAAGTTTCTGAAGAGAAACTACAATTCTCCAACCTCAACTTCTAGCAAATTCCTACTTTATTACCAGACCACATCCACAACAGCTTCCTGGCTCCAAACTATGTGTACCTCCTGGCAGGACCTCATAAAGGGGCTGTGTCTTCTGCCATCCACGCATTTACTGAGGCCCTGTCTGCAGGGGTGGCGGTAGACGGAGAAGGCATGGGCTAGAAGGAGCTCCATTCAATTAATGAGAAAAAGCTGACACCATCTAGGTTCTAACAGCCCCCACAGAGGCCCACCTTGTGTAGGGAAAGGGTGCTGACCACTGCGGGGCGGGTACCCTGACGGAGGTAGCCACACTTTAGCAGCACATCTCTTCTCCACTTCCACTGGGCACAAGCTAAAAGCCCAGTCACAGTTCACATTCAGTAAGTGGTGGGACAAGCGCTCAATGGCACACTGTGCAGTTATCAGAAAGTACAAGGACATGCTTTCCATGCTGACAGGAGAGAAACATGGCACATTAATGGGCGAGAAACAAGACAGATACAGATAACCTGGTCTCATATATCACCTCTCTCTCTCTCTGTCTCACACACACACACACACACACACACACACACACACACACACACTTTTATAACAAGTGCAATTGAGGAGGAGAGCTGGAGAGAAGGGAAGGAGTGAATGGAGGAATAAGGGGCCCTTTCCCCTTCAAGGGCCCTAATGGCACAGTGTGTTAAGCATTGGGCTGCTAACCACAGGGTTGGCAGTTTGAAATCCATTAGCTGCTCCACTAGAGAACAATGAGGCTGTCTGCTCCTGTGAAGAACCCCAGGCGGAGTTCTCCTCTGTCCTACAGACTCAGTGGCAGTGGGTTTGGGGTTTGGTTTAGAACATCTTTACATACATTGGTCTCTAAGATGAGAAGGTGGTGCGCAGATGTGGGGTCCAAGAGAACAAGCGCTGCTGACTGTCTGGGTGGCTCTAGGAGGCCCGCTTCCTCACCGGTCCTGGGTGGCAGACAGGCACAGAAAACGGGTTTGAAAGCCCAAAGACCCGTTCTGCCACTTAGTAGCTAAATTATTTACCCTCTTCAAATCTGCTTCCTCTTCTGATTTTTTTTCGTAAGTAAGGGGGCGGGAGGGAAAGGGGCTCAACATCACCTTAAAAAGCACAAACACACACACAAAGCCAGATCCATGGCCACAGAGCTGATTCCGACTCACGGTGTGTCTATGTAGGATTCCCAAGATGGTAAATCTTTACGGGAGCAGAGAGCCGCATCTTCTCCCATGGAGCAGCTGGTGAGTGTGAACCACCGGCCTTGTAGTTAACAGTCCAGTGCTTAACCAACAGCGCCATCAAACCAGACTCAACCCAACTTAATGCCACTGTGTTGATTCCGACTCACAGTGCCCCTGTACAGAGCTTCCAAAACTAAATTTTTACGGAAGTAGAAAGACTCATCTTTCTTCTGTGGAGCAGCTGGTGGGTTTGAACTGCCAACTTTGTGGTCAGCAGTCCAGTGCTTATCCTACAGTGCCACCAGGGCTCCTTAAATATCACTTATCCTCCCAGAATATTGCAAGGAATAAACAGTAGCATGTATTTAAAGTGTTTACCACAATGCTTAGGAATCCTGGTAGTGCAGTGGATTACAAACTGGGCTACTAGCTGAAAGGTCAGCAGTTCAAATCTACCAGCTGTTCCGCGAGAGAAAGGTGAGGCTTTCTGCTCCCGTAAAGATCTACAGCCTCGAGAAACCCTGTACAGTGTCGCTAAGAGTCGGAACCGACACCATGGCATACCACCACCACAATGCCGAGCACCTAATAAACGCTTAGCAAACAGAAGCTGCTATCACTATTAAAGGTGTCCTGGTGGTGTTGGGCTGCAAACTGAAAGACCATCTATTAGAACCCATCAGCCATATCACGGCAGTCTGCCTCCTGCTTCCGTAAGGACTCAGTCTTGGAAACCCCAAGGGGGCAGTTCTACTCTACCCTACAGGGTCCCTATGAGTTGGAGTCAACTAGAAGGCACAAGGTTTGGTTTTTTGGGCTTTATCCTTCTTCCTGAGTGGAGTCCTGGAGTGGCGCTGTAGGCTAAGCGCTGGACTGCTAACCACAGGGTTGGCAGTTCAAACCCAGCAGCTGCTCCCTGGGAACCCTATAAAGGGTCACTATGAGTCAGAACCAACTCGATGGTGCTTAACAACAACATCCATGTTGCTGAGTGAGGGTAATGACAATGGTCTTGCCTCCCTCACGGGGCTAGAGGATCCAATGGCAGGTGAGCTGGGAAACAGCTTGCAAAGTGCAGAGCTGAACACAAAAGTAAGGGGCACTTACATAAGCCCCCCCCCCTCCCAGCCCAGCCCTGAGCCTCTGCTACCACACAGTGAAGATTCCCAGTGGGGGTGGGAATCGTGGGATGTTCTCAGATACCCTGACTTCAGAGGAGAGAAGCCTCTCTAGTCACACTATGGCCATAATTCTCATCAGTTATTTAAGTTCCAGCTTAGCTTCAAAGCAAAACTGTCCGTCCACTCCCATCTGGAATCACAGATAGGAAAGAGCAAGTCAGATGGGGAAAGCTGGGCTGCTAGAAGTCAGTACAGACACGTTCTACCAAGAATAACCCTGGGACACCTCCTGCCATCCCTGGACCCCTTTGGATCCTTTCATCTCTGATCTCCAGGCCCCACATTCTGTGAATGGACCCAAACTCCCCAAGGTCACAAAGCCCAGCCTTTTCCAACCATCATCCCAGGGCGCATCTCTTTCCCAAACTACTCCACAAACACATCTCCCCCAGAGACCCTGAGATGTCTTTCCAGCCATCATCATCACTTCAGCATCCTCCGTACTGCTTCATCCAAGGTGGGCTTCCTTTCCACAGCAAATATGCCTGACCCCCTCCCCTCCTCCAGTTCAAGGTTCTCTACCTGACACCCTCCACAAATCTCCAACCTCAGGGCTAGCCCCTACTCTTCCACACACCCCTAAACTAGAGTGTCCCTCTCCAGTTCTACCACATAGGCTCTGAGGGGGCAGAGGCTGTCCGGTCCACATCTCCATCTAAGGAATCCCTTTCCCATACTCTGCGAGCCCACATGCCAGGGCTCCCCAAAGTTTCCTCCCTGCAGGGGATGCACACACCTTCCTCCTAGACCCCCCGGATTCACCTCTCATCCCATAATCCTCATACGGCTATCTTTTAATCCTCCCACCTTGTCCAAACGTTCCCAAACACGCCCCATCCCAGGCTCCGATTCCCTCCCTATCATCGCGGTTCCCCGTTCAGACTCGTCCGCACCCTCGGCGGGTTCCAAGTTCCCGCAGACGCCCCTTCTTGCACCCGGAGCCCACCAGGTTCCACCTCCACTCTTCGGCCGCTCCCGAAGAGGAGGCGGGAGTCCCCGCCCCCTGCAAGCTCTTGGTCACTTCCAGGCAAGACCACTCAGGTATCCCGCTGACCCCTCAAACTCCTCTGTCTACGGCCCTGGAGCTCTCTAAGGATCCCCTCCCGCCTCGAGTCCCCTCCCATCCGGAGACCCTCGGTCGGACAGCTCACTCCCACTCCCGGCCGTCCAGTCTCCTTCCTCCCCTTCTCTCGGCCAATCCAGCCCGCCTCCAGGGCTTCCCTACGCGCAGCCCGAGCCGGCCCCAGTCCCCTCAGGACCCCCCTCGGGCGTCCCCTCACTCCCTCTGCGAGCCGGTCGCGGTCCCCGCCCGCCCCCCC
>NW_006408634.1:9892855-9911682 GCF_000296735.1 Chrysochloris asiatica | reverse complement strand
GGCGGGTTGAGGGGGCCAGTTAACGAGAGCGAGGCCGGGCGCGAGCCTCGCCCACCCGGGTCGACCCCAAAGGCGCGCGCGCGGAGGGAGGGTGGACCGGAAGGGGCATGCGCCCCGAAGAGGGCAAGGAACCCCGGCGGGCGGGGCGCAAGGCTTCCCCAGCGGAGCAGCGAGTCTTGGGGAGGGGCTACTTTCTACCCCCTCCTCTCTCATCGCCCAATAGAAAGCTTCTTACCCTCTCCAGCCCCAAATACCACTCCCCTCAACAATCACTTTCATTCTTAGAGAGAAAGGAAGGGTGGGCCACCAGGGGTGGTTGGAGTCCTGGCTCCATCCTCTCAGATTCCTAGCCCTGGTTGGTTGTCATGGTAACCCTTCCCCAGTCTAGAGCCCCCTTCACACTTCCTTCCACCTTTATGGTTATGGACTTCCCCCACACCTAGCCTGTCCCTACACCTGGAGGAGGTTGCTAAGGTAACCTTAGCCCTCGGTGGTCCTGGCACTAATGACCTCTGTTACTATGGTAATCCTCACCCAGCACTCAGGTAGAAAGAACCTTAACCCCCAGGGAAATAGTTGGCTGAAAAGCACCTTTTTCCTCACCCCTCCCCCTTACCACCTAGTTGGGATCACCATAGTAACCAGCTCCCCTTTTCCCTTCCTGGGAGGCCCCTGGACCAAACCAACCAGGTGTTTTTATTTAGAGGCAGAGATGCTCTGCTAAGAAGCAGTTGCTATAGTTACAGGGCCAGGACCATCCCCAGGGAAGTGAGAAAACAGACAAAGCCTAGCCCTGGTTGCTGGGGTGGCCCCTGTCAGTGACCCTAGATCCAGGCCCACCAAGGTAGGAGACATTTTAGGAGGGTTTCTTGGGATGGAGGGCACTTAGAGAAGGGGTTCTGTCACTCCTAGCCCCACCTTCTGGACACATTCATGATTGCTATGGTAACGGATGTCCTTCCCACTCCACCCTCCCCTCCTGAGATGCTCCAGGTGATGACAGAGCTGACGGGGTGTCCAGAGAAAGGATTTTCTGATCCTTCAATTGCCACTTTTATACATCAGATGAAACTGCAACTTTCTAAGGAGTCCTGGTAGCACTGGGGTTAAGCACTTGACTGCTAACTGCAAGGTTGGTGGTTTGAATCCATCAGCTGCTCCAAGGGAGACAGCCTTCGAAAACCTACCCTGTCCTACAAGGCTGCTAGGAGTCAGAATCGACTTGACACACAGTAGGTTTGGTTTTTGGTTTTCGGGCCTTCTATTCTGCAGAATGGACTGATGTGGGGTTCTCTGCTTCTCCTTCCCACAGCAGTGAAGCTGAGCGGAACTGGAACCACCTTCTAGGAGTCTCCCCATCTTGCAATGTAGAAGGTAAGAAGTCCTACAATGTCACCAGCACTAGCATGGAAAACGCTGTTTCTTCATCCTCAAAGGCTTCCCCACATACTTCTCATTTACTGTACCCTCACATTGCCATTTTACGGATACAACCAATGAGAGTCAGGCCAAATGAAATAAGAATGTAGTTAATTAGGATCCGCTGACAAGCTATCTGGTTGTTTTTAATCTGTCCTTTTTACCTTGCCAGGATAGATCCAGTGTCTTAGTTTTGAAGTTCTGCTGTAACAGAAATACCTCAAGTGGGTGGTTTTGATGAACAGACATTTATTTTCTCACAATTTATTAGGGTTAAATGCCATTGAGTTGGTTCCCAGTGACCTTATGCACAACAGAAGGAAACTGCCCCATCTCACAGTTCAGGAGGCTAGCGTGCTAGCTCTGGGGGGAAGGCTGTCTTTCTGTTGGCTCTGGGAGATCTTGTTTCTGTCAACTTCTGGTCCTTGGAGATCATCTGTTGTTGTGAAATGTTGTCAAGTTGGTTCTGACTTACAGCGAGTCTGTATAGTGTTTCTAAGAAGCAGCTGGTGGGTTTGAACCAGCAACCTTGTGGCTAGTAGTCCAGTGCATATCCTACAACACCACACCAAGAGATCATCTTGTTATTGTTAAGTGCCATTGAGTAGGTTCCGATCCATAGCGACCCTGAATAGGATTTGTGAGGAGTGACTAGTGAGCTTGAATTGCCAATCATGTGATTCAAATCAACTTTGCAGTCCAGTGCATTAGCCCACGGCGCCACACCAATCTTGTTATTATTGTTAGGTGCCATCAAGTTAGTACCAACCCATAGCGACCCTGCAGAGGGTTTCTGAGCAGTGACTGGTGAGCTCCAGCTGCCAATCTTGTAATTCAAACGGACTTTGCAGTCCAGCGTATTAGCCCACAGCGCCCCACCATACCAATTAATAGCAACCCTACGCACAACAGAGCGAAACACTGTCCGGTCCTGGGCCAACCTCACTATTGTTGGCACGCTGGAGCCCATGATGCCACCACTTTGCTAGTCCATCTCGCTGGGGGTCCTCCTCTTCTTCTCTGACCCTCCACCTTGTTGTTGTTGAGTGCCATCGAGTGGATTCCAACCCATAGCCACCCTATATAGGGTTTCCAGGGAGTAGCTGGTGAGCTTGAACTGCCAACCTTGCAGTTTAAATGGCTTTGCAGTCTGGCGCATTAACCCACAGAGTCACACTTACCAAATATTATATCCCTCTCCAGTGACTGGTCCCTCCTGACAATATGTCTAAAGTATGAGAGACGAAATCTGGCCATCCTGGCCTCCAAGGAGCACTCTCACTGCACTTCTTCCAACACAGATCTGTTGGTTCTTTTGGCAGTCCATGGTGCTTTCAATATCCTCCTCCAACACCGTAACTCAAATGCATCAGTTCTACAGTCTTCCTTATTTACTGTCCAACTTTCACATGTATTTTGTCCTTCCCTCTCTGTTCCTAATCTCTTTTTAGATCTTAAAAGTGATTGGCTGAACACAACCTATACTAATAGCATATTATATATATACTATTAGCATAACAAAGAAAGTCAATTACCAAATGGGATTACAACCACTGGTAGTCCTTGATTTACATATTCAAGTTACAACAAACCACACTTACTTTGTGGGTTGTTTTCTTTTTTTGTACAACTTATTATTAGTAATATGTACTGCATACAGTGTTACAGTACATAATTTGCTGATGGTATCATTCTCAGATGTTCACTGGCAGATACTCAATCTGTTCAAAACACTGCTGTGCAGCAAGCTATGAAAACAGAACAAAACAAAAGGAGGTATTTGATTTAAATCAGAAGCGACTTCGCGATGGAGTTGTCAAAACAAACTCTGTCTTAACTCAGGCACTGCTTGTGTTGGGGTTAGGGTTTGCAATGCGTATGCAGGGGCTTCCAAAAATGTGTGGGAAAATGGCATTATCTTTTCAGTTTGGGAGCTCCTTTGTATTTGGGGGAGGAGCACAACTCCATCTATAACTTGTTCATCTCTGTGTCCCAGAACACCAGGTCTGACACAGAGACACCTGATGTTTGTTAGTTGATGAGTTGAATTAATTCATTAACATGCCACCTTCAGGTATGAAAACAACTGCTAGGTTAGGAAGAAGCCCCGGTGGTCCTATGGAATAAACGTTGGGCTACACCATAGAAGAATTGGTGCATTTGGATTATGGTGTTGGAGGAGAATATTAAAAATTCCATAGACTGCCAAAAAACAAACCAATGTGTGCTGGAGGAAGTGCAGCCAGAATGCTCCTTGGAGGCCAGGATGGCCAGACTTGGTCTCTCATACTTCAGACATGAGGGACCAGTCCCTGGAGAAGGATATCATGTTTGGTAAAGTGGAGGGTTGGAGAAAAAGAGGAAGACACCCCTCCCCCCCCCCAACTAGATGGACTGGCATCGCGGCAGCAGCAATGGGCTCAAGCATAGCAATGATGGTGAGGTTGGCACAAGACCGGGCAGTGTTTCGCTCTGTTGTGCATAGGGTTGTTATGAGTCAGTACTGACTCGATGGCACCTAACAACAACAATAGTACTAACCTTGGAAACCCTGTACAGGGTCGCTATGGGTCGGAACCAACGCGACAGCACTTCACAACAACAACAACTAACCAAAATGTTGGCGGTTCAAACTCACCAGCTGCTCCAAGAGACAAAAACGAAGCTGTCTGCACCCATAAAAATGTAGTCCCATAAACCCTGTGTGGGGTCTCTGTGAGTCTGAATCAGCTCGTTGGCAGTGGGGTTTGGGGTCAGTTGAATAGAATTAATTCATTAATGTGCTGTTTCAAACAGCAAAGTCAGTTTGAATCACAAGATCAGCTTTGAAAACACCTCTGGTGTTAGGGCTGGGGAAGACACACTGAGGGTTGGGCTGACTCAGTGGGCCTGAGAGAAGCACTGAGTGAAGTTTATAAGTTTAATGCAGACTCCAGAGGCAGACTTCTTGGGTTCAAATCCTGGGTCCATCACTTTCCAGCTGTGTAACCTTGAACACATGACTTTCCTCATCTTTAAATGTGATCATTACATGAGGATTAAGCAAGTTAATATGAGTACAGTGCTTAAGCAACAAGGCCTGCTAACATTATTGATAATACCATCCTGATTTCAAAAAAATGTAGAACATTTGGACCTTCAGACCCATCCTTTCATCCGCCCTGCCCCAATGAAGGAACCCTGGTGATACAATGATTAAGCACTTGGCTGCTAACCAGGTCGGTGGTTCGAGCCTACCCAGTGCTAGACAGCAGAAAATCTGTACGTGACAGATGACAACCTAGGAAACCCTATGAGTCAGTTCTGCTGTGTTGCACGGGGTCGCTATTGGTCAGAATCCACTCCATGGGACCCAACAACAACAACAAAGTTGAGGACACCAAGACCAACCTTGTCTCAGGACCGGTCCTCTCACATCCTCACCAGCAGCTGTTGCCTCTTCATCAGGGGGATCTGATGTCTATCCTGGTCCAGAGCCGGCCTTTTCTGTCGGAGCCACAAGTGTTTCTCTGTATTTCATGTATTAATTCAGTGCTTATCTACTAAGCCCCTGTTGGCAGGAGGGACCTGCCCCCTGGAGAACACCATCAGGAAGACCCTTGAGATGGACTGATGCAGTGGCTACATCCATGGGCTCAAACCTGATGACATTTGTGAGGATGGTGCAGGACCAGGCCGAGTTTTGTTCAGTGTGTTGTTGTGCATGGGGTCACTGTGAACTGGAGCCAACTCAATGGCACCTCTCCCCACCACCAACGTGCCAGGAAAGGAAACCTGTTGGTGCCATGATTAATTCACTCAGCCAATAACTGATAGGTTGGTGATTTGAACTCACAGAAAAAAATGTGGCTGTCTGCTTCCTGAAAGATTTAGTATCTTGGAAACTCTCTAGTACCCCATGTACACAGTAAATTTACTCCTGTCGAGTTTCCCAGGCACACACTAAATTCATGCTGTGGACTCCAGCTCTTAGTGACCCCTCGATGACAAGAGAACTGCTTCCTAGGGTTTCTGAGGTTGTAAATCTTTCTGAGAGCAGACAGCCCTACCTTTCTCCTGTGGAAAACACACTGGTGAGTTTGAACCACTGGCCTTGTGGTTAACAGTCCAACACTGAACCCACAACACTATCCACCAGAGCTCCTTATTTGGGGGATATACCCAAACCCATCCCACTGTCTGAGGCAATTCCAACTCATAGCAACTCTGTATGGGATGTCTGAGGCTGTAAATCATTACAGGAGCAGACAGCTTCACCTTTCTCCTGCAGAGCGGCTGGTGGGTTTGAACTGCCAACCGTGCAGTTCAGTGCTTTTCCTACAGTGCCACCAGGGCTCCTTCTGTGTTGGGGATTGTTGTTTTTTAAGTACCATCGAGTCGGTTCTGACTCATAGCAACCCTGCATGGGAGGTACATTTTGGAACAGAGACTGAGTGGACAGGTAAGATCTGAGTGAAGACCTGAAACCTTAAGGGAGGATCCAAGCAGGTACCTGGGGGAAGAGCATTCCAGGTGTGTCCCAGGTGTGTTTAAAGAATGGCAGATGGAGAATAAGGAGCCCTGGTGGTGCTGTTGGATAAGCACTGGACTGCTAACCACAAGGTTGATAGTTCAAACCCACCAGCAGCACTGAGGGAGAAAGATGAGGCTGTCTACTCTCATCAAAATTTACAGCCTCGGAAATCCTAAGGAGCAGTTCTCTTCTGTCCTAGAGGGACCACTGTGAGTCTGAGTGGGTTTGGGGTTTGGGGGATATGTGGAGATGAGTATGGATGGCTAGAACCAAGTGAGCGAGTGGGAGGGGAGGGGACAGGGCAGGTTGTGACGAGGACTCTGGCTTTTCTCTGAGCCAGGCCTCAGCCCCAGAGGGCTGGAGCAGAAGAGGGGCAGGATCTACTCCAGGGTATAACAGGACTCCTCTGGGAACAGGACTCTATGGGAGTCCAGTGCAGGATCAGGAGGATGGTCCCTTGCTCTGACCTTTAAGGATTTGATTCTCAGGCTCCCTAAGGGAGATGGTAAGGTTCTAAGCCTCTGGGGTTCCAAAGGCTCCCCGCCCCACCAGCCATGGGGACACGTGTTCCCCATGCAGTGATGTTTCCTGTGATCCCTGTTGTGTCCCACTGCTGAATCCGTGTCTTAGTTCTCGAGTGCTGCTTAGAGAGAAATACTACAGGTCAGTGGCTTTCACAAAAAGAACTTTATTTCCTCACAGTTTAGGAGTCAGGTATAGTTAAATGCCGTCAAATCAGTTCTGACTCCTATCAGACCTGTACAGGGTTTCTGAGGAGTGGCTGGTGGGCTTGAGATGCTTATCCTACAGCACCTCAGCAGTTTCGGAGGCTAAAAGTCCGGATTCAAAGCACCATCTCTCGGGGAAGGCATTTTCTCTGTCTGTCTGTTGGCTCTGAAGGAAGGCCCTTGTCTCTCTTAAGCGTCTATAGCCCCCGCACTCCTGGGCTTCTTGGCAATCTCCCTGTGGCATGGCATCTCTTCTTCCATCCTCTTCTTTATAGCTCAGAAGAGACTGACTCAAGACACGCTAATACTGCCTCCTTCACACGACGAAGAAAACTCATTCCCAAATGGGCTTATGTTGTTGTTAAATCAGGCCAGTCAGTTCTGACTCAGAGCGACCCTGTGTGGGGTTTCCAACCAACCTTGTGGTAGCAGTCCAGTGCTGATCTTACAGCGCCACCCCAGGACTCCCACACTATAAAACCGAAAATCCACCCTAAAGGACAGAGTCAAACTGCCCCATAGGGTTTCTAAGGCTGTAAACCCCAATGGGAGCAGGCTGCCACATCTTTCTCTCACAGAGCACCTGGTGATGCTTTAACCACTGCACAATCAGAGCTTCTAACCCCAGGTATTACTTAAAAACAAACCTCACTACCACCAGGTGGATTTCCTACCCTAGAAGACAGAGTCCAATTGCCCCATAGGGTTTCTAAGGTTATATATATACATCTCTACGGATGCAGATTACCAGCTCATTCTCCCTTGAAGCAGCTGGTGGGTTCGAACTGCCAATCTTTCACCGAGCGCTTAACACCTGCACCACCAGGACTCTTTCAACTATAAGGCCAGTGAGAGCAAACTCTGGTGCTGACCTGGTCATTCCTGTCACTGCAGCGTCTTAAACCAAATGAACAGTCGCTGTCCCCGCGTGACCCTATAGGAAAGACGAGACCTGCCTTGGAGGGTTTCTAAGGCGGTCATCTTTTTGGAAGCAGAGTGATCTGAAACTCCCTCAACCCAGCTGGTGGATCTGAACAGCTGACCTTTTAGTGAGCAGCCAAGTGCTTTAGTTACTGTTCACTAGGTATGCCATTAAGTGTCATCTCAGAGCAACCCTGTGTAGGTGGGTTTAAACTACCAGCCTTGAGATTAGCAGTCCGGTGCTTATCCTACAGCACCACAAAGGATTTACAATATATATTTTGGGGGGGACACAAATCAACCCCGAACTCTCCCCAGTGCCTAGAACTGGACCTGGCATGTTGTGAGATTTCAGCGAATCCATATATTGAGCATGAAGGACTTCTGTCAGTATCCCCATGTGAATCAACTGGTTAAGTACTTGGCTACTGACCATAAAGGTTGACAGTTCGAATCCAGCCACAGGCACCTCAGAAGACATGCCTGGTGATCTCTTTCCAGAAGATCACAACCATTGAATCCTCTGTGAAACGCAGTTCTACTCTGACACACACGTGGTCACCATGAGTTGGAATCAACTTGATGGCACCTGGCTTTTTGTCCTTGTTTGCTTGTTTGTTTAGAGATTAGAAAGCTGCTTTTAAAGTACAATTCTCGTTCTTAATGTGTGAGCAAGCAGGACTGGGATGAGTGGAGGGGTGGGAGAGAGAAAGAGGGGAGGCCGGGAGACAGGGACAGGGACCAGGCACAGGGCAGAATGGGCCCCAAGGACAAAGCCTGCTGTGGCTTTAGAAGCACACAGAAACTCTGACCTTGACCTTCAGTTTTTCACTAAGTGCGTTTTCAGTGCCCAGCCTGTATTCTGGGGACACAAAGGTGATTGGGACAGCCCTGCCCCTGCCTTTCCAGGTCTTACAGTCCATCAGGGGAACAGACCCACCCTGAGACAGTAACTGCCCTGGAGAAGTTACAGTAACTCTCCATAGGATGAGGTGTAGGGAAAAAGGGAGTAGGAAGGGAGATTCTCCCAGAGGGACCAGAATATGCAAAGGCCTAGACACAAGACAGGAGCCCTGGTGGTGCTGTAGGATTAGCACTGAGCTGCTGACCACAAGATAGGCAGTTCAAACCCACCAGCCACTCTCTAGGAGAAAGATGAGGGTTTCTGCCTCTGTAAATATTTACAACCTTGGAAATCCTATGCAGGCTTGCTATGAGTTAGAACTGACTGGCTCCACGGCACCTAACAACAATAACAACAGACACAAGACACATTGTTGTTGTTAGGTGCCATCGAGTCGGAACCGACCCATAGTGACCTTATGCACAGCAGAACGAAACACTGCCTGATCCCGGGCCAGCCTCACTACTGTTGCCATGCTTGAGTCCATCGATGCTGTCACTTGTCCAATCCATCTCGTTGGGGGTCTTCCTCTTTTCCTCTGAGCCTCCACCTTACCAAATATGATATTCCTCTCCAGCGACTGCTCCCTCCTGACAATATATCCAAAGTATGAGAGATGAAGTTTGGCCATCTTGGCCTCCAAGGAGCACTCTGGTTGCACTTCTTCCAAAACGCATCTATTGGTTCTTTTGGCAATCCATGGCACTTTCAATATTCTCCTCCAACACCATAACTCAAAGGCATCATTTCTTCTACAGTCTTCCTTATTCACTGTCCAGCTTTCGCATGCATATGACGTTACTGAAAATACCATGGCTTGGGTCAGACGCACCTTAGTCCTCAAGCTGACATCTCTGCTCTTCAACACTTTAAAAAGGTCTTATGCAGCAGATTTGCCCAATGCAATACGTCATTTGATCTCTTGACTGCCACTTCCATGAGTGTTGACAGTTGATCCAAGAAGAATGAAGTCCTTGACAACTTCAACCTTTTCTCCGTTGATAAGAATGTTGTTTATTGGTCCAGTGGTGAGGATTTTTGACACATTAGAGAGGGAAAAAAGGTGAGGCTGGCTAAGGCATAGAGTTTGAGGGGCCACAGCAGGTGATGAAGCAGGAACGGTGGGTGGGCAAGGGCCAGGTCACACAGCTTTGCGGGATGTTATGATCCTCCTCCTCACAGTACTAGGAGCTATGGCAGGTTCCCAGTAGGCTAGGAATAGGTCAGATTTGTGCTTTAGGAAGACCCCTCTTGGTGCCATGAGGAAAGGGAACTATGCTGAGACAGGACTGGGGCAGGAGACCAGGAGGAGGCTAGGTGGGGATTGGAGGGACGCTAGAGTGAGTGAGGAGGGAGCTGTGGTGGTAGGGAGGAGGAGTCAGAGAGATTTAGAAGCAGAAAGATGTGGTGATTGGCTGGTTCTCTGCTATTCGGACCCATAGCATACAGCAATGCAGAACTGCCCCATAAGGTTTCCGAAACAATGAATCTTTACAGAAGCCAACTGCCTCACTTTCTCCCTCAGAGCAGCTGGTGAGTTCTAAGTGCCGACCTTTTCAGCTAGCAGCTGAGTGCTTACCCACTGCACTATCATAACAATCCTTCATGTGGAAACTGAGGACCTACACAGAACCCAGAGTTATGGCCCTGCCTGGAAAACCAGCCAAATATGCCATTCCAGGTGGGGACAGAGAGACAGTGCCATCTGGGGGTCATCTGGCAGTCTGCCTGATGAATGGGGAGGAAAATGTGCTTCCCCTGACAGCCTCTTGATGTTGCTCACACCGCAGTTTTGATTTTTGTTTATTTATTTTAATTAGTTGACAAAAATTAAAATCGGGAGAGAGCTGATTTGTAAAGAATGATTTTTTTCTGACTTTTCTTGCAAAACCAAAAGCCTGACCGTCATGAAGGAGATGACCGGATGGATAGTTCAGGCTATGGGGACCTTTGATGGGCGAAGGGTTTGGTGGCTACAGCTCAAGGGTGCAGTTTTAGCTTCGTCCTGGAGGTGGCCATGGTGTTCAAGGAAAGGAAGATGGGGAGGGGGCTTCATCTTTCTTCCATAGATTGGCCTGTGAGCTCGAACTGCCAACCTTGTGGTTAGCAGTCCAGTGGCCACAGCACTTCTGTCTTAGGCTGGGTTCCCTAGAGATGCAAAACCAGTGCAGATTATCTTTACCTAAAGATAAAGAGAAGTGTGTCTCAAGGAGATGGCTCAGAGAGAAAAGTGGAATTGAACAAGCAAGAAGGGAAAGCGGATCATTTGAAAACAGTTGTATTGAGTACCTAAGGAGCTCTGGTAGCGTAGTGGGTACAAATCAGGCTGCGAACCTTAAGGTCAGCCGGTGGAATCTACCAGTTGCTCCGCAGAAGAAAGATGATGCTTTCTGCTCCCATAAAGGTTTACAGCCTTGGAAACCCTGTACAGGGTCGCCATGGGTTGGAACCGACTCCACGGCACATAACAACAACAATGTGTACCTCTGGGAGCACAGTGGTTCCATAGAGTCATTGGACTGTGAACCTTAAGGTCAGTGGTTTGAGCCCACCAACCACTCGGAGGGAGAAAAGTGAGGCTTTCTGGTCCCACAAAAGATTTAAAGTCTCAGAAACCCTATACAGGTTTGCTCTGAGTGGAAACTGACTCTACAGCACTTAACAACAACACCGTGTCTTCTGGGAGCCCTGGTAAGCTTTGAGCTACTAATGGCAAGCTTAGCAGTTCCAACCCATCAGTTGTTCTTCAGGAAAACTGTTAAGTCTGTCTGCTCTGGTAAAGACTGACAGCCTTGGAAACAGTTCTCCTCTGTCTTGTAGTGTCTCTTGACTTGGGGTTGAGTCAATGCATTCAGTTTAATGTGTACCTGGCTTGGATTGAAGACAGACCCAGGGTCTGGGTTCATGGATCACGTGATGCCTTGACAGACCCATAAGTATCTGTAGCCAGAGTGGGAGGGCCTGGGGTAGAAGGACTCCAGAGGGGGCCCACAACGCCCCCTAGAAGGCCCAGGAGGAAGTGATGTCATAGCTGAAACCAAATAGGCGGAAGGGGTGGGAGAGAAGGTAAGGCTTGGGTGAGAGGGAGTCTGACAAACAGCTTCAGCCCTATCCCCCGCTTCTCTTTCCCCTCCTCTCTCCAGGATGCTGGAAGGCCCAGCTAGGGCCTGAGGCCAGCCCCATGCGACTCACCCGCTGCCAGGCTGCTTTGGCAGCTGCCATCATCCTCAACCTCCTGGTCTTTTTCTATGTCTCGTGGCTGCACCAGCCAAGGAACTCCCGGGCGCGTGGTGGCCACCGTGGGTCAGCTGCCAGCCCCCAAGTCACCATCCTGGTGCGAGAATTCGAGGCCTTTGACAACGCTGTCCCTGAGCTGGTGGACTCCTTCCTTCAGCAGGATCCAGCCCAGCCCGTGGTGGTGGCAGCCGACACACTTCCCTACCCACCACTGTCCCTGCCCCGCCTACCCAACGTCCGCTTGGCATTGCTCCAGCCCGCCCTGGACCGGCCTGCCGCGGCCTCGCGCCCAGAGACCTACGTGACCACAGAGTTTGTGGCCCTGGTGCCTGATGGAACGAGGGCCGAGGTACCTGGCCAGCTGGAGCGAATGGTAGAGGCGCTCCGGGCAGGAGGTGCTCGCCTGGTGGCCTCTCCGGTCGCCACTGCCAACCCCACGCGGTGCCTGGCTCTGAACGTCAGCCTGAGGGAGTGGACAGCCCGCTATGGCCCGGCCCCTTCTCCACCTCGCTGCGACGCCCTGGACGGGGACGCTGTGGTGCTGCTACGCACTCGTGACCTCTTCAACCTTTCAGCGCCCCTGGCACGGCCGCTGGCCACCAGCCTCTACCTGCAGACTGCACTCCGCGGCTGGCAGGTGTGGTTGCTGGAGCAGCGCCCCTTTGCTGTTGCACATCAGCCCCCGCTCAGCACGGCGCATGCACGCTGGAAAGCAGAGCGTGAAGGGCGTGCGCGACGCACGACACTGCTGCGGACACTGGGCATTCGCCTAGTGACCTGGGAGGGTGGGCGAGCCGAGTGGTTCGGCTGCAGCAAGGAGAGTACGAGGTGCTTTGGGACGGTGGTGGGTGACACGCCGGCCTACCTGTATGAGGACCGCTGGACGCCCCCGTGCTGCCTGCGAGCACTGCGGGAGACCGCCCACTACGTGGTGGGCGTCCTGGAGGCAGCTGGTGTGCGCTACTGGCTGGAAGGTGGTTCGCTGCTGGGCGCTGCCCGTCACGGCGACATCATCCCCTGGGACTATGATGTTGATCTGGGCATCTACCTGGAGGACGTGGGCAACTGCGAGCAGCTGCGCGGGGCCGAAGCAGGCTCCGTGGTGGACGAGAAGGGCTTCGTGTGGGAGAAAGCGGTGGAAGGCGACTTCTTCCGTGTGCAGTATAGCGAGAGCAACCACCTACACGTAGACCTGTGGCCCTTCTACCCACGCAACGGGGTCATGACCAAGGACACGTGGCTGGATCACAGGCAGGACGTCGAGTTCCCCGAACACTTTCTGCAGCCCCTTGTGCGCCTGCCCTTTGCTGGCTTCGTGGCCCAGGCACCCAACAACTACCGCCGCTTCCTGGAGCTCAAGTTTGGCCCCGGGGTCATCGAGAACCCCGAGTACCCTAACCCAGCCCTCCGGAGCCTAGCAGAAGGCAGTTGAGGCTGGGGGGAGCCCTCAGTCACTGGGAGCAGCCTTTTGAGGGCCTTACTGGGTGTGGGGAAGCCTTTGATTGGGCAGTGGGGAAGAAACTTAACTGATAAATACATCCACTTGAGAGAGGGCTGGCTTACCATGCCTGAGAGTCTCAGATGAATAGAGCCCTGCCCCTCGTGGGCGATGGATACGTGTGAGTGCATCCTGGATCCTGGGAATTGGGGGTGCTTGGTGTGGCGCTGTGGGTTAATGCGCTAGACTGAAAAGCCATTTGAACTGCAAGGTCGGCGGTTCAAGCTCCTCAGCTGCTCCTCGGGAACCCTATACAGTATCGCTATGGGTTGGAATCGGTTCAATGGCACTTAACGACAACAACAACTGGCACTTGGTGGACAGGACCAGGAGTCCAAGTCGTGCAGTAGAGCCCCGCCCTACTCCTGCCAAAGCCACCCAGGACCTGGAGGAAGAAACCTATCCACATCCGTGTCCCACAGATCCACAGCACAGCCGGCACATGTCAGGGAAGGAGTGTGGATTCTAGCGTGAACTGCTGGGATTCAAGTCCATGCTGTGCCCCTTAATAGTTAGGTGGGCCTTGGCCAGCACCTCAGTCTCCTCCAGGTTCACTGAGTGCCCTCAGTGTCTAGCACACAGTGACCTAACAGAACCTTTGACTGCTGGGATTATTTTGGCCACTAGAGGGCGTCTGTCCTGCGTCCAGTGGCCAGGTGGAGCAGTATGCTCAGGGTGAACGCTACTTCAGAACCTTTAGCTCTCATCTGGTGTGGCGCTGTAGGGTCAGCACTGGACTGCGAATCACAAGGTCGGCAGTTCAAACCCACCATCTGCTCCTCAGAAGCCCTATACTGGGTCTCTATGAGTCGGAATCGACTCCACAGCACTTTACAACAAGAAGCCTTTGTAGAAGGTGGAGCGGCTATGATCTTCCTCAAAGGGAGGAAGAATGTGACTCCTTCCTTCCTTAGAGAGGACAGCTGCCTTTCTGAAGCGTGGCTGTGAGGAACAGCGACTCTGGATCCCAGGCCCATTCCTAATGAACTGTTACCTCATTACCTTAGCTCTCTGCACCTGTCCCCCACGTGCAAAGGTGGTTAACCAATAATCATAGCTTTGGTAGCGTAGTGGTTAGGAATTGGGCTGCTAACCTCAAGGTTGCAGTTCGAAACTACCAGCTGGTCCATGGGAGAAAGATGAGGCTTTCTGCTCCCATAAAGATTTACAGCCTAGGAAACCCTGTACAGGGTCGCTATGAATCAGAACTGACTCCACGGCACATCACCACCACCACCATACTTAGCACTTCCTGTGAACAGGCTTGCTCGCACCACTCTGCATTGATTCACTGCTTTATCCCTTCCCTCATGTTTCCCAGGTGAAAGCTGCTATTATTCCCATTTTATAGATGAGGAAGCTGAGGCCAGAATGCTACAGTTACTGGTTCAAGATCAGAGAGTTTTGGAAGCAGCAGAGCAGGGATCTGAGCCCAGGCTGTCAGACTCTGGAGCCTACATTAGCTTGCCCACTGAGCCCCTCTGTGGAGTCCCCAAATGGTGCAAACGATTAACATGCTCAGGCCCAAACTGAAAAGTTGGCAGTTCCAGAGGTACCTCACAAGAAAGGCCTGGCCATCTGCTTCTGAAAAAATCAGCCATTGAAGACCCTTTGGAGCACAGTTCTCCTCTGACATATTTGGGGTCGCCAAGAGTTGGAGTTGAGTTGGCAGCTGGATTTGACCACTGTTTTATGCCCCTTTGTAGTAATGGTAAACGTGCTCTGGTGGCACAGAGGTTAAGCACTCAGTTGCTAACCAAAAGGTTGGAGGTTTAAACTCACCCAGAAACGGATACGGTCCAGTAAAGATTGTTGTTAAGTGCTGTTGAGTCGGTTCTGACTCTATAAGATTTCTGGGGCTTTAGATTTTTGCCAGAACAAAAAGCCTCATCTTTCTTGCAAGGAGCAACTGGTGGACTCAAATCGCCAACCTTGTGGGTTGAAGTCCAGTGCGTATCCTACAGAGCCACCGGACCTGTGGGGCAGTTCTACTTTATCAGGTGGGGTCACCGTGAGTCGAAATCAACTCGATAGTCAGTAACCACCACCACCAAGTGATAATAATAAGAGGGGCTTTGGGGGGGGGCTCAAATAATAAAAGCAGTGGAGTCTTTTTTTAAATCCTGCACCTAAGAGTAAATTCTCATTGGGCATGTACCCCTCAATATGTATATAATTATTTATGAATCATATATATGCACCACTCAATCTGTTGGGTGGTAATAAAACTTAAATTATTTCATCTTGAAATAAATCTTTTTCTTGTCTCATTCCAGCTGCTTGGCCCTCACACGCCTTAGGTGTGTGCACCTGGAAACAGGCTCTGCAGAGAGAAGCCGGGGTTCAAACCCCAGCTACTTCCTCCGAATGTGAACTGGGGGCTACCCTTTGACTCTGCGTCTCCTATTTGAATCTGGGGAAAGGCTCCCAGATTCAAATTAAGCTCTCAGAGGCTAACCAAATCGTTGAATATTCAAACACACCAGCTGCTCCACAGAAGAAAAGGCCGGACGAGCTGCTTTTGTAAAGATTCCCCAGAAAACAAACTCAGCCCTCTGCGCACAGTCGATTCTGACTATAGTGACCCTATAGGCCAGGATAGAACGGTTTCTTAGGGTTTCTAAGACTAAATCTTTATGGGAGCAGATAGCCTCATCTTTCTCCCGAAGAGCAGCTGGTGGGTAGGAATTGCCAACCTTGTGGTTAGCAACCCAATGCTTATGCCAAAACGCCACCAGGAGTCCATCCCATAAAGATGAAAGCCTAGAAAACCCTATGGGGCAGTTAAGTGCCGTCTGAGTCAGCTCTGACTCAGAGTGACCCCGTATAGAATTTCTGAGGAACAGATAGTGAGTTTGAACTGCCAGCCTTGCTGTTCAAACCAACACTGTTTATCCTAAGGTGCCGTATAGGATTTCTGAGGAACAGATGGTGAGTTTGAACTGCCAGCCTTGCTGTTCAAACCAACACTGTTTATCCTAAGGTGCCACGCCAGGACTGTATCACACATTGTCAGTATGAGCTGAATTGAGTTGACAGCACTCAATAGCAGGGGTCATGAGAGACTCTGAGTGGCAATGGGATGAGGAGGCAGGGCTGGATTTAATTCTGGTTGGGCCACAAGCTTCCTTCAGCCAGTCGCTGCTTCTGCAAAGATCAATTAAGGGACCAGTAAGATTGCAGGATTTCCCAGAGAATTCAGGTAGGGGGTCATACATGCCAAGTGTGAATTCCTTGGCAGCAGACCTTTCACACAACCCACCAAGCAAGGATGAGTGGGGTCAGTCACCTGAGGTACAGAAGGCCAGTACCTGGCTTTTTGTTTGTAGTCTGTCCTGTACTTTTAACAACTGAACCCCAAAATGGTTCACAAAGAGCCCTCCGAGTCCCCAAGGAACACTCTAGGGGTGTATGGGATGATTGAAGTTGTGGTAATAACTGGTCGGTGCTCTTGGTTATTGGATCGGCGTGATTTCCAATATGTAGGGCAGCCCTCCGAGACAGAGCATCGACCCTTGTCTCATATCATTTTCCAATGTCCCACTGGATATTCCTGAAGGAAGAGGGATGCTCTAGGTATTTGACTGCTGCTCTAACTTGAAGTAAGGAGCTCTGGTAGCGTAGTGGTTACGAATCGGGCTGCGAACCTTAAGGTCAGCGGTTCGAAACTACCAGACACTCCGCGGGAAAAAGATGAGGCTTTCCACTCCCTTAAAGATTTACACCCTCGGAAACCCTGTACAGGGTCTCTATGGGTCGGAACCGACTCGATAGCACTTAACAGCAACATAGTTTAAAGTGTTGGAGGAGGAGAATATTGAAAGTGCCATGGGCTGCCAATAGAACCAACAGATCTGTGTTAGAAGAAGTGCAGCTAGAGCGCCCCCTGGAGGCCAGGATGGCCAAACTTCGTCTCTCATACCTCAGACATATTGTCAAGAGGGACCAGCCACTGGAGAAGGACATCATGTTTGGTAAGGTGGAGGGTCAGAGAAAAAGAGGAAGACCCCCAGCGAGATGGATTGGCAAATTGGCAGCATCAATGGGCTCAAGCGTGGCAACAATAGTGAAGTGGGCCCAGGATCTCGGGCAGTATTTCGTTCTGTTGTGCACAGGGTCACTATGAGTCGGTACTGACTCAATGGCACCTAACAACACCAACAACAGTTTGAAGACCATGTCACAGAGGAAAGGTGCTGCCCTGAAGATTACTGCCAGTGTGTGCCTTGATTATTGTGCTCTTTGAATGCCGTCGATCCCTGGTGGTCCTGTAGGATAAGCACTGGAGTGCTCATTGCAAGATTGGTAATTCAAACCTACCAGCAGTTCCTCAGGAGAAAGATGTGGCTCCTGTCAAGATTTGTTGTGGTGGTGAAGTGCCTTTGAGTCCGTTCTGACTCACAGTGACCCTGTATAGCATTTCTGAAGAGCAGCTGGTGGGTTTGAACCTTGCAGCTCAAACTGATATTGCAGTCCAGCTCATTAACCCGCAGGATAAGCACTGGATTACTAACCACAAGGTTGGCAGTTCAAATCCACCAGCCACTTCTCAGAAATCCTATTCAGAGCAGCTATGAGTTGGAACAGAACATTCTCAAGAAGAACAAAATAAAAATGAAAAGATGTTTAGTGCCATCAACTCGGTTCCAACTGCATAGAGTTTCTGAGGAGTGACTGGTGAGCTTGAACCACTGACCTTGCAGCTCAAACCAACCTTGCTTTCCAGCGCATTAACCTGCAGCGCCACATCAGTCTTACAGCTAAGAAAACTCTAAGGGATCCTTCTGCTCTGTCATTTGGGGGATGACTGTCTTACTTCTCTAGTGCTGTTAGAATAGAAATTCCACAAATGGATGGCTTTGACAAACACAAATCTACTCTCACAGTTTGGAAGGCTAGAAGTGGGCACACTCCACTGCCGACTCTTTTTTCTTGGTGCTAGGAGGTCCCCCCTCCTTCCTCTCCTCTCTCCTTTAATCTCTTGTAAAAGAAAAGAGGTTGCATTCCACACCCCTGGGAATCTTCATTACATGGGATCATCAGGGTCTTGATGGGATTCAGGGTACTTACTGTAAGATAAGCACTGGACTGCTAAGCACAAGGTTGGTGGTTCAAACCCACCAGCCACTCCTCAGAAACCCTATACAGAGCGGCTATAAATTGGAACCATCTTGACAACCACCACCACAATGGTGATCTGCTTCCTTTAAGATTATAAAATTCCCTTTTACCTCCTAGTTTGTTGAGTAGCACCTGGGGTGTTTGCAAGTGACCATCCAAGGCACAGCAATGAGTCTCTATGTGCCTGGAGAAACCAGAGGGAGGATGTGGAATGTGTGGCTAATTGCCTCCATGAACAACTGGATGGTGTGCAGATGGCTACCATTGCTGATTGTTTTGATCAAAGGTTCAATTCCTGACCAAAAGAGGGAAAATGCAGAACAGAATTTCAAATTTTCATGGACTCGAGACTTTCTGAAGCCATGAAAGTTGTATGAATTCTTGAAACTATTGCCCTGAAATCATCTTTAAACCTTACACCAAAAATATTCCTTGAAGTCATCTTAAAACCAAACAATGGTGGTGGTGGTGGTTATGTGCCATGGA
>NW_006408634.1:9890453-9891835 GCF_000296735.1 Chrysochloris asiatica | reverse complement strand
GCCATGTTTTTCTTCATAGAACCAGCTTCTCATATTATTTGCTCAGTATACAGGTTGAATAAGTATGGTGAAAGAATACAACCTTGTCACACACCTTTCCCAATTTTAAACCATTCAGTGTTCCCATGCTCTTTTCAAACAACCAAACAATAGTTTATCTTAACTCATTAAAAATCTCTTCCTTGAACATTGATTTCAAGAACTATCGATATGGGATCACAGTGAGAATAGCAACTTGAAAGGGTAAGAAGCGTAGGGGGCAGTGAATTTATGTCAACAAGGGGAGGAACAACTCAGAAAAGGAGGGTGTCTCAGATGAGCCATCAATGTCACTGAATTTTATATGTAGACGTGGTTGAACTTGGTGTCGGTTTGCTGTGTATATTCTCAACAACAACAAAATGAAATTTAAACACAAAGATTACAGTCAAGAAAGCCGCATAGAACAGTTCTACTCTGTAACACATGAGGTTGCATAAGTCAGAATTGACGACAACAGCAGAAATTGTTGGTGTGATTTTTTTGATTGACCCCAGCTGTTACTAGCTACGCAAAAGACTGCGCTGGCCTTTGATACAGACAACTACATCACACGCTTCCAGCAACTTTTCATGAAATTGAGACTCATTAACTAACTTGAGGTCTCAATATAGTTTCTCTTAGCATCAAACACATTGTTTCCGTGTTTCATTCTCTCAGCTGCTCCTGAAACAATTTTATAGCCCATAAAACACTTTTCAATAGTATTTTTATTATTAACTAAGTTAAACTATGACAAACAACAACAACAACAAACACACCAAAACCCATTATCACAACTTGAACCCCGCTGGTACAACAGTTAAGTGTTCGGCTGCCAGCTGGAAAGTCGGTGGTTCAAACCCACCAAAGGGCTCCAAGGGAGAAAGCCCTGGTCATTTGTTTCCATAAACATTATAGCCTAAAAAACTCAATGGAGCAATTCTATCCTGTCCCATAGGCCTGATATGTATGGGTTGGAAATTGACTTGATGGCATCTAACAACAATGAGTTTATATTGTTTGTTATGTGCCGTTGAGTAGGTTCTGACTCATAGCGACCATGTATAGGGCTTCTGAGGAGCAGCTGGTGGGCTTGACTCGCCAACTTTGTGGTTAGTAGTCCAGTATTTATTCTACATCACCACATATTATTAATGAATTTTGCTGCTTCCACAATTACACTTGTACATGGGTAAACGGCTAGGATTCTATTTCATACATGCATGGGCTTTGAAGCACAAGGTCAGCGATTCAAACTCACCAGCTGCTCCTTGGTAACAGGGTGGCTATGAGTCTGAACCAACTTGACAGCAATTAACAACATTCCAAACAAAACGTGTTTAAACAATGTCTCTGTGATT
>NW_006408634.1:9887544-9889388 GCF_000296735.1 Chrysochloris asiatica | reverse complement strand
CCCCAGGTCTTGCCACACTGCTGGTCAACCAGGTCTTCATCCGGGTTCACAGAAGTCTATTGAACATTGTAGGGCTTAGCTCACCGCTTCATTGCTGCTCTTCCCTTACTTCCTCTTATCCGTGTCGAGCATGGTCTGTATAGGATTTTTGATGCTATAAATCTTTATGGGTGCAGAAGGTCTCATTTTCCTCCTGCAGAGTGGCTTGTGTACTCAAACCACCGACCTTGTGGTTCACAATCCAGTACTAGAGCCACCGTGCTCCCTTAATCTTTTCAGGGTGCCTTTAAACAAAAGGTCCTATCAAAATCATGGCTTCCAAGGGGATCTGCTTGGAAACCACAATTTTGATAGGATCAGATCAAAGGGGATCTGCTGGAGTCCTGGTGTGGCTCTGTAGGATAAAACACCAGACTGCAAAATTGGTTTGAACCCCAAAGTCAGTGGTTCAAATTCACTAGCCGCTCCTTGGAAACCCTATACAAGGTCGCTATAAGTCAGAACCAACTCAATGGCACTTAACAACAACATGGGATCTGCTGGGCCCCTTCAATTCAAGGCAGAGAGGTCCGCTCAGAAGGTTTTGGTGATTGGTTTTTGCATTCGAAAGGGTAATCCTGACAGATTTTCTCAAAAGACACAGTACAGTCATGGGAGCTTGCTATGAAGACATTTTATGAAAACCGAAACTTGCATTGGTGAAGTTGTGCCAAGGAATTATTTCCATCACAACAATGTAAGGGTTGTCCTATGAGAATTTTGTTAGAAGACCTTACCCCATCCGCCCTACAGCCCTGATCTTGGCCCTTCAAATTTCTTTTTGTTCTCCAAACTCAGAGAACATTGAAAAGGAACATAATTTGTGTCCCTTGAGAATGCCAAAACTGCCTGTTTTGACATATAAATTGAAGAGCACAGAATTCTTTGGGGGAAAGGATACAGAGATGGAAACATGACTTTCAGGAATGTACAGACCTGGATGGAGAATCTGTTGAGACATACTAGCTTCATATTTAGGTATTTTGGTTTAATAAAGGTTTCTATGATTTTACAGCAATGCTTTCACTTGCTTTCATACTTTGAGCCTGTCAGAACAGACATTTCAATACTTAACAATCAGTACCTCCACTAAGGAGCTCTGGCAGCGTAGTGGTTATGAATCGGGCTGCAAACCTCAGGGACAGCAGTTCAAAACTACCAGCTGCTCCGCAGGAGAAAGATGAGGCTTTCTGCTCCCATAAAGATTTACAGCCTCGGAAACCCTGTACAAGGTTGCTATGGGTCAGAACCGACTCCACAGCACATAACAACAACCTCCGCTAAGGGGAGGGGGTGGGGGGCACAGTGACTCCATACGATAAACACTGGACTGCAAACCACAAAGTCTGTGGCTTGGGCCCACCAGCTCCTCCACAAAAGAAAGATGAGACTTTCTGTTCCCACAAAGATTTAAAGCCTTAAAGCCTTGGAAACCCTATACAGGTGGCTACAAGTCGGAACCAACTCAACAGCTGTTCAAATCTACCAGCTGCTCCACGGGAGAAAGATGAGGCTTTCTGCTGCCATAAAGATTTACAACCTCAGAAACACTACACAGGGTCTCTATAAATTGAAACAGGATCCATGGCACACAACTACCACCACCTCCACTAGGTCCTGGTGTGGTGCTGTAGGGTAAGCACTGGACTGCTAACCACAAGGTTGGCAGTTCAAACCCACCATCAATTAGTCCAACGGACTCATGGAACATGTGGACATCAGTATCTATCACTCTGAGACCAGAAGAACTAGATGGTGTCCAGCTACTCCTACCAACTGCTCTGAAAGGGATCACATTCGAGGGT
>NW_006408634.1:9840852-9886904 GCF_000296735.1 Chrysochloris asiatica | reverse complement strand
GGAACAACAACCCTAGTAAGGTATGCTCCTCACGGAATGCTCAATCGTTCAAAATCAAAAGGGCAACCTTTACCTAAGGACAAAGTTGAGAAGGGATGGGAAGGTGGGTGGAATGGAAATAGAGGAGCCGCAGGGAGGAAGCGGGTCAACTGTTGTTGATGGAGGGGACTGCAGTCATTGAGATGAAACAAAGTGTATGATTTGTTGAATGTAAAGTTGATGATCTTGTCTGTAAACCTTCACCCAACTCACATGAAAAGTTAAAACAAAACAAAAAAAACCCCACCATCCACTTCTTGGAAACCCTATACAGGGTCGCTGTGAGTTGGAACGAATGGCACTTGACAACTATGATGATGACCTCCACTAGGGGGCAGTGGTGACTCAGCGGTAGGAATCTCTCCTTCCATTCTGGGGCCACACAGAGTCTTGATGGGGCTGTAGGATTAACACAGGAACTGCTAACCACAAAGATGGTGGTTCAAACTCACCAGCCACTCTGCAGGAGAAAGATGAGGCTTTCTGCTCCTGTAAGGTTTAAAGCCTCGGGAACCCTCCATAGGATCACTGAGTCAGAATCAACTCCATGACAGTCAGTTTGGTTTGGGGGTTGTACAGGAAACCCAGATTCAATTCCTAGACAGTGGAGGCTTGCATACACGGTTGGATTATCAAATAAGCAAGGAAAGCATGGGCTTACCTTACTTACCTGGATGCCACATACATGTCAATGGAGTCCAGAGTCCTGGTGTGGCACTGTAGGATAATGCACTGGACCACCAGATCTGCTTGAACCTCAAGCTTGGTGGTTCAAAACCACCAGCCACTCCTTGGAAACTAGACAGGATTACTGAGTAGGAATTGACTCAACAGCATTTAACAACAACAACAACATACCTGTCAGGTACTCCGTCCTAGAAATATGAAAGAGGCTTGGACTCTGTAGGAAGGTGTGAGTCAGACCTAGAAGCAGGATCTTTGATGTGCTGAAAAAATGTGAAGTTATTCACTACAGATTAGCAAGTAAGTACAAGTAAGCCTGTGCTTACCTTGTTTTTCAGGCAATCCAATATGGCTTGGAGTCCTGGTGTGGCACTGTAAGATAAACATTGGACTGCAAACCACAAGGTCAGGGGTTCAAACCCACCAACTGCTCCTTGGAAACCCTATGCAGGGTTGCTATGAGTCAGAACCGACTTGACAGCACATAACAACAACACTGTGTTGCTGTTGCTATAATGTTGAATAGGTTTCAGCAGCACTTCCTAACTTAGAGAGACTAGGAAGAGAAGCCTGAAGATCTATTTCTGAAAACCAGTCAGTGAAACCCTGTGGCTCACCATGGGCTTATCTACTGTTGATCATGGGGGTATAGAGCTGGACAGCATCTGTTCCCGTGTGCATGGGGTCGCCATGAAGTCGGGGCCAACCCCCTGCCCAGCAGTTACTAATAACAAATACCACTGTACTACTGTATGCATATTTGTTACTGAACTTACAGCCCAATCTCTAGCAGCTGCAGCCAATAACAGAGACAGGTGAGAATCAACATACGTTTTATTAACAGATCTGGAAGTCAGTGAGATTCTTCTTAAAGACTGTCTGGGTTTCCACCACATGGTTGGAGTTTTTATACCCTCCTGGATAATAACCCATTTGTTTTTGTCACATTCCTTTCTCTGAGCCCCCTCTCCTCAGGGACTGCAATCTGTACTCCACCAGCTCTTTACACGCTGGGAGTACCTCTCTCTTTCCCTTCAGACACAGGGTGGTTTTATTGAAGACACTTGGGCACCAGACATGTTCTCGCCTCTGGTTTTCCTCCCAACTTGTCTGTTTCATCTGAGTTTTAATCTACACTATCCACTAAGCTCAGCTACATGTCCTGGAAGCATGTACTTAAGGGGAAAGTTAGTCAGGACAGTAATGATTGGGAGCAATGATTAAAAAGGATTTAAACAGAAGAAAAAACTTACTGAAAATCCTTCTGTCATACTGACTGAACGTTAGCCCTATATCGTGCTGCTGTGGTACTGTAGGATAAGCACTGAACTGCTTCTAGGTTGGCAGTTCAAACACACCATTTGCTCTTCAGAAACCCTATGCAGAGTTACTGTGAATTGGAATTGACTGGACAGAACTTAACAACAATAGTGGGTTATGCATTGGGCTACTAACCACAAGGTCAGCAGGTCGAGTCCACTAGCTAGCAGCTCCTGGGGAGAAAGAGGAGACTTTCAGCTCCCATAAAGATTTACAGACTCCTGTTGACCTAGAGATGAGAGAGAGAAGAGGAAGAGCTGGTTGATCCAAAGTGTGGTGAGACGTGAGAACACTTGAGTCCATGGACAAGGACATAGATAGCCACAGAGGGCTAGAGCTGAGAGTGAAGCATCCAGCTGAGCACACCCAAATTTACAGACAGTACCCATTTGACCTAGCCTTGATGGCTTGATAATCAGAACTCGACTAGAGGAAGATTACAAAAAAAAAAAATTTTTTTTTGATAAAGGAAACATGGGTAAATTGCTACAATTTGATGAACCTGACCTATACTCAGAGAGGTAGTTACTCTAAATACCAACAGAGAGGGAAGGAGTCTTCACATAGGGACAGGCAATTTAGACACTGGCTACCTAAAATGAGGGGCAATAAATGCATGAAGTGACAGGCTTACAAGGTTTCAAGAGGGAGTTTAATTTAAGAGTATGGGGGGAAAGAAAGAGTCTCCACTGAATAGATTTCATCTTGTCTAGATGGGTCTGGTGAAAAGAGATGGGGATCAGATTCATAAGATTCAATAGTGAATAATTGTTATCATAACTAATTGTGACTGTCACAATTGTAAAGGTAGAAGTTTTGTAGCAAAAATAGAGGAGTGGTTAAACTTATAGTCCAGAAACAGAGGACCATAGCACCATCAAGGGAGAAGACCACAAGCAGAATGCAGGACCTTATCCAGAGGAGCTCTGGTAGCGTAGTGGTTATGAATCAGGCTGCTAACCTCAGGGTCAGCAGTTCGAAACTACCAGCTGTTCTGTGGGAGAAAGATGAGGCTTTCTGCTCCCGTAAAGATTCACAGCCTCAGAAACCCTGTACAGGGTCGCTATGAGTCGGAACCGACTCCACAGCACATAACACCAACATCCAGAGAAGCAGCAACCCAGAGACAGAGATGGGGGCATGGAGAGGGAGAGCAGCTGAGGACTCTAGATTCATGGGAAGAGAGGGACTGAGAGCTGGTGGCCAGGAGGTGGACTGTGCCCTTTGGAGATGTAAATTATTATATATGCCTGAATGTTTTGCTTTGTTTTTTTAAAAAAAGCTAAAGTGGATAGAGAGAAATACTGTTAACTGATAGTACATGGAGGGGATTATAATCATTGTAATGAAACAAGGTGTATGATTTGTTGAATGTAAAACATCCTGCCCTGTAAACTTTCACTCAATTCACAATAAAAACCTTTAAAAAAAATAAAATAAAATAAAAAGATTTACAGCCTCCAAAACCCTACACAGAGCAGCCACGAGTAGGAATGGACTTCATGGCCATGGGTTTGAGTCTCTTTGAGGGTTGGAGGTGAAAAAACCAGGTCATAATTCTCAGCATCCAGATTCTAGCTTAGCTCTCTTCATGTCAACACCAAGTCCTTTATGTAAGTTATTTGTGTGTGTATGTGTTTTAATAGGCTCTGCATTTCCCAGGAAATCCAACTACTTACAATGTAATAAGAGCCTTGTACCATGTTTGGTCAAAACTTTGCCAGGCATTGTACCATCACTTCAAAAAATCATTTTCCAGTTGGTTCTGGGCAACTAGATACCAAAACAGTGTGTTTCCACTCATGCCTGGAGCTGCCTGCATTTGACACTGTCCATATCTACAGTTACTTCCTGGTGGTTAAGGCCAGAACTTCCTTCATTTGCATATTGAAGTGCTTGTTAATTTCTCCTTCTGGTGGCTGCAGAATAATGTACTGGACCACAAGGTCTGTTTGAATGCAAGGTTGGTGGTTCAAACTCAACAGCCACTTCTTAGAAACCCTATACAGGGTCACTATGACTCGGAATCGACTTGACAGCTCTTAACAACAACAACATTCTAGTCAGGGCAGTTTAGAGATTGTCAAGGACAGGTTAGGACCCCTGGGCCCTGGATGTCTTCTACTCTGTTTTTGTATCTCCCCGTTGTCCAGAGTCCTCCCCAGCTAGGCCGGGTTTAGTAGAGTGGAGAGACATCTCTAGTCCAACAAAAATAGTAACATTGCTAGGGACAGACTAGGGGTATCCTGAGGCCCCCTCCTCCTTGGGCCCAAGAGGGACAGCTTGCAGACAGTAAGAAAGAATACAGGACCTAAGACGCTGGTAGAGAAAAATAACATTAGCTTCGAGAGAAACAGCTAGCCGCAAAGGGGAAGTCGTAGTGAAGGAATCTTTCAAGGCCTAAATACCAAACAGTCAACCCATAAAAATAGCACCAAGAGCAGACGACCATAAAAGAAACATCAAGAAGTACTGCTCCACTTTCAAGAAGCCTGCACCCCTTTACTAAAAAAGCAAATGAATATTCCTCCCCATTATTAAGATGTGATAGTGAGGGGCGGTATCAGACCTGCCCTTGAGGGAGGGCATCTAGGACCAGGAAGAGAAAACTCTAATTAACGCCTGCTCTCCAATCCCACAGGCTCTTCTTCACTTGAGAACCCAGACCTACTTCTCTCTTTGAAAATGCTTTTGCTTTGCAAACAAAGAGCTTCTGAATGAAGGCTTACTGTACAAGTGTGTGTGATTGGGAAACAATGGGGTTCAGTGGGACTAACTCTTTAGGTCCCCTGAGAAAGAGTACCAAGATTGTTTTTCAAAATCATGTGAAGGCAGGTTATATCATTTATGGATGTCGTTTCAAGAAGAAAGACTTTCTCAGAGGTGCCGTTCTTACTGGTTTAGGTGGCTCTGTGGGGTAAGCACTGGATTGCTAACCACACACCTGTCTTTTCAAACTCATCAATCACTCCAAGGGACAAAGATGAGGCTTTCTGCTCCTGGTAACCCTATATAGGGTTGCTATGAATTGGATTTGACTCGATGGCAGTTGGGTTTGGTTGTTGTTGGTATTTGTCATGGAATTGGCCCCTGACTCATGGCAACCCCATGCATAATGGGACAAAACACTGCCTGATCCAGTGCCATCCCTATGACCTATTGTGGCTTGGATCACATGACTCTTGTGATCCCTGGGGTTTTCATCAGCTGATTTGCAGAATTAGATTGCCAGACCTTTCTTCCTAGTGCTAGATGGTGGTGGCTGTGCATGAGGTGGATCCATTGACCATTGTTTGCTGTAGGTGGTGGTGGTGGTGGTGGTGGTTGTGGTTGTGGTTGTGTGCAGAGTTAGAACTGTTCTACAGATTATTTCAAAGCTGTGACATTATGCAAGCAGATCATCAGGCTTGGCTTCCAATGCACCTCTCTCTCGGTGAGTCTGAATCACCAACTTTTTGGCTATTATTTGTGCGTTTAATTTTGTGCCTCCCAAGCTGCATTAAATCCCAGGCCGTCTCCCCCACCAGGAATTCCCTGACACTCGCTCATTCCCTCCAGCAGCCAAGGCGTTAACACTGAGCACAGAGCCCGGCTTGTGTCTCACACAGCTGTCTGATGGGTCAGCCAAGAAGTACATATTTTGTACATGGCTCTGGGGCATTACACAATATTTGCTATGAAAAGTGAATGGCTTCCAAAGCCTTTTACACAAATGTACCTTTATGTGCAATAACCAGCAACTGGATATCACTGAATGGCAATCATACAGAAATGGATACATAAACTGATACATTAGTGAATGGGATATCCTTCCGCGATCAAGATCTAGAAGAACTAAACTGCACGCAATAGCATGAATGAATCGCAAAGCATTAAATTAACAAAATTCAGACACCAACAGTTACGCTGTATGATTCCATTACTGTGAAATTTTAGGCAAGACTAAACAAATCCAGAGTGAGGAGAGACAGTGGTGTTTCAATGGTGGGATTGTCACCTTCTTCGCGGAAGACCCCGATTCGATTTCTGACTGATGTATATCTCAACGTAGCCACCAGCTGTCTGTCAGTCGATGGAGGCTTGTGAGTTTCTGAGAGGTTGAACAGGCTTCAGCAGAGCTTCCCATATCAAGACAAAGTAAAAAGAAAGGCTTAATAGCATACTTCCGAAAACTAGCAGATGAAAACCGATGACAAGTCATCAAGTCACTTCAGGACAGACCCCCTTCTAAGACTGAAACTCAAAGGAAACACACGAGCAGACTTACAAACTTACTGATTGGTCTGCTTGTGTGTGGAAGTGGGGGAATGGCAGTAATGAAGTCATGGTCTGAGCTTGACTGTGAGAGAGAGGAGAAAGGGCTGGTTGGTTCGAAGTTTGGGAGACTTGGGAACCACTGACCTATGGGGACTAGAGCTTAGAGTAAACTGACCAGCTGAGTGGGAATAGGTGCGCAAGAAGGCCCAAACTTACAGATAATACCCATTTGACCTAGCTTGGATATCCTGATAATGAAAACTCAACTAGAGGAAGATAAAGAAATTTGATACAGGAAGCAAGTGTAAATTGCTACAATTTGATGAACTTGACCTTATCCTATAGCTGTAGGAGCACAAAATACCAACCATGAGGGAAGGAGTCTTACAAGCAAGGACCAAGCATATCCCCTCAGTACACAGGGTTTTTAAGGACAGGCAACTCAGACATTGGCTACCTAAAATGGGGGCTGGGGCTATAAAGGCATGAAGTGTCTGGCTTACAAGCTTTCAGGAGGGAGTTCAGTTTCAGAACAAGTGGGAGAAGGTAAAATTCCCACTGAACAGTTTCCATCTTGTCTAGATGGGTCAGGTGAAAGGAGATGGGGATAGAATTCTTTTGATTTAATAGTGAGTAATTGTTATTATTACTAATGGTGATTATCACAACTGTAAAAGTAGAAGATGGGTAACTAAAAGCGGGGGAGTAGTTCACTTTTCATCCCAAGAACAGAGGACCCTAGGACTAGCAAGAGGGAAGAACATGAGCAGAACTTGGGATCCTAATCAGAGACAGAGGCAAAGACGATGGCATGGAGAGATACAGCATCTGAGGACCCTGGACTCTTGGAAAGAGAAAGGCAGTGTGGAGATGGGCAGGGGACTGGTTTGCAAAATGTGTCCTTTGGTTGTTTAAATGATTATATATTCCTGCGTGTTTTTGTGTACATCAAAAAAAAAAAAAAGGAAATAGTAATCATTACAATGAAACATAAGGAGCTCTGGTAGCATAGTGGTTATGAATCGGGCTGCGAACCTTAAGGTCAGCGGTTCGAAACTACCAGCCGCTCCACGGGAGAAAGATGAGGCTTTCTACTCCCGTAAAGATTTACAGCCTCGGAAACCCTGTACAGGGTCGCTATGGGTCGGACCCGACTCGATGGCACTTAACAACAACAACAACACAATGAAACAAGATGCAATTGGTTGAGTGAAAACCAATGACATCAGTTCAATGTACGAATTGATCGTGGTGTTATGCTCTCCCTTGTCACTGTCTCAGGGGTCTAAAGAATTAGTCCCACTGAGTCTGCGCTTCTCAATCACACACTCATACAATAAGCCTTTATTCAGAAGCTCTTTATTTGCAAAGTGAAAGTAGACTTTGAAGAGAAAAGTGGAGAAGACCCTGAGGGATCCCGGAACATGAATTCTCTTGCTGGTCCTAGACACTCTTCTCTAGGGGCAGGTCTGATGCTGCCCCTCACTAATTACATCTTAATAAAGGGGAGGAATATTAATTTGATTTTTAGTAAAGGGGTTCAGGCTTCTTGGAAATGCATTGTTTTTGTGGTTGTCTGCTCTTGGTGCTATTTTATGGGCTGTCAGCTTGGTAGTTAAGCCTGTAAGTTTCTTTCCCTAGCTTCTTCCCCTTCAGACATGTTGCTTTCCTCCAAGTTGGTGTTATTTTTCTCTCCCAGGGTCTCAGGTCCTGTTTTCTTTCTCCTTGTTTCTAGGCTGTTCCTCTTAATGTTACTATTTTTATTGGACTATAGATGTCTACCCCTTCTTCAGATCCCTGCCTAGTTGAAAGGGGCTCAGGGCAAAGGAGTGGATACAAAGCCAGGGTATGAGAGGCCCAGGGTCCAGCAATCCTGACAATGAGATGACACAGCAGGCCCAGGCAAGATTTCCATCTGATGTGCAGGGTTAGTAGCAAGTGCTTACCCGTTTGTGCTACCCAGGGACAAGATCACGTCTCAATACCGTGACCAAATACAACCTCCAAAAAGGGCAAATGGTGGCTGGTGGTAGGGGAAAAGGGGGAAAGGGAGGGTCCATAGACCTAGAAACAAATGTTCAACAATAGCTTTGAGGTAGTGGGGGGGACTACAAAGGCAAGAAGTGACTGGCTTACACGCTTTCAAGAGGGAACCTAGAGCTAGGGGGCCTGGAGGAAGGCAGAATCTCCTGTGAGTGAGTACTATCCAATCTGTCTAGGCGGAGCTGATGAAATGAAATGCAGAAGGGTCACTTGTGATACAATAGTGAATGATTGTTATCAGGACTGATTGTGAGGGTTGGAAATGTAAAGGTAGACGTTTTGTAGCAAGGAAGGGAGTGATTAACTCTCCAGTCTAGGAGCAGAGGTCTCTAGGACCATCAACAGAGTAGAGCCGAGAGCGGGACTCTACCCAGATAAGCCACGGGGCCGAGATAGAGGCAGAGATGATGACTGACGTGGAGTGATGAAGTGGCTGGGGACTTTGGATCCAGAGAGGGAGAGGGACTGTGTGTTGAAGAATGGTGGGGGGAGTGTAGGGGGCGGGTTTATAGGGTATACCCTTTTGTCGGTTGATGATGCATGGAGGGGATTGGAACCATGGTAATGAAACAATATATGATGGAATGAATGTAAAACTAAAGTTCTCTCATGTAACATGTCATATAATTCACAATAAAACATGAAAAATAAATAAATAAAACCATTTAAATTTGAAAAACAACAAACAAACAAACAAACAAAAACAATAGCTTTGAGCAGACAAAAGACAGACAAAGTGAACCTGAAGACAGCGTAACGTAACTGAATTTATTCGGTCTTAAGAGAAACAAAAGAGCTGAGCGGAAGAAAACAATGAAGTCAGGTGGAAACGTGGGGTTCTGTTAAGAAATCTAAGACTGGAATTTTTGGAATTCCAGAGCATCATGATAATAATAAAGACATTTTTGTTGTTGTTAAGGATCATCCAGTCGGTTCTGATTCATAGTGACCTTGTATAGGGTTTCCGGAGGTGAGACTGGTGGGTTTGAACTGCCGACCTTGTGGTTAACAGTCCAGTGCTTATCCTACACTGTGACACCAGGACTAAAATCTAACAAATGGTAATCAGAGAGAACTTCCCAGACCTGAATAAAGGACCACCAGGCCTCGAAACCTGAAACCTGGATCTATCACTAGGAGAGACAAGACTGAATCATTACCCTATGTCTGTTCTTTCTCCAAGGAGTCCTGGTGGTGCAGTGGTTAAGCACTTGGCTGCTAACCAGAAGTTCAGCAGTTTGAGCCCACCAGTTGCTCTGCAGGAGAGAGATGTGGTAATCTGCTTCCGTAAACATTTAAATCTTATAGGGTTGCTATGGGAGGGAACTTTAAAAAGCTTGTGGGGAAAAATCCCGTATCTTGTAATGAACTTTTTGAAGCCCTTTCCTATTTTACACACTGATAATTGGACAATGATTAAGGCAGACCATAGAAAAATCAGTGCATTTGAATTATGGTGTTGGAGATGAATACTAAAAGTATCGTGGATTGCCACAAGAACAAGCAAGTCTGTGTGGGAAGAAGTACAGCCAGAAGCCTCCTTAGAAGTCAGAACGGCGAGACTTTGTCTCTCATACTTCGAACGTGTTGTCAGGAGGGACCAGCCCCTGGAGAAGGACATCTTGCTCTGTAAAGTGGAGGGTCAGTGAAAAAGAGGAAGACCCCCACTGAGATGAACTGGCATAGTGCCAGCAGCAAAGGGCTCAAGCATAGCAATGATTGTGGGGTTGGAGCAGGATCAGGCAGTGTTTTGTCATGTTATGTATAGGGAACCGACTGGACCACACCAGTGACAGCTCATCAACATGGGAGTCCTGATATGGCACTGAAGGGTAAGCACAGGACTGCGAACTGCAAGGTCAGCGCTTCAAATCCAGCTGGTCATTGAAAACTGTATAGAGGGTTGTCATGAGTCAGAAGCAACTTAACGGCACTTAATAACAGGCTTGCTGGGAGTCAGAACTGACTTGGCAGCAACAGGTTTGGTTTTTGCCCTCCCTGTGTTGCCTACCTCCAACCCCACCTCATCCCCCACCCAGGTGCCCTGGTGATTCAGTGAGTTATGCATTGGGTGTGTTGAACTGCCAGTTTGATCCCACTAGTCACACTGTAAGACAGCGCTCCGGCGGTCTACTTCCCTAAAGATTTATAACCCCAAAAACCGTGCGGAGCAGTTCTACTGTTTCCCACAGTTCCAGTGGTGGTCCCAATAGATTTGAACGCAGTAACTGTATTTGTTGGTTTCTGCACCCGCCCCCCCCCCACACACACAAAGCCAGTCCCTAGTCTGTGCCTGCCTACTCCCCAGGATACCCCCCTGACCTAGAACCAGGTCCAAGACCAACCAAGGGCTACCCTGAGTCCTTTCTCCAACACCAGGCTCCCGCGAGGAAGAAAAAAATATTTCAGTAATGGAGTGGGTGGGGCGATGGAGAAAGAGAGGGAGGTGGAGGCCCAGGTGTTCCTTCCCAGCTTATGTAACCTTCCCCAGTGGCCTTGGGGGAGGCATGACGAAGAAACCTTTGTTACCACAGGACAAGACCTGACAAAGGTTATTCAAGGTCACACAACTGCCGATTCTGGAACAGGACCAAGCCAGGGTAAGAGCCTCCTACAGTTAGGCAGCTCTGTGGCCCACAGCCCAATTTATTCATTTATCCGGCACTTACTGAACACCTACTATGTGCCAGGCCTAGGTCTATGGGCTCTGGGGAATCAGTTGTGAGTGATACAAAGGTGCTGCCTGCCCACAGAATGTTCCTCTCAGAGAGGGCAAGCGGTACACCATGAGGCTAAGAAGTGAATGAACTGCACTGTGTGTTGTTGGTACCACAATAATGTGTTGTTGCTGTTAAATACCATCAAGTCAGTTCTGACTCATAGTGACGCTACATAGGGTATCCAAGCCTGAAAATGATGCAGGAATAAAAAGCCTCAACTTTCTCCTGGGGACCATTGTGATCCACAGTGTTTTCATTGGCTGGAATTTGGGAGTAGACAGCCAGGCCTTTCTTCCTAGTTTGTCTTAGTCTGGAAACTCTGCTAAACCTTGTTCAGCATCCTAGCAACACCCCAGCCTCCCTTGAGAGATGGGCATAGCTACGCATGACGTACATTGGCCGGGAATCCAATCCAGGTCTCCTGCATTGTTGCTGTTGTTAGGTACCATTGAGTTGATTCCAACTCGTAGCAACCCTATGTACGACAGAACTAAACGTTGTTGTTGTTAGGTGTCATCCAGTTGTTTCCGACTCATAGCGACCTTATGCACAAGGGAAAGAAACCTTGTTGTTAGGTGTCATCGAGTCGGTTCCAACTCATAGTGACCCGATGCATAACAGAACGAAACATTGCCCACTCCTGCCCGATTCTCACAGTTGTTACGTTGGAACACATTGTTGCTACCATTGTGTCAATCCATCTCATTGAGGATCTGTTTTGTTGGTCCTCCACCTTACCAAGCACGATGTCCTTCTCTAAGGACTGGGCCCTCCTTATAACATGTCTGAAGTATGAGAGACTAAATCTCACCATTCTGGCTTCTAAGGAGCATTCTGGCTGTACTTTTTCTAAGACAGATTAGTTTGCTCATCTGGAGGTTCTTGGATATTCTTCTTCAACACAATTCAAATGCATCTATTCACACAGATCTCCTACAGAGAAGCAGGAACAACTACTGCACCATCAGTTCCCCCTTTGTTGTTGTTGTTAAGTGCTGCTGAGTTGGTTCTCATAGCAACTTTGTACGAAGAGGGTATCAGTGGAAGGAATAGGGTGGCCTCACCTTGGCTGGGGCCCAGGCACTCCCACACTCCCTGGGATCCCCCACATCTAGCCAACTCCGGGAAGCCCAAAAGTCCCCAAGTTCCCTACTCTATCACCACGGGCAAGGCCTTTCCAGGTCTCTGTCTGTAATGGGCCATGTTAATGGGTTCCAGATGGCTTTCCTTGAAGTCCTAGGATCTGAGGAGGTGGCAGAGAGAGACCCACTCCACCCCCTTCAATCCAAGCCACCATTTTCAACTTTCATTAGAGTCTCGCGACAGTTAAGGTTGTGTGTTAACTTGGTTGCACCACGATTCTCAGAGGTCTGGCAGTTCAGACGTAGTTAATTCCCCAAGATGGGATTCAATATGATGGAATCACTGCTATGATGTCATCAGCCCTGGTACACTGGCAGTTCTGGGCTGCTAACCACAAGGTTGGAAGTTCAAATTCACCAGTCACTCCAAGGTAGAAAGGTGAGGTTTTCTGCTCTCGTAAAGATTTATAGACTTGGAAACCCTCTACAGGGTCTCTGTGAGTTGGAACCAACTTCACGGCACCTAATAACGTGTTAATGAAACCAGATGCAATCTACAGAATTCAGTTGTATCTGGAGTCAAGTTCATATAGAAGAGATTATACAAGCAAGAAGAGCTCAGTGGGACCTACTGCTACCAAGAAAGAAGGACCGGAAGTAGAGTGTGTTTCTCCTTTGGACTTGAGATCCCTGTGACGTTCCTAGATCCAAGGAAATATTGATGCCAACACACTTGGAGATCTCCAAGGAATGCTGGACCTGCAGATGCTGAAAGGGAACAAAGACTTTTCTCCAGAATCAGTGCTCTGAATTCGGACTTCTAGTCTCCTAAACTGTGGGAGAGTAAATTTCTGTTTGTAAAATCTTCCCCCCTCCCCTTTATGGTATTTCTTTTATGGTAGCACTATAGTCTCCAATGCAGTTCTGGTGTGGTTCTGTAGGATCAGCTAACTTCAAGATTGGCAGTTCAAAGCCACCAACTGCTCCTTGGAGACCCTATATAGGCTTGCCATGAGTCGGAACTGACTCGACGGCACATAACAACAACATAGTCTCCCACAGAAGATTTCATTCCAAAAGAATCCACAGGGTTAAAACATGTTTGAAATCATTGATCTAGGGGATCCACTGGCTCTGTTTTGCACATTAGTTTCAACTCCAATGACCCTGTAGGATGGTGTATAACTGTCTCATAGGGCTTTCAAGGCTACAGTCTTTACAGATGCAGACTGCCACATCTTTCGCTCCTGGAGCAACTGGTGGGTTTGAACTGCCGACCTTCTAGAAGCTGAGTGCTTAACCACTGCACCACCAGGGCTCTTCAGTTGGCCCTGTTATTTGTTGTTGTTAAGTGCCATTGAGTTGGTTCTGACTCACAGCTACCCTGTATAGAGTTTCCGAGGAGTTGCTGGTGGGTTTGAACTGCCGACCTTGTGGTTAGTATTCCTGGCTTACAGCTGTAGGATCAGCACTGGCCTGCCAACCACAAGGTCAGCAGTTCAACCCACCAGAAACTCCCCACCCTCCTTAGGCCTACATGTGTGGATAGTGTATGCAGTGTATCATGTATGTAAATATATCTCTTTAAACAGGTATCCCTCATTATTTATATCTCACCCATTCCAAAACAGTGTTAATTGGCAAACTGTTGGATAAACTACTACTTTTAATCTGGAAACCAGTGTAATCCAGCCTCATCCAAAAAACTCCAATCCATATCCCTAAGTATTATTAAAACATTCTTCAACATCTCTATACAAGGATTCTGGCATAATATAAAAATAAGACAACCCTGATCGAATGTAAGGCGTATTTCCATTTCCCTTGGGGGTGGCCTGCATCATCTTTTATCTTATAAAACACCAATCAGCTAATTATTCAACACTTAATGCAGCCTCATGAGCAGGTGCATTTGTGTACAATCCACGACAATTCTGAACAGAATCAGATATGATGTTTTCCTTCCACGCTCTAACAATCATGGATTGTCATGAAACCATCAAGTAGATGATAACATCTATAATTGGACCCAGACTGGTGATGCCTCCAGGCAGGAATCAACACAGGGACATAAGAAGGAAAGATACTATCGATAATGTCTAGCACGCTTCAGTAAATCACAAGACAGGATCCCAGTAGGCGAGCAGATGAGACAAGACTGCGGCAAAATGAGCAGCTTCACTCACCTAAGACTTAACGACAGTTACACAGCGGGTTTTGGATTCAAATAGCAAATTGTGGGTTAAGAAAAAAGACCCGAACAAGTCATTATTAGGACTATTTGGACTCTGAGAGACCAGATATCAAGGTTGGTGGCTACAGTTTGTTTTTGTTAGTGTTGAGAGTATCCACAGCAATACACACATCAATTCAATCCTTTCCACATGTATCATATTGTGCCATTAATTCCATTCTTCGAGTTTTGTAACCGTTTTCACCTTCCTTTTCCAGTGTTTTCTCACCCACGAACATAAACTCACTGCCCACTAAGATTCCTATCTGATCTTTCCGGTTATTGTTGTCATTTTGAGCCCATATAAAAACCATATTCATTGCCATTAGTCAATTCTGACGCATAGCAATCCTATATAGGGTTGCTGAGCCTGCAAATGTTTATAGAAGATAGACTCATTTTCTCCTGTAGAGCAGCTGGTAGGTTTAAACCACCAACCTTGTGGTGAGCAGTCTGATGCTTACCCTTTATCACCACTATGACTCCTTTGTTGTTGTTGAGGTAGTTCTTAAAAGAGTCTAATGCTCAAGACGTGCTTTAAATGATTGTTTTATTTTTTACAATTGTTTGGTTTTATATAAAGACTTCAGGAGGTATTTTTGGTTTAAGATTTAAGGATGATCTTAGGGCCACAGTTTGTCTCTATGGCTCCAGAAAGTCTGGAGTCCATGAAAAATTTGAACTTCTGTTCTGCAATTTCCCCCCTTTTGATAAGGATTCATCCACATAGTCTTTGATCAATATGTCCAATAGTGGTAGTTGGGAACCATCCAGTTTTTCTGGTCTCATGACAAAGGAGACAGTTGTTCATGGAAGTGGTCAGTCACACACTGTTGTTGTTACATGCTGTCAAGTCAGAGCCCCTGTATGGAGTTTCCAAGGAGCAGCTGGTGAGTTTGAACCACTGACCTTGTGGTAAGTAGTCCAAAGCTTATCCACAGCACCACCCCAGGACTCCTTTTATTCCTGACCCTCCTTCTTCTGTTGCTCCAATTGCTGTACATTGGATGGCCGCCTGGAATTTAGAAATTGTATTTCTTATTGTCTAGCGTTGTTATGAGTCGAAACTGACCTGACAACACTTAACAATAATATTGTAGAATTGTAGATAAAAATTTTAGCTGAAAGGTAGTGGTGGTGTTGGTTATGTGTCAAGTTGCTTTTCGAGGCTGTAAACTTTTGTGAGAGCAGAAAGGCTCATCTTTCTCCTGCAGAGTGATTGACGGATTCGAACTGCTGACTTTACAGTTAGTAGCCCAACTTGTAATCCACTACGTTACTAGTTAACTGGAAGATGTTGTTAAGTGCCATTGAGTCAGTCCCAACTCACAGCGACCCTGGATAGGGTTTATGAGGAGTTTGGCCTATGGTTCAAACCGGCCTTGTGGTCCAGTGCTTATCCTACAGCACCACAAGGATGTTGGTGGTGGTGGTGTGCTGTGGGGTTGGTTCCGACTCATAGCGACCCTGTACAGGGTTTCCGAGGCTGTAAATCTTTACGGGAGCAGAAAGCCTCATCTTTCTCCCACGGAACAGCTGCTAGTTTCAAACTGCTGACCTTGAGGTTAGCAGCCTGATTCATAACCACTACACTACCAGAGCTCCTTGCATTACAAGGATGTTGTTGTTGTTATGTGCCGTAGAGTCGGTTTCGACTCATAGCGACCCTGTACAGGGTTTCCGAGGCTGTAAATCTTTATGGGAGCAGAAAGCCTCATCTTTCTCCTACGGAACAGCTGGTAGTTTTGAACTGCTGACCCTGAGGTTTACAGCCTGATTCGTGACCACTACGCTACCAGAGTTCCTTGCACCACAAGGATTGTTGTTGTTAAGTGCCATCGAGTTGATTCCGACCCATAGCGACCCTGTACAGGGTTTCCAAAGAGAAGCTGGTGAGCTTGAACCGCCAACCTAGCAGTTCAAATGGCTTTGCAGTCTGGCGCATTAACCCACAGCACCACACCATTGTTATGTGCCATGGAGTTGGTTCCGACTCATAACGACCCTGTACAGGGTTTCCAAGGAGAAGCTGGTGAGCTTGAACCACCGACCTTGCAGTTCAGATGGCTTTGCAGTCTGGTGCATTAACCCACAGTGCCACACCATTGTTGTTATGTGCTGTGGAGTTGGTTCCGACTCACAGCGACCCTGTACAGGGTTTCCGAGGCTGTAAATCTTTACAGGAGCAGAAAGCTCCTGGGCAGCACTTGTGCAGGGATGAAGCTCAGAAGGCAGGAAGGGACCTGGAAGGATTAATGGGACCGGTAAACACAGGAAGGAAGTCGGAGAGTGCTGTCTCATTGTGGAGAATGCACTTTATGCCGCCAGGCAAACCTACCCGTAGTCCCCAAGGCTGTAAACCTAGTACCTCATCTCTCTTCTGTGGAGTACTGGGTTCCAACTGCCAACCTTTCAGTCAGCCAACCAACACTGTGCCACCAAATCTCTTTAACTGTCACCCAAACCACGAAAAGAAAGAGAGAGGACCAATCTTGGGTCAGGTTGTTTCAAATGTTATCACCATTCACATCAAGAACATTTGCTATATTGCAGAAGCTTCCTTCATGCTCCCTCATAGTCGTCACACTGTAGGATGAGCACTGAACTGCAAGGTCGATGGTTCAAACCCACCTGCTGCTCTTTGGAAACCCTATACAGGATCACTATGAGTTGGAACTAACAACAAGAAAGGTTCAGTGGGACTCCATTTGGGGCGCTGTAGGATCACCACAAGGTCAGCAGTTCAAACCCACCAGCTGCTCCTCGGAAACCCTGTATGAGTTGGAACCGACTCGACGGCACTTAACAAGGACTACCCCTCCAGAGGTGTCCCCTGTCCTGATCTGTCACCACAGACTAGTTTAACCTGTTCCAGACCTTCACAGAAATGGAACCGTACAATATGTACTCTTTGTTGTGGGGTCTTTCACTCAACATAATAGCTGTGGGATTAGCCCACACTGCGTCTATCAGTTACTTGATTTTCTTTACTGACTCCTCTTTCCATTGTATGAATGTCTCAGCTAATCCAAAGATATTGTCTCCAAATTTTGGTACTAATGAATACAGCAGCTATTAACATTTGTGGGAGGCCTCATATGGCATTGTGTGGGTTAATGGCTGGACTGCAAACTCGGTTTGAACCTCAAGGTCAGCAGTTCATGCTCACCAGGTGCTCCTTGGAAACCCTAAACAGGGTCGCTATGGGTCGAAATCAACTCGACAGCACTTAACAACATTAACATTTGTACTGGACTGCTAACCACAAGGTTGGTAGTTCAAACCCACCAGCTATTCTCAGAAACCCTGTACAGGGTTGCTATGAGTTTGACCTGACTCAATGCTTAAAAACTTAAAGCTTTGTGCAAAGGCTTTTGTATTAACAGAAATTTCACTTTTCTTAAGTAAACACCCCAGGTTGTGAACAAGGGTCAGCACCTAAATTATGTCTTTAAGTTGAATTTGCAGGTCAGTCAGAACAGGTGCACACAGTTCTTTCTTAGCCTTTCTTTAGTGCAAGGAAAGATCTTGATGCCAATTAGTCCAGTGGACTAATGGACCAAGTGAACATCAGTCTCCATGACCCTGAGACCGTAAGAACTAGATGGTGCCAGGCTACCAAGACCAACTGAAAGGGATCGCATTAGTAAGTCCTGGATAGAGAGGGAGAAAATGTGGAACAAAACTTAAAAATCAAAAAAAGGACCAGGTTTACTTGTCAGACAGAGACCAGTGGAACCCTGTCTATGGCCATTGGTCATCTTTTGGGTCTAGAACTGAACTCACCCCCATGGCTCAATTTTTAGCCAAGCAACAAATAGGCATATAGGGGGACTACATTAGTGAGGTATGCACGCCATGGAATGGTCAACCATTCGAGATCAAAAGGGCAACACTTACCTTTTTGATCTCGAATGGCTGACCATTAAGGACAAAATCCAGAAGAGTTGTAAAAGAATGGAAACAGGAACCACAGAGAGGAGGTGGGAAAAGTGATGTCACATGGAGGGGATCCCGATCATGGAGATGGAATGAAGTGTAGGATTTGCTGAATGTAAAACTGATCATCTGCTCTGTAAACTTTCACTCCATTCACAATGAAAAAGTTAAAAAAAAAAAAAAATTAATGCCTTTTCAGCTCTTTCATGCTGTGATTGTGATGAAGAATTTGTGGTACTATAGGAAAAGCATTGGACCACACTGTAGGTTTGAACCATTAGGTCGTCAGTTCAAACACATCATACGCTCCTAGGAAACCTATACAGGGCTGCTATGAATCAGAACTGATGCCATGGCACTTAAAACAAGGGGTTGGTTCAGTTCTTTCAAAGTTGAGGGCAAATTTACACAGCATTAAAGCAGGGCTTCCAAGATGGCAGCCCAGCGCACCATTTTGAATGTGTGTGGCTCTCCATGGTCCTGCCAACAACCCAATCTCGCACACAGGACTCACGACGTCACTTCCTAGATTCACCTTCTAGGGCTTCCACCCCTAATTGCTGACGATCCAATTACAGTGAGGAATCACCCAAATTATAATAATTCTGGTCTGCTCCAGTTTTGCTTGGTCAGTCATGACAGAACCAGTGTGAAATCCTGCATAAAAGGGAAAGTAGGGGAGTGCAGTGGCTCTGTAGGATAAGCACTAGACCTTGAACCACAAGGTCAGAGGTTTGAGCTCACCAGTCGTTGAAGCTTTCTGTTCCCGCAAAGATTTACAGCCTCAGAAACCCTATACAGGGTCCTGATGAGTCAGAACTGACTCAAAGGCATTTAACAACTGGAGATATCCATAAACCAGATGTCCCTAATCCAAACACTGCCTGTACCCAGGAGTAGGGTTGCTAAGTTCCATGGTTAAGTATATATTTTAACTATATAAGTAACTGCCCAACTGTTTCCTAAAGTGACTGTCCCATTTTGCATTCTCCCCTGCTGTGTATGAGAGTTCCAGTTGCTCCCTGTCCTCACAAGCACTTGGTATTATTTTTGTTTATTTATTTTATTTTATTATGTTTCAAATTTTATATTGTGAATTGAGTGACGGTTAACAGACAAGATCGATTGTAAGCTTTACATTTAACCAATTATACTCTTTGTTTCATTTCAATGATATAAGCCCCTCTCTGCAACAACAGTGATCCTACTTCCTCCCTATGCCTTCCCTTTAAAAAAAAAAAAGTTTTTATTGTGAATTGAGTGATAGTTTACATGGGAGAACATCAGTTTTACACACTCATCCTATCATATTTTGTTTCATTGCAATGATTACAATCCCCTCCATGCATCATCATTCAACGGTATTTGCTTCTATTCCCTATTCCCTGTTTTGTTTTGTTTTTTTGGATGTACACAAAAATGCTCAGGGATATATAATCATTTAAACAACCAAAGCGCACATTCTCCAAGTCCGCCTCCTAGCTGCCAGCACATGCCTTCCTTTTTACATCTTGTATTTCATAAATGAAATGAACAAAGCAAAAACAATTGATGTACACATACAAAACAAAAAATATGTATTCGTTTAAATGTCCTAAAGGCACATTCTGCAAGCCAGTCTCCTGACTGCAGGCAGGCACATAGCCTTACTCAGTCCATGGGCCTAGAGCCCACAGCTGTTTGTAACCATTTTGACAGGAGTGTCCTGGTATAATCATTTGGTTTCCTCATTGTAATTTTTTTATTGTGGTAAATATATATATAGATAGATATAGATCAAAACATAGGCTATTTCAACATTTTACACATATAATTCATTGACATTAATTACATTCATCACCTTATGCAACCATCACCACCAACCCATTTCCAACTTTCCCCACAGCATCATTTTTGATGAAGAAATAATTTATTTGATGAAATCCGGTTTCTCTCTGTCTCTTTTTTTTTTTCTTCTGTTGTGGTTAGTGCAATTGATGAAAATCACCTGGTTAGATATAGTCAACACTATTTTATTGCTAAAAAATGTCCTTTGGAGTGACAGCACTATTTATCCTCAGCCTCCCCCCCAGGGGCCCTGAGAAGGTTTATTTTACTGTGGAGGGAACAGAGAGCCCGGGGATAGGGTGGGATGTAGTAGCATGGAGAGAGTAGGTGGTCTCAAGAGATAAAAGCTACACATGTGCAAACAACACACACACACGCACACGCACACCCCGCAGCCACCAACAATAAAAGGCAAAGTAGCAAATGTCATGTCAGTACACCCTTCCCTCAGAAAGGATATCATTCCACTTCATGACCTGTGCCCTAAGAGAAGGGAGGGCAGAATCTGGCAGGTTTCTCAGGCAGGGTCGGAGGACAGATGTTTGAGGGTGGATGAGATTTGAGAAATACATTCATACACATATCCACATATACCCCTACAGTGTGGCCTCTGAGGGCTGGTGTTGGGGAGGAGGCTAGAGCCTTTGGCTTCCTAGAGTGTGGGAGTGGGACCCCCAAAACTCCACTTTGTCCATTAATCCATCCTACGTGATTCCAGTATTGCAGGCGCACCCCTACCCCCAAAATCAGGGTCAGGAAGGTCCCTACCAGAGTTCACATGACCGATTCCTTCTCCAAGGTGCCAGCGTTCCCAGTGGGGTTTGGATGGGATTTAAGGAGGGGGTTCCCTTCCTCACAGGGGGCCGGCAGCTGAGTAATGGGTGTCTCTTTCTTGATGTGGGTCAGCACAGGCACCGAGCTCTTCAACTTTGAGCGGTCCACATAATTTTGGAGGAGTCCCGCACCAAAGGCATCGCCTTCCACGTTGAGGATGGTACATGACCGGTCCCTGGGGGGGAAAGGGACAATGGGGAAGTGAGTGGGAGGGATGGACAGGTGAGGAACCTAGGTTTAGCTTTCCTGTCCCTCTCCTTCTGAAATCTTGACACTTCCTCCTGACTTCCTCCCTTACAGAACTCTATACCCCACTTCTAGACCCAAAGATCATCCCATCATTCTGCTAGGATCCCAAATGTCCCTGCCTTCTAGAACCTCAAAGGTCTTTTCATCTAGAATCCAATCCCACAAAGCCCGTATCTCTCCTCCCTCCCTGCCCTCCTGTTCCTCTGCTTTAGGGCAAGGCTTCAAAATTGGTTCATGACCCATGAAGCAAATCCAGAGTAGACCCAAGTTTTTAAAAATTTGGGTGATCTGGAATGCTAACCAAATAGAGAAATTGATGAGTCGAAGCTCTGGAATGGGAGACCCAGGAGAGGTGCAGTGAGCCCTTTCAGGACCTGATGCAGGAGACTGGGTTGTGGCCAGGGCCGTGGGGAACAGCGTACATTCACAACTGTATGGTTACAACCATCTTTGAGCAGGACACAGTCATTTTCAACTCAGTTGGCCAAGAGATTTGATTGTTATGCAACTTGCACGCTGCTCTTATTTTCTAAGAAAGAGGTTATGTTTCCAGCAAGACTTTAACCTGTAATTTTTCCCATTCCAATTAGTATTCGGATTAACCTGTATTTTTAAATTTTGGGTCCATTCTAGTGTTGCTTCACTGACTATAAATGAATCAGATTAAAGCCCTGCTTCAGAATCTCAGAGAGGCCTACCTCTAGTTTCCATGGACCCCAAGTGATCCTTCTTTAACAATAAAAGTGATTTGCTTCTCTGAACCTCAAAAATCACCTCTTCCCTTTCTGTGGGCCCACAAGGCCAATCAATCTCTCTTTGTTCTGCCCCAGAATACTAAACTTTGTCATCAGCCTTTCTCATCCCTAGAATCCTAAAGATGTCTGTCACTTTCCCACTCGGACATTTTAAAAACAGACTTTTCTTCCAAGGTGCCTCTGGCTGGATTTGAACCACCAACTTCTCTGTTAGTAGCTGAGCACTTAGTCACACTACCCAGGAACTCCTAACTAGTTCCTCAAAACCAACCCCATTAACATTGAGTCTATTCACCACAGCCCTACAGGGCGAAGTAGAACTACCCCAGGTTTTCCAAAGGCTATAAGGAAAGGAGCCCTCGTAGCGTTGGGCTGCTAACCTCAAAGTCCTCAAAGTCAGCAGTTTGAAACTACTAGCTGCTCTGGGGGGAAAAGATGAGGTTTAGATTTACAGCTTTGGAAACCCAAAACAGGGTCACTATGAGGGAAGGGATGTAAATCTCCCAGTGCCTCAGTGCCTCCATCTGTAAAATGGGGAGAAGAGTTTCTCTTGTGGGGTGGTCTTGATGAGGATTAAAGCATCCCGCTCCTTCACACAATGCCCAGTGAGTTGTAAGTGCTCCAGAATTGGGAGCTGTCACAATTAAGCTGTTAAAGATTGGAAAACAGCCAGGCAGTTCCTCAAAGTTAAACCAGGAGGATTGTAATCACAGCAATGAAATGATATATGATAGGACAAATGTAAAGCTAATGTTCTCCTGTGTAAACTGTCATATAATTCACAATAAAACATTTAAAGAAAAGAACCATTACTCATTAACCGTCACCCCACATCCTCTCTCCCCAGAAGCCCAGTCCATGGCAACCACTAATTTACTTTCTTTCTCTCTATACCTATTCTAAGGAGCTCTGGTAGCATAGTGGTTACGAATTGGGCTGCGAACCGCAAGGTCAGCAGTTCAAAACTACCAGCTGCTCTGCGGGAGAAAGATGAGGCTTTCTGCTCCCATTAAGATTTACAGCCTTAGAAACCCTGTACAGGGTCGCTATGAGTCAGAACCGACTCCACGCACGTAACAACAACATACCTATTCTGGATATTTCATACACGTGAAGTTATATAATGTGACTGACTTCTTTCACTTCAAAAAATGTTTTCAGGGTTCATCTATGTTGTGGTATTTTTCAGGACTCCATTCTTTTATATGCTCGAAGAATAATTTCACTATAGGTATAAAGAACAGCTGATATATCTAGTGAATATGTTGCTGTTGTTCTTAAGTGTTGTACAGTGAGTTCTGACTCATAGCAACTCTGTATAAGGTTTCCAAGGAGTGGCTGGTGGGTTTGAACCATAAACTTTGTGGTTTGCAGTCCAGTGCAGATCCTACAGCACCACACCAGGATGCATACATACATTCCATTGTATGTACACACATGTGGTATATCTAGTTAATATATCAACGGGTACATTCAAGTGGTACACATTTGGTTTATTGCACTTTTTGACTCCTAGAAACCAGGCTTCTATAAATAAGCTTTTGTGTGGATATGCTTTTAATTCTCTTTGGTATATACATAGGAGTGGAATTACTGAGTCAGGGAGTCGGTGGGTAAAACAGGTAAGCACCTGACTACTAGCAAAAAGGAGCCCTGGTGTGTGCCCTGTGGGTTAATGCACTGGACTGCAAGGTTGGTTTGAACTGCAAAGTCGGCAGTTCAAGCTCACCAGTCGCTCCTTGCAACCCTATACAGGGTCACTATGAGTCAGAACCGACTTGATGGCATTTAACAAACAGCTAACTAAAAAGTTAGCAGTTCAAATCCATCCAGAAACACATCAGAAGTCAGGCGGAGTGATCTACTTCTAAAAGGACAGTTTTAAAATCCATGGAGCACTGTTTTCCTCTGCACACGTGGGGCCGCCAAGAGTCAGAAATCAACTTGGCAGCTAATCACAACACGGTGCCTCCCGGTTTAACTTTGAGGAACTGCCTGGCTGTTTTCCAATCTTTAACAACTTAATTATGACGGCTCCTAATTCTGGAGCATTTACAACCCACTGGGCATTGTGTGAGGGCGCGGGATGCTTTAATCCTCATCAAGACCACCCCACAAGAGAAACTCTTCTCCCCATTTTACAGATGGAGGCACTGAGGCACTGGAAGATTTACATCCCTGCCCATAAGTCATAACTGGAAAATGGTAGGGCTGGGATTTGAACCTGGGCAGTTTGGTCTAACAGTCCTGCCACAGGAGGTTTTTTTTAGCTCTTTCCGGTGTTCTTAGAACCGGAAGATCCCATCTCTTCCTCTTACTGAAACATTTAAGGCCCCACCCCCTTTCTTCCAGAATGCCTTCCCTCCTCGACTCTTCTACCCAGAGACTCTCAACGATCCTCTTGCTCACCCCTTTCCCAGGCGCCCCTCTGGGCCCCCCAGAAGCCCCAAACCCACACTCACACTAGCCAATCCACAGCCAGGATCAAGGAGATATCATTAACAGGTAAGCTGACTGCTTCAAGGATGATGGCCAGCGTTAGGACGCCTCCTGCTGGGATACCCGCTGCCCCCACACTCGATGCTGTGGCGGTCACCCTGTGTGGGGGAAAACAGGAGGTCACTGAAGGCCCCCAGCAGTGGCAGAAGTTGCTGGAAGAATCTTGTTCCCCAAGGTGCCCCCAACCTTGTCCATTCTGGACCAGGGGGTCTCAGTGCGGTCACCCCGACTCACAAGATGGTAATGACTTTGACTAAGTCCAGGGAGTGCTGATTGAGCTGAGCAATGAACACCGCAGCCACGCACTGGAAGAGAGCCGCCCCGTCCATGTTGACCGTGGCGCCAATGGGCAGGATGAAGCGGCTGATTTGCTTGGACACCCCATTCTTCTCCTCAATGCACTTCATCATCAGTGGTAGTGTGGCTGAGCTGCCGGGGAATGAGAGAACCCAGGCACGACTGGTGGTTAATATCCCCTGGTACTGTGGTCTAGGGCCAGGGGAATGAGGGGCTTGGGATCCAGAGTTAATTCCCCCTGGTGGCCCCTCCCACCAAGTCCTAACCAAGCCCTCCCCAACCTAGACCCACCCTTTCCATGCCCCCCTCCCCGGCATTACCTACAACCCCCTCAACTCACCTTGTTCTTCCCAGAGCAAGGTTCTGCACAACCCATAAAATGCCAGGATCTCAACATGTATGGGTCCTGGACTCTCAGAGAGCAAGAACTGCTCCCCATTCAAAACACATGTAAAAATGTACGCTCCTGTTCTAAAATGTTCGTGAACTCCCTGACACTTTGCTCAACCTGACACTTCGCTCTACCAATCATGGATTACCCCCACCCACCCAAGACTCACTCCCCTCCGTGAGGAGAGGGCTGTTGGGCAGGACCTTCCACAAATGATAAATAATAACCATGGAGGTTGGGTCCGGGTCCAGCATGTCACAGAGTCCCATGGTTGGGGTTGTTGGGAGGGAGGAGGTGAGCTGCTAGAGGGACAGGTCTTAGGAAAGGAGGAAGACATTTCTAGTGGCTTCCTTTTTGGATGGGAGGGGCACCAGAGGGGAGAACCAAAACCTTCTGAGAAGCTTTATGGTCTAACATCCCCAAACACAAAATTTCTGGGGCCTACAGGCACGTAACCCCTTTCCCACAATCCAAGCTCCACCCCCTTTAAAATCCCGCCCTCAGGTCATACCTGGAGGAGGTCCCGAAGGCGGTGGCCAGCGGGGTCATGATGCCCCACAGGAATTGGTAAGGGTTCTTGCGGGTAAAGAGGAAGTATATGAGGGGCAGCACCAGCAACCCATGAATGGCATGGCCCAGCAAACAGCACAAGATGTATTTGCCCAGACTGGCGAAGAGAGTCCCCACGTCCTCCATCTCCACGATCTTGCCGGCCACCAGGAACATGATGCCCACAGGGGCATACCTAATCACCCAGGAGACAGAGACCCACTGTGACCACGTGACCATGGAGCTAGGGCCAGACACTCGTTAGCATGACCTCAGTTTTACTAGATTTTGTTTCATTCAGACAGCAGCAAAGGACTCATAGGAGGTCCCTCTTGGGGTTGTGGTAGAGATTCAATCACACTGAACAACTGGGGTCTAGATGATGGGCAAGGAGCTCTGGTAGCATAGTGTTTACAAATCGGGCTCCAAACCTCAATGTCAGCAGTTTGAAACTACCAGCGGTTCCATGGAAGAAAGATGAGGCTTTCTGCTCCTGTAAAGATTTACAGCCCTGTACAGGGTCGCTGAGTCGGAACAGACTCCACCGCACATAACCATCAACCAGACGATGGGCGTGGCCTTGTTGGTGGGCGGAGTCTAGGTCAAGGGATGGCCAGGAGGGAAAGGAGGTAGGTAGGAACACTTGATCGCACTTCCCAGCATTCCTTGCATCAGGAGGCGCTGCCCCGGCTACCTAATGTGCTGAAGGCGTTGAGCTGATACATTATCCCACCAAATTGTTGTTGTTGTTGTTGTTAAGTGCCATCGAGTCAGATCCGACCCATAGCGACCCTGTACAGGGTTTCCGAGGCTGTAAATCTTTACGGGAGCAGACGCCTCATCTTTCTCCCGCGGAGCAGCTGGTAGTTTCGAACTGCTGGCCTTAAGGTTCGCAGCCCGATTCGTAACCACTACGCTACCAGAATCCCACCAAATCTGGAAACATAAAGAGACCAATGTCACAAAGGTTTGTCCTGGACTGCTCTAAAGGTTGGCTTTAGAACCAAACCAGGCAACACCAGGGAAGAAAGGCATCATGACAATAACTCCCAAGAAAACACCTAGAGGGTTGTCATGAACTGGAATCAGCTTGACTCTCTGGCTACTAACAAGGTGTCATGCACAAATGATTAACCGGGACCCTTGGACGTAACCGAATCTCAGCAACAAGTCCAAGAGGGAGCTCCTGTTATATGATTCCCATGCCGTTCTTGTGGAATTCAAATCTAATAGATCTGCAAAACAGGACGAGAATGCTCAACTTCACAGGAATGTGGGGAAGATTAAATGAGATGCTGAGTTGAAAGTCTTCTGTACACAACAAATTAAAAAAACCCACCACCCCAAACCTGTTGCTGAGTCAATTCTGACTCAGGGATCTTATAGGACATGGCAGAACTCACTCGTAGCGTTTCGAAGGCTATAAATCTTTATGAAAGCAGACTGCTACCTCTTTTTTTCTTAGAACTGCTGGTGGATTCGAACTGCTGGTCTTTTGGTGCCAACAGGGCCCCTTTTCTGTACTCAATAAATAATCAGTAAACTGCAAGAAGCATTATGATCACTTTTTCCTGGAGTGAAGACCCCAAGTACATAGCAGGCAGGAGGCCTCTCCAGACCTCCTCCCTGACTGCTCAATAGTCTTCATGGTGGAACAGTATCCTCTCGAAGTTCCTATCCACTGTTCCCTAAGAATGTGACCTTATTTGTAAATAGGGCCATTGCAGATGTCATTGGGGTGGGTCATAAATCCAATGACTGATGTTCTTATGAGAACATATGCTTGGAAAGTGTGGCTAATTGCTTCCAGGAATAACTGCCTGAAGAACTGGATGATGCCCGGCTACCATTACTGAACATTTTGATCCAAAATTCCATAGAAGAGTCTTTCTTGATCAAAAAGAAGGACAATGCAGAACAGAATTTCAAATTCTCATGGACTCCAGACTTTCTGGAGCAGTGGAGGCAGGATGAACTCCTTGATACGCACAACCTAGGGGCAAGGAGAAAGGAAGCAGGACCTGGGACATCTGATAAGAGTCAACCAGAAAGGAAAAGAACCTGAAAGGTCAAACCACCAAGTAGAACCAGCTAATCAAAATTACTGCAACCAACCACAAAGAGAAAATCATCAGCTAGGGACTTTACTCTGGTAGCGTAGTGGTTACGAATCAGGCTGCAAGCCGCAAGGTCAGCAGTTCCAAACTACCAGCTGCTCCGCGAGAGAAAGATGAGGCTTTCTGCTCCCGTAAACATTTACAGCCTCGGAAACCCTGTGTAGGCTCACTATGAGTCGGAACCGACTCAACGGCACACAACAACAGGGACTTTACCTAAACCTAGGCACAGACATTTAGAAGCATGATGACCTCTGTTTGAGTCACTATTTCTTTATTAGCATACTAAACCACACACCCATCGTTGCCACAGATGATCAAATAAGTACAGAAATGGGTGGTACCCCATTTCCAAGAAACCCCTACCACCTTTACTAGGAATTAAATGAATATTTCCCCCTTTGTTACTATATATCAGAGTAGATATAGTTACCATATATCAGAGCAAAGATAAAGTGTTGAACAGCAAAAATGTCAGTTTGAGGACTAAGGTACACCTGACCCAATCCATGGTATTTTCAACGGAAAACCAAAAACTGTAGAAGAATGAATGCATTTGAGTTATGGTGTTGGTGGAGAATATTGAAAGTACCACCGACTGCCAAAAGAACAAACAGATAGATCTGTGTTGGAAGAAATACAGCCATAATGCTGCTTGGAAGCCAGAATGGCCAGACTTTGTCTCTCATACTTCGGGCATGTTGTCAAGGAGGGACCAGTCACTGGAGAAGGATATCATGTTTGGTAAAGTGGAGGGTCGGAGAAAAAGAGGAAGACCCCCAGGGAGATGGATTGACACAGTGGCAGCATCAATGGGCTCATACGTAGCAACAATTGTGAGGTTGGCCCAGGATCGGGCGGTGTTTCATTCTGTTGTACATAGGGTCATTATGAGTCGGTACCGACTTATACAGGAGTAGATAAACACAATACTTTTGCTTAGCTAGCAAAGAATGTCTGCCTTGAGCATTATACTCTTTTGGAAACTTTCTCTATGGGAACAAAATGACAACAGCAATTTAAAAGGTTATATAGGATCCACAGGGAACAGTGAGTTTATGTCAACAGGGGAGGAACAATCAATGTCACTGAATGGAACATGTAGAAACAGTTGAATTTGTATGCTTTTCTGTGTATTGTGCAATGTGTTAAACACTGGGCCATGGGTAGGACAGTGGTTTGAACCCACCAGCTGCTCCAAGGGAGAAAGATGTGGCTGCCTGTTTCCATAGAGATTTACAGCTTCAGAAATGTTCACGGTCAGTTCTACTGTCTTATGTTATGGTTGTTAAGTGTCATCGAGTCAGTGACTCTGAATAGTGTCTGAACTGAGATCTATGGTTAACGGTCCAGTGCTTACCTATTCTGTGTTATAGGGTTGCTATAAGGGGATTTGACTCAATGGTGGTGGGTTTTGCTGTGTTTATTCTTAACAGCAACAAATAATAAAGTTTTTTTTTTTTAAAGAGAGAGAGAGAGAAAGACAGGGAAGAAGGCAATATGAAGATAAAGGTAGAGATCGGAGTGATGTGACCACAAGCCTTGGAATGCCATCTGCCACCAGAAACTAGGAGAGAGGCATGGAATAGATTATTCTTTGGAGCCTCCAGAATGAGCAAAACACCTTAATTTCAGATTTCTGTTCTCCTCAATTGTGACCGAATCAACTTCTGTTGTTTTAAACCACATTGCTTGTTACCACCATCATGGGAAATTAACACAATTACCATGGATAAAGATCTTCCAAATACCCATCATCCTCTTTAGTAACAGAAGGAAAGCAAAATTTCCCAGCTGCCTGGTGGTATAGTGGGTTATGAGTTGAACCACAAGGTTAGCAGTTCAAACCCACCAGGTGCTCCATGAGAGAAAGATGAGGCTGTCTGCTCCCATAAAGATTTACAGTCTCAGAAACCCTAGAGAGCAGTTCTACTGTGTCCTACAGGGTCACCATGAGCTGGAACTGATTCAGTAACAATGATGCACAGCTATGTGTGGCCACAGGCCCAACTTTTGCCCAATGGGATGTGCCCACAAGTGATGGAAATAAAGTGATCAGTTAATACTAGCTATTACTGTTTCCTGTAGATGTGCTATATAGGACAGGGCTATCCCATAAACTTTGCATGCATTAACACGTTTATCCCTGGTGGCTTTATACAATAAGCACTGGTCAAGCCTGCTAGTGGCTCTGTGGGAGAAAGATGAGGTTTTCTGCTCCTAAGAAGATGTAAAGCCTCAAAACTTTATACAGGGTCGCTCTGAGTTGCAAACAACTTGATGGCACGTAACAACAACAGAATCTTGGTTCGGTGGTAGAACTGTTGCCTTCTGTTCAGGAGACCTGGGTTCAATTCCCAGCCAATACACCTTATGTACAGCCACAATCCATCTGTCAGGGAAGTGGCTATGATCTGGGCAGGTTTCAGCAGAGCTGATAGACTAAGGCAGACTAGGGGAAAAGGCCTGGTTATCCACTGCTAAAACCAGCCAATAAAAACACTGTATGGATCATAACGGTCCTCTCCCAATCATGGGAACAGTGCTGAACTGGGTGACATTAAATTCTGTGGTGCATGGGGTCACCGTGAATCGGGGATGACTTATGACAGAGCTAACATAATTCTTTGAGGATGGTACTATCAACTTCAGCTAGGAAACTGAGGCACAGAGAGGATAAAACATTTGCCTGACTGAGGCCACCCAGGCAGAAAATGGTAGATATTGGATTTGAATCCAGGTCATTTAGCTCCAGGGAGCAGATGGAAGGTCCCGACCCTGCAGAGATGCACTCCACCTATGTCTGGTTCTCCTGTCACCTACCACATGATCCAGGAGACCAGTACCATGGTGGCGTCGTTGAAGGAGTTGAAGAACTGGATGAGTAGCTCACCATCAGGCCCCAGCTTCCGAAGGGCCACACCAAAGATGATGGCAAACACCACCAGGCCCAGGATATTCATGCCTTCCACCTCATCCCCCACGGGCACCTGTGGGCAGAAACAGCCCAGGCGAGTTCAGTCAACCTGCAATATGACCCAGCAGTGACAAGATGGTGCCCCCACAAGATACCTGCCCCCAGTTCAAAGAAGAGGGGAGTCCCTAGGGGTAGTAAGCCTGAGTGGGCAGGGTTGAGGTTGGGGTGGGCAGGGAAACATGGGAAATGAGAGAGAAAGCCAGCTTGGGGAAGTCTGGGAGGACTTCCTGGAGGACTATCTGAGCTGACATGTAGAGGAAAGGAAGGAGAACCAGGTAAACAGGTGGGATAGAAGGTTCTAGACAGAGCAAACAGAATGGCTTGGAAATGAGTAGAATTTGGGTATTCCATTCCAAGAATAGGAAGAAATCTACTGTGGCTGGAGTAAAATGAGCCAGAAGACAGGGTCACGTACGAGGTGAGGCTAGGCAGAAGATAGGGTCACGTACCTAGGCAGGCAGGGGTCTGCGGACTTCATAGGGCCTTGTGCACGGTGGCAAGGAGTTTTGGTTGTCTTTCTCTTGAAGGTACTAAGGAACCATAGCAAGACTTTGGGGCAAAGGTGAGGCAGGCAGGGTCAAAAAGACCTCTCTGATGGTCCCCTGGGTGGCACAATTGGCTAAGCACTTGAATACTAGCCAAAAAGTTGGTGGTTCAACTCAGCCCTTCCCCCCACCCCACCCCTCCCATGTCTTAGAAGAAAGGCCAAGATATCTGCTTCCAAGAGGGAAAACCCTATGGTGCAGACTTCTACTCTGCTCATACGAGTTCACCATGAGTTCGAATCAACGTGACAGCTCAGAACAGTTGTGTGCATTGAGTAGTTGATTCTGACCCACGGTGACCCCATGTGACAGAGGAGAATTGCCCCACAGTTTCCTAAGCTGTAATCTTCATGGAGTTCGAAGCTGTCAACCACTCTGAGGTTGAAAGATAAGGCAGACCACACTGGAAACCCTGTGGGGCAGTTCTACTGTGTTCCGTGGGGTCACTGTTGTTGTTGTTATGTGCCGTGGAGTCAGTTCCGACTCACAGTGACCCTGTACGGGGTTTCCGAGGCTGTAAAGCTTTACGGGAGCAGAAAACCTCATCTTTCTCCTGTGGAAGAGCTGGTAGTTTCGAACTGCTGACCTTGTGGTTCGCAGCGAGTCCGAATTTACTCGATGGCAGTGGGAGCAGATCACCAGGTCTTTTTTCCCTCAGAGTTGCTCGGGGGATTCAAACTACCAACTTTACTGTGAACCACCGAGCACTTAACTACTGCACCACCAGGGCTCCTTACAACAATGTTAAAGTGTCTCCGAGTCAGTTCCGACTCATAGAGACCCTATACAGGATTTCCAAAGCTGTCACTTTTGTGGGAGCAGAATGTTTCATCTTTCTCCCATGGTGCAACTGGTGGTCTCGAACCACCAACCTTATGGTTCACAGTCCAGTGCTTATCCTAGCCCTATGCAAACAAAAGTACCCCTGTATCTTCATTAGAGAGACATCTTTGGTTGCCAGAGGAAGAGTGGATGGGAGGGTGTGGGTCTGGGGTGGAACACTAGGCAGATAAAAGAAAGAAAGAAAGAAAGAAGGGAACTGAATGAGGGCAGGGTACAGAGATTCAAGTGTCAGAAAAAAAAAAGCAGAAACAGAAATTGGGGAGATTAAATAAAATGCTGCACCAAATTGTAGACGATGGAGAAGTTAGACAAAGGCTGGGGGTGGGGATAAAACCCAAACCAAACCCACCCCCTTGTCGATTATTACAGCGAACTGCTCCCTAGAATTTTCTGGGCTGTAATAATTGGCAATGCAGATTGCCAGGTCTTTATTCTGTGGCACTGTTAATGGATTCAAATCCCCAACTGTTAGGTTAAGTTGTTGTTGTTAAGTGCCATCGAGTCGGTTTCGACCCATAGCGACCCTGAACAGGGTTTCCGAGGCTGTAAATCTTTACAGGAGCAGAAAGCCTCATCTTTCTCCCATGCGGAGCAGCTGCACCTTGCGGTTCGCAGCCCGATTCGTAACCACTACGCTACCAGAGCTCCTTAGGTTAGTTGTTGTTGTTGTTATTAAGTGCCATCGAGTCGGTTCCGACCCATAGCGACCCTGTACAGGGTTTCCGAGGGTGTAAATCTTTATGGGAGTAGAAAGCCTTATCTTTCTCCTAATGAAGTGTAAATTGTTGACACCTCTCAGGCACTTCTGAAAGGAAATCAGAACAAAGAGCCAAGGATTAGGACCCCCACCACTCTTGCTGGGCTCTTACCTTCACCAGGGTACTGTTGTAGATTCCAGGGACCGATTTCATTTCATAGGAGGTAGCATACTGCAGGGGGTTGGTTAGAAAGAGTGCGTATCAATGATCACCATATCAATTATCATCGAGACTCCCCCAACCCAAGAGTCAACAATGACTTCAGCAGCCTTTAAACGGTCTCATACCATACTGCTGGCAACTCCACTTAAATAGGACTATTAATAACCCCATTTTTTAAAGGTGAAACCTGAGGCTCAGAGAGGTTAGGACACTTGCCTCAGGTCACACAGCTAGAATGAGATTCCCAAAAGGAGCTCTGAGCCCACATTCTCAGTTCTTGATGGGAAGCTGCCTGCATAGGTTTCAGGGGTTACCCAAGGACCCTCCAAAATGCAGGTGAAACCATGGTGCACCTGCATTTTTCCAGGTACCACCCCAATCTAGGTAACAAGGGCTGTAACTGGCTGTCTTCCTCCCTATCCATCCCCACCCGTCACCCCTCAGGAAACCCCCAACTCACTGAGCGGAAGGCTGCAGACACCAGGTTGGAGGGGAAGATATTTCTGCAGAGATAGACATATGGGGGATTATTAGATACTGTGGGGGTAGGGTTGAGAGCAGGGGGTGCTAAGCAGATGTGGGGTACAGAGTAACCTTTGAGACCCTGTTTGCACACAAATGTAGCCCCCTCCCGAGCCTCAGACCCTGTTTGCACACAAATGTAGCCCCCTCCCGAGCCTCAGACCCTGTTTGCACACAAATATGGCCCCCTCCCAAGCCTCACTCTTTCCAGAGTGTTGGGAATCTGAGCTGGTCTTCTCTGGCCCCAGGAGGTTGGTGTTTTAGTCCAGAGGGATTGTGGGTATTGTGCAGGAATGCTGGCTTCCTAAGGCAGGCTGGGGCAGGGTCACCCGGGGCCTCAGCTCCACCCCTCAAAGCAAACTTAATACCCAGGATGTCTTGCATCAGCCACTTCCTTTTGGAGAACTGAGAGGTTGAGAGGTGGGAGGGCTGAGGGGAGGGCTGGCCCCTTGTGCAGTAGAGGTGAGAGGCTGGGAACAAATGACAGGGATGGACCAGCTACGTGTGTTATGAGTGTGCAAGTGTGTTTGCGTGGTGCTTCTTGTGTGATCCAACAAGGGCCTCGTGTTGAGATTAAAAGGTGAAATGAAAATGACAGTCAGGATGCCTACAGCATGTTCTGTGTGCCAGGCACTAAAGTGCTTTCAGGAAATTAATTTATTAAATCCTCACCACAGGAATCCCTGGGAGATGCATACTGTTTAGCAATGTGTCTGCTACCTGAACTTGGTTTGTCAAACTAGAGTTTGAAAGTTCGAGTCCACCCAGAGGCTCCTTGAAGAAAGGTCTGGCAATCTACAGCCCCCAAAAATCAGCCCTTGAAAATGCTCTGGAGCTCAACTCTATAGCAGCAAGCGACAATCCTCACAACAGCCCCTTGGCATGACATTATTATTTTATTGTACAATTAAAAAAAAAAAAAGGTACAGTAAAGAAACTTGCCCAGCTAGGAAGTGGTAGAGTTGAGATTTGAACCTAACTATAGCCTGACTCACGGAGCTTCTGGTAGCGTAGTGGTTATGAATCGGGCTGCGTGCGAGCCGCAAGGTCAGCAGTTCAAAACTACCAGCGGTTCCATGGAAGAAAGATGAGGCAGTCTGCTCCCATAAAGATTTACAGCCTCAGAAACCCTGTGTAGGGTTGCTATGAGTCGGAACCGACTCCTCGGCACATAACAACAAGAATAGGCTGACTCAATATCGGTTTGAACTGCAAGGTCGGTGATTCAAGCTCACCAGCTGCTCCTCAGAAACCCTATACAGGGTCGCTATGGGTTGGAACTGACTCGATGGCACTTAACAACAACAAAGGCTGACTCTATGTTTTTGTTGTTCAGTGCCGTGGGGTTTCTTCAGACTCCTAGTGACCCTGTATACGGTTTCAGAGAAGCAGCTGGTGGGTTTGAACCGCCAATCTTGTGGTTTGCAGTTCAGTGCTGATCGTACAGTGCCGCACCAGGAGTCTGTTAGTCCCAAAGTCCTCACCATTACCCATACTCCCTCTCACCAATGATGTGCGCAGTTAGTACAGTTTGTCAGGAATCCGGATGGGGGTTCGGGTTAATGTTCAGGTGTGAGACAGTATTGGTGGGCGATCAGCTGTGGTATTGGACAATTATGTGAGAGCATGTTGGTGTAGGGCCTTGTAGGAGTATGTGTGTGGATATATGTGTTCAGTGAGATCATCGAGTGGCTATTTGTCCTAAAGGGGTGTGAGTACACAGTGGTATATGTGTGTGACAGCTGTTGTAACAGAAGATGAGTGTTCCTGAGTGTGGCTCTGTGTCATTTGGTAAAAGATTGCGTGCAAGATATCACTTCTGTGCTCCAGTGTTTTCTGTGTCCGGGTATGTGGCACTTGGTTACAAGACTGTGTGGCGGTATGGCATAGTTAAGTCCCTGAGTCAGACCACATGTAAGTTACAGTTTTCTTGACAAAAAAAAGGGACGGCTGTGTGTAAACAGCCTTGGAGAGGGTGTGCCGCCTACAGGTCACCTGTACCCACCCAGGCCGGAGCTGGGCTGGGACTTGGCTAATCTCCTTCAGCCAGGAGGTGCCTAGGCAGTTCTGGCCACTCCATTTCTCCCCGTCATCTCAGCGTAAGTTTCCACCCCAGAGGCCAAGGGTACCCTACTATATGAGTCATCATTTCCTCCCTAACTTGCCCTTCATCCAGGAAGTCCCCCCACTTGGAGACACTGAATCAGCAGGGCGGGAAAGCAGGGCCATGTGGACCCAGCTATCTGCTTTCACAAAAACCAGGGAAGACCACGTGGTTGCTGGAGGGGGAAAGGAGCAGAGATAGAAAGAAAAGACCCTCCCCTCTTCCTAACTGGTCCCCTTCTGGACAGAGCCGGCACTGGCCAGAAGGATTTAAAGGGGAAACAAGCAGCCAGGCCTCTGCTGAACTGGGCGGGAAAGGGCGGATGAAGAATCTGTGATGTCTCATGAGAAGAAGCCCTGGGGTGAGAAGAGGTTTGCTCAGATCTTGAGATCCTTCAGGTGCTCCCTATCCTGGGATCCCAAGTTCTTTGATCTTAGCTGCAAATCTTTATCTAGAGCCTCATCTTGGGGCCCTTGGGTACATAAAGATCCCCTCCCAAGAAGTTTCCCTCCCTTTCATAGGGTCCCTCTTCCGTCCCCCAAAGACCATACAATACCTTTCTCTTTCTATGAGTCCTCTTTCACTATCACCCCTTTGTGGGGTTCCTCTCATGTCATATTCCCAGCCCCCAAATTCCTAAGTCCCCTCCCCTGGATGTCTGTCCTCACCCTTTGTAATCACCCTCAAGATTTCAGGGTGCTTGGGATGTCTCTGGTCGACTGCCCACTCCCACCCCATCCCACGCCAATTCCTACTCAGGGCCATTCTACACTATAGGGCTGTGTAGAACTGATCCATAAAAGTTTTAGAAGGAGTTATGGTGACAACGGTGTGGATCAAGTGTTAGGTTAAAGGTTCAATCCTACCAGGTCACCCTCAGAAACCCTAAGGGGCAGTCCTACTCTGCCCTAAGAGTCAGGAAATCCACTGAATGCAGTGGCTTATAGGGGTTCCAAGACTGTAAATCTTTATGGAAACAGGCTGCCTCATCTTTCTACCACCTACTGCCTGCTGGGTTCAAATTCTCGAACTTTCAGTAAGCAACTCAACACTTAACCCACCGCGCTACCACGGATGCTTGCCTCTGCTCTGCAGGCCCCAAAGCCTTGCTCTTACCCACGTGGCAAGTCCCACCATCCCTCCCCCAGAAGCGCGCCAGATCTGACCTCACAAGATCCAGGAATGAATCCACCACCTCCTTGCTGGGAGTCGCTTTGCTATCTTCCAGGGTGACCGAGGTGTTGATGGCCGCGAAGCCGGCACCCGGCTTCAGCGCTAGCGCTAAGCCCACGCCGAGGGCCGACGCGAACAGCGTGGTGACCAAGAAAAAGAGCAGAGCCCAGGCGCCCAGGCGCCCAAGCGCACTCGGGTCCAGGCTGGCAGCGCCGCTGACCAGGCTGCAAACCACCAGCGGCAGGATGATCATCTTCAGCAAGCGGAGCAGTAGCTCTCCTGGGAAGGCGAAGGCCACCAGGCGCGCGGGGCCCAGCGCTAAAGCACCGCCGGCCCTTGACAAGCCCAGTCCCAGCGCTACACCCGCCGCTACGGCCACCACCGTCAACAGCACCAGCAGGTTGGCGCGCAGGCAGCGGCGCACCTGGTCTCGGCTACGGCAGCAGCTGCCAACCGCCACGTTTTCGTTCTCCACCGGGACCAACGTGGAGACATTGTTTCTGATGGTCTCCGCCGCCGCTGCTAAGCCTTTGGGGTCTCCTTTGGGATGATCAGCCATCACGTAGGGAAGCACTGGGGGTCCTAGGCACCAAGCAGCTGGGAGCAGTTGGGGTTCCTTCCCAGGACGCCGGGGTTCCTTGGGTCTTTAGGATGAGTAAACGCACTCTGGAGGAAGTTTTCCTTAGAGTGAGTTCACAGTCCACGGGTTAGTAGGATTTTGGCAGCTGGAGCGTCTGAGCTCCCTAAATTGGGCGCTGGGGTTTCCCGGCTCCCTACACTTTGGGAAGAAAAGTGTCAGGCACCAGCAAGTTGGAAGTTGGGAGCGCCTGGGTTTTTTAATCCTGGTGCTGGAAATCCTTAGGCTAGAACTTGGGGTTCTTGGTCCCGGTGGCAAGGTTGGCAGGAGATCCTTTCCCCTTACTTATTCAATCTGTATGATGAGCAAATAATTTGAGAAACTGGATTATATGAAGAAGAACGTGGCATCAGGATTGGAGGAAGAGTCATTAACAACCTGCAATATGCAGTTGCCCCACCTTTGTTTGTTTGGAGGCCAAGAGGACTTGAATACTTACTGAAGAAGATCAAAGACTACAAAATGGATGACACCTTAATGTGAGAAAACAAAAATCCTCACAACTGGACCAATAAATAACATCATGATACACCGAGAAAAGATTGAAGTTGCCAAAGACTTAGATCCACCATCAACACTTATGGAAGCATCAGTCAAGAAATCAAGCGATGTGTTGCATTAGGCAAATCTGCTGCACAAGACCTCTTTAAAGTCTTCAATAGCAAAGATGTCAGTCTGTGGACTAAGGTGCATCTGATCCAAGCCACTGTATTTTCAATCACCTCATATGCATGCGAAATTTGGGCAGTGATTAAGACCGGAGAATTGATGCATTTGAATTACAGTGTTAGCAAAGAATATTGAAAGTACCATGGACTCCCAGAAGAACAAATAAATCTGTCTTGAAAGTACAACCAGTTTTCTCCTTAGAATCGAAGATGGCGAGATTTCGTCTTTCGTTCTTTGGACAGGTCAAGAGGGATCAGTACTTAGAAGACATCATGCTTGGTAAAGTGGAGGGTCAGTGAAAAAGAGGAAGAACCTCCCTCCCCCACAATGAGATTGACTGATACCTTGCCAACAACAATGCGTTCAAATGTAACACTTGTAAGGATGGCGCAGGACCGGGCAGTGTTTCGTTCTCTTGTGCACAGGGTCCCTATGAGTCGGAACCGACTCGAACGAAGGCACCTAACAACAAGGTTCTCGTGGCGCAGATCCCATACGCCGGGATCCGGGAGGCGGGAAGTCTGGGCACCTGGGTGCTGGAACCGAGGACTGGTGTGCCTGGGTCCGAAAGCCGAGAAACGGAGCTCCAGGAAGAGTGGTCCTTGCGTCTTAGAGTAGGGGATTCCAGGTCCCAGGGTGCGGTAGGCGGCAGTCCGGAGTCCAGAGAAGTGGCGGCTATTGGTGCAGATGGAAACTCCCAGGCGCGCCCCGTGGCTCTGAGCCCGCACAGCGGAAGCTGCCAGGATTAAGGTCAGAGGCGGGGCTTTGGAAGGCGAGGCCACTTTTCGGCGCCATTGACTGCAGTGTCTCGGAGCCAATCAGCCAGCGAGAGGCGGGGCCAGGCCAAGTATCCGTAAACTTCTGAATTAACAATGCCGGATCTGGGGACAGGATTTAGAGGGACCGAGTATTGCGAAGGAACTTTATTCCATCAAAGGAATTTTAGGCTGCTTGTTAGTGTCTTTAAATCGCAACGGTCCCCTATGGCCAGGGTCTCTATAAAATACTTCGTTCAACTCTTCCTCTTCGGTCCCTAGTTTAGTCTTCCGCATGACTCCTTGCCCAGAAGAGATATTTTCTTCAAGGGACTATTCTTATTCAGTGATAGGCTCTGTTCTAAGAACTCAGCAGTGACTGAGACACCGTCCAGTTAGTTGAGAAGGCATATTCATCCCTACAGTGATTGATCACCCAGTGTGGACGGAGCTGTGATGGGAGAACTCAGAGGAGATACTTAACATGAACAAGGATGGGTTAGGATGGACTTCTTGGAGGAGAAGGTTATCACAGCTTGGATATGAAGGGGACAGACCAAGCCCAAGAAAAACTCAAATCAAACCCACTGCATCAAATTGATATTTACTCACAGCCACCCTATAGGACAGAGTAAAACTCCCCTTAGGGTTTCCCAGACTATCAGTCTTGATGGTAGTAGACAGCCTTTCTCCCTCAAAGTGGATGAGCTTGAACCACTGATCTTTCAATGAGCAACCCAACACTTAACTCTGTATGCCACTAGGATCCTTGGGAAGGTACAAGGGGAAAGGGTAGTCCAGACATATGCAAAACCCCAGAGTTGAGAAGAGCCTGGAATGCCCCATAGCTCAGCTCTAACCCCTCTGAATGACTGCAGAGACCTCCCTTGAGATAAAGTCCAAACTCTTCAGCTAGCCATGTGACCATTCTTGGAATCATTCAACAAGACACTGAAACACTGTGAAACATCAGAGATCCATGCATCTACACATAACAGTCTCCAAGATCTATCTATTCAACCAGTATTTCTCAAACACCTTCTTGTGCTGGGGATGTAATTGTGAACAAAACTGATAGAATCCCTTTTCCATTTGAATCCACATTCAATCAAAGGGAAGACAGTCCATGAGGTAATATCAAAAAAACAAAACCAAAAAACAAGTCCAGTAAGTTATCTTGTGTTTCAGAAGGTGATTAAAAAATTATACATACATATATATGTTGTTGTTAAGTGCCATCAAGTCCTACAGCCTATTGGAATCCTGGTGTGGCGCTGTAGGATAAGCACTGGAGTGCAAGGTTGGTTTGAACTGTAAAGTTGGTGGTTCAAACTCACCAGCCGCTCCTCAGAAACTTTTCAATTAGCAGCTCAACACTTAACCCTCGATGCCACCAGGGTCTTTGAGAAGGCACAAGGAGAAGGGTATTCCAGACAGACTATGAGTTGGCACCAACTCAATGTACTTTAATAACAATAACTCATATATGTACTTTTTTTCCCACTAAGAAAAAAATGGAGAATTGAACTGCAGAGCCAGTTTAAAAATAAATCCAGGACCAAGAAATATTGTTAAAAGCAAGGTGCAGCTGGTAGAACCCCAGGGCCACCCTTGAGGCCTGGAATTGAACTCAACCCCATGGTTCAATTTTCAGCCAAATGCTAAACAGGTGTATAAAGGCAGCAATAGCATTGTGGAAGTATGTAGTCCTTAGAATAATCAACCATTTGAGATCAAAAGGGCAGCATTTACGCAAAGACGAAGTTCTAAAGGGTTAGGAAAGACAGAGGAATGGAAACAGGAAACACAGGGAGGGAGTGGGATAAATTACATTGGATAGATTATAATCTGTGAGAAGAAACAAAATGCGTATGAATTGTTGAATGGATGATCTGCTCTGTAAACCTTCACACAATTCACAATAAAAAGTTTTTTAAAAAAAGTTAATCTGAAAAATAATATAGTCCTCCATGCAAAAAAAAAAAAAACACCCAAAAAAACAAGAGAAAGAGAAAAGCAGGGTCCGGAAGAAAATGAAAGAATACGACATGGTAGCATCTGTTTCTGATACTATCTCAGTAAGAACTCACAGAAACTGCTACACCTGGTTGCTTTCAGGAAGGAAAACCGCGGCTTTGTGAGTCAGTGTAGTGACCTTCATGAAATGTCTTTTTGGCTTTGAATCTCACTGCTTAGCAGCTGGATGACCTTGGGCAAGTCACAAAACTCTCCAGCAAGCTTCAATTTGTTGGGCTGTGAAATGGGGACAATTGTAGCGCTGCCCTCAGACTTCATGGAGAGGTGGAACCAGTTCATGTGTAAACAGCGGTGCTTTGGCTGGTGCCTGACAAATTATAAGCTGTGTAGTATGTTCAAATATTATGGACCTTTTGCAAATAAACATGATGCACGTATGAAAAAAAAAAAAAAAAAAAAAGGCTTCCCAAGTGTGTTCTTTCAGCCTCAGACCCTAAAGCTTTCCCCCTCAGGGAGGATCTGGGACTAAAGGAAGGCCTGAGAGACCCCAGGTGGCACTTAGCAGGTAAGTGTCAGGGGGCTGGGCTGGGATGGAAAGCTCCTAGCAGCGTTTCCCAGAACCAAGGCCCTCCAAGTATGGAGAAGTGAGTCCCCCAAAATTGTTGGGCTTAGGCTTAGATCAGATTGTTTGATGTCCATCCCCTCCAACAGGGGGGCCAGACATGGAGGCATGAAGGAGGACTTAGGACCCTGGACTCCGAGAACCTTAAGGAAGTGTCGAGGGGAAGATGGGAGGGTTTTGACCTAAACTGGCTAGGTGGATCCCACCTCCTGCCCCCACACTGAAGAAAATATAGGAACTGGTCCCAGCCAGCTTCTCTCCCACTCATCTAAACCTCCTAGCCAGATTTGCCACCCCCACCCCCCATTGGAAGCAGAGTGAGAGAGATCAAGAGTAGAAGAGTAGACTGGGTGAGCAATGGGGGAGGGGGGCCCTAGAGAGCAGAGAGACACTGGTGAAGTTGAGTATTGTTCTGAATCCTACCCCTTCTGATAGCTCAGTGGTTAACTGTTCAGCTGCTAACTAAAAGGTCAATGATAAGAATCCACCAGCTGCTCCCAGGGAGAAAGATGCAGCATTTGACTTCCATAAAGACTTACAGCCTGGGGCAGTTCTATGAGGAGGGTTTCAAAAATTCATGGTACGAGTCTGAGACCAGAAAAACCAGATGGTTTTATACTGCCACTACCAACTGTTCTCGAAAGGATCACAATAGAAGATCCTGGACCGAGTAGGACAAAAGATGGAACCAAACTCAAAATCACACAGAAGACCAGGCTTACTGGTTAGATGAGCTGTTGGAACCTCCAAGACTATGATCCTTAGTCATACTTCAGTCTGGAAATGAACCCAACTGTATTACTCAATTTTCAATCAAACTTTAGACAGGTCTATAAGAGGAATTCTTCTTGGATCATCTATCAACACTCGTGGAAGCAGCAGTCAAGAGATTAGATGACGTATTGCATTGGGCAAATCTGCTGCACAGGTACTTTTTAAAGTATTGAAGAGCAGAGATGTCAGCTTGAGGACTAAGGTGTGCCTGACCCAAGCCATGGTGTTTTCAATAACCTCATATGGATGTGAAAGCTGGACAGTGAATAAGGAAGATCGTAGAAGAATTGATGCCTTTGAGTTGTGGTGTTGGAGGAGAATACTGAAAGTGCCATGGACTGCCAAAGGAACCAGTAGATCTGTTTTGGAAGAAGTGCAACCAGAGTGCTCCTTGGAGGCCAAGATGGCTAGGCTTCGTCTCTCATACTTTGGACACATTGTCCGGAGAGAACAGTCGCTGGAGAGGGATGTCATGCTGGGTAAGGTGGAGGGTCAGAGAAAAAGTGGAAGACCCCTAACGAGATGGATTGGACAGGTGGCATCATTGATGGCATCAAGTGTGGCAGCGGTAGTGAGGTTGGCCCAGGATCGGACATTGTTTCTTTCTGCTGTGCATGGGGTTGCTATGAGTCGGTTCCGACTCGATGGCACCTGACAACAACAACAACATAAGAGGAATAGTCACACTAAGGAGGTCTGCACATCTTAGACTCATCAACCATTTGAGATCAAAAGGGCAGCATTTACCCAAGGACAAAGTTCACAAGGGTTAGGAAAGGAGGAGGAATGGAAATGGGAAAGACAGGGAGGAAGTGATGTTCCATTGTGGAGATAGCAATCAATGACATTAAACAAAATGTGTATCATGTGTTGAATGGAAAACCAATCTACTTAGTAAACTGGATTCCTCTAAGTCACAATAAGAAGTTAAAATAAAATTTTAAAAAGTTCATGGAAAAATGGAATTGCAAGATAACGGAACATTTCTACCAACTTTTTGATGCTATCTCATATTCTGTACTGTAGGGTTGCTATAAGTTGGGGTCTCTCACACTTCAGACATGTTATCAGGAGGGACCATTTCCTAGTGAAGGACATCATACTTGGTAAAGTGGAGGATCAGCAGAAAAGAGAGAGACCTGCAATGAGATGGATTGGCACAGTGGCAGCATCAATGGGATCAAGCATAGCAATGATTGTGAGGTTGGTGCAGGGCTGGGCAGTATTTTGTTCAATCAGAACCGATTTGATGGCACGTAAAAATAAAAACATTACTGAAGATTTCACTACATTTTGTCACAAAAAGAAATCAGAGAAAGTTATTAACAGGTGTCAGACCTGTCAGCGACGGGAGCCAGAAAAGCATATGGACAGAGGAAATGATCGAGTGCCAAAGTCTGAACGTGAGGAAAGTTTGGATAAGCTGGTAAACCAAGAAGAGTTTCCTATGGTTGGAGGGGAAAGTATGAGGAAAAAATTAGAGCAGCTTGGCGCTGGTGTGGTGGTGACGTTGTTGTTGTTGTTAGGTGCCATCGAGTTGGTAACCAAATCATAGCAACATTATGCACAGCAGAACAAAACACTGCCCGATCCTCGGACAACCTCACTATTGTTGCCACGCTTGAGTCCATTGATGCTGCCACTTTGCTAATCCATCTCGTTGGGGGTCTTCCTCTTTTTCTCTGACCCTCCACCTTACCAAAACATGATATCCTTCTCCAGCGACTGGTCCCTCCTGACAATATGTCCAAAGTATGAGAGACGAAGTTTGGCCATCTTGGCCTCCAAGGAGCACTCTGGCTGCACTTCTTCCAACACGGATCTATTGGTTCTTTTGGCAGCCCATGGCACTTTCAATAGTTTCCTCCAACACCATAACTCAAAAGCATCAATTCTTCTATGGCCTTTCTTATTCATTGCCTAGCTTTTGCATGCAGATGAGGTTATTGAAAATATCTCATATGCATGCGAAATGGTGGTCAGGAGCCTGGTCAAAATCACTGCTCTTAAGCCTTCACTGAAGTGGACTCCTCATCATTCTTCTTCGGAGCAGCTGGGGCAATTTAAACCCCCTGCCCACCAGGGCTGAAGCAGCTAGAAATAAGAAGGTGGATACCCAAATCATTTGTTTTACTCACAACATCTGAGTGCTTTTTCTAGCCCCAGCCCTGGACTGGGTGATGTAGGGGGTCACAGTGGTGGCTAAGGGAGGCCAGTCCGTTGTCATCATTTCTGTCACTGTTTCGTCTTCTTCTTTAATTATGTTGCAAAGACCCATAATGCCATCTGAACAGTTTCTACTCGCTCATATCATTCAGTGATGCAGCTGACATTCTTGCTGTCCTTCCTTTTTTCCAAATCATTCCATCTCACTCATAAACTCACTGACCCCTAATCAAAAGCTCAATCTTCTCTCCTCCTTCCCCTCCCTGATAATAATCTAATAATCTTGAGTTTCTCTATCAAAAACCAAACCCACTGCCATTGAGTTGACGCACTGCGCCACCAAGGCTCCCTGATTCCCAGTCACAGTGACCCTATAGAACAGGGTAGAACTGCCCCACAGGGTCTCCAGAGCTGTCATCTTTAAGGACACAGCTTTCTCTTGAGGACTGGCCAGCCAGTAGTGAAATGCCGACCTTGTGGTTTGCATCCTGATGCCCAGGGTGTCCCCAGGACTCCCTTAGGTTTCTTGTTGTTATTAAGTGTCATCAAGTCAGTTCTGACTCACAGTGACCCTTTATAGGGTTTCCGAGGAGCAGCTGGTGGGTTTGAACCACCAACCTTGAGGTTCAAACTGACCTGTTGTTGTTAAGTACCACAAAGTCGGTTTTGACTCATAGTGACCCTGCACAGGGTTTCCGAGGCTGTAAATCTTTGTGGGAGCAGATAGCCTCATCTTTCTCCTGTGGAACACCTAGTAGTTTCAAACTGCTGACCTTGAGGTTAGCAGCCCAATTCGTAACCACTATGCTACCAGAGCTCCTTCAACTGGACCTATATCTGGTTAATTCATATCACGCAGCATTTTCCCTTTTGCGACTAACTTATTTAGTTCAGTGTGATGTTTTCAAGGTTCATCCAGGTTTTACTTTTCTTTCTGGCTGAGTAGCATGTCACTAGGGAGCGCGGTGGCTTTGTATGTTAAGCACTGGACTGTGAACTATAAGGTCAGTAGTTCAAGCCCACCAGCTCCACCATGGGAGGAAGATGAGATTTTCTACTTCCGCAAAGATGCACAAGGAATCCTGGTATGGTGCTGTAAGGTAAGCACTGTACTACAAGGCCGTTGGTTCAAACTCACCAGTTGCTCCTCAGAAACCCTATGAGTTGGAATCAACTCTAAGGTACTTAACAACAAGTATGTCACTAAGGAGCCCTGGTGGTGTAGTGGTTAAATTGTTTGTCTGCTAACAGAAAGGTGGAAGGTTCAAATCCACTAGCCACTCCTTGAGAGAAAGATGTGGTGGTCGGCTTCCCTAAAGATTTACAGCCTTGAAAACCCTGTGGGGCAGTTCTACACTGAATCTCTCTGAGTTGGACCAGACTTGGTGGCAATGAATAGCATCTCTCACTGTTTCTTAAACTTTCCTGGCCTTAAATGCAGATAAAAATGTAGTTAAAATGCAGACTCCTGGACTCTACCCCGCTGAGATTTTGGTTTTCAGCTTGGGGACTGCCAGAAATCTGCATTTTAAT